>NC_140941.1:119672675-120097675 GCF_014529385.1 Adiantum capillus-veneris
CCCTTCTTGTATAATGCTCCTGCAATCACAAAAAATGGTCTACTTTTCAATGCAAATTTCTTCCTTTGATCAGGTGAAAACCCTCCTGGCATAACCCCATCAGTTAGGTACACCAACATCTGATCATCCCAAGAATCTGGAACTTCCTGCTGAACTGAAAATAAACATGCATCAGGTAACTGATCATCCACACTTGTTGGAGATTCCCCTGTTTCCAGTCTGCTCAAATAATTTGCCACAGCATGGTCTTTCCCAGGAGTATGAATAATCACAAACTCAAATTCCTGCAAAAGCAACATCCACCTTGCTAATGTCCCTATAAGCATAGGCTTCTTAACCAAGTACAACAACGCTTGGTGATCAACATGAAACATCACCCTGTTACTGAGTAAGTAATGCCTGAACTTATTCAATGAATATACCATGCCCAAAACTTCTCTCTCAGTCACAGTGTAATTATTTTCTGCTGGTGTCAACATCCTAATTGCATAATACAATGGTCTATACCATCCCCTGACCTTTTACTGCATCAACACAGCTCCAATTGCAATATCCGATGCATCAACAAAAACATGAAAAGGCAATGTCCAATCAGGAGGCTGCAGTATTGGTGCTACTGATAGCATTTTCTTTAACATTTGAAAGGCTGTCTCCTGTGGTTCATCCCATTTAAAGGCAACATCTTTCTTTGTAAGATGAGTCAAAGGTGCACATATATTAGCCAAATATCTAATATACCTTGAGTGCCACTTCACCTGGCCCACAAACCTGCTGAGCTCCTTCACATTCTGAGGTGATTTGGCTTCCTGAATTGCTTCAATCTTTTTGGCATCAATGGCCATCCCATCAGCCGATACTACATGTCCCAATAAAATACCACTCCTCACTGCAAGTACACTTTTATATGGATTCAAGGCCATGTGAAACCGTCTGCATCTTTCCAAACATAACTTCAAGTGAACCAAATGCTGATCCTTCTTTCCAAATACTGAAAAGTCATCTACAAAAACCCTCATAAAATCCTAAAGATAAGGTTCAAATGTCTTATGAGCCACAAAGTTGAAGGAAGGTGGACCATTCTTCAAACCAAAACTCATCACTGTATACGCAAATTCTCCCCACTCAGTGATGAAGGCTGTCTTGTGTTGGTCTTCTAGAGCTACCTTAATCTGATTGTAACCTGAAAAACCATAAAAAAAGCTATACATCTCATGTCCAGGTACTGCATCCATTACAGCATCACAAAATGGCATAGGGAATGGATCAGTAATAGTTGCAGCATTTAACTTCCTGTAATCCACACACACCCTCAACTTCCCATTCTTCTTTGGCACAACAATAATTGGTGACAACCATGACACTTCATTAACTGGCTTGATGAATCCAACTGCCAATAACTTATCTACTTCCTGCTTTACTTGCTGATTGTGGATCCAACAATCTCCTGGCCTGGAACTATTTCTACTTCTTCCTCATTTTGATCTTCAACCTTCTGTATTATCCCTTCTACATCAACCTCAAAGAGAGGTACAATAGTGGGATTAGCTCTCAAAAATTCCTCCTCTTCATCATCTTCCACTGCATCTGCCAAGTTTATGGTCTGAGCACATAATGGTTTAGTCTTTGGAGGGATTTGTTTTCTTCCCTGCATTGATATGGTTACTGACTGCTTCCCCTTTTTCATCATGAACACATTTTCTCCCCAATCCTGCTTAACTCTAGCTTGTCTAAACCAGGGTCTTCCCAACAGCATCTTGTAGGAAGAATCTGAATCCTTCATTCTAAGTACCACAAAGTTCACAAAGAAAACCATACCTGCAATTTCAATTGCTTGCTGCTTGAGAATGCCTAAAGGCTGGACTCTCCTCTGGTCTGCCATCTTCACTTGAAATGGTGCTGGAGCTAATGTTCCTCCTAACTTCAATATTTTATAAACCTCCTCAGGAAGTATATTCACCCCTGATTCTCCATCCAAAAGCACCTCTTGAAATAAAATGCCTTGAAACATTACTGCCACCACAGGTACTACAAAATCCACATCTGCTGGATCAATCTGCTGCAGCATTACTTCAGGATTTTGGTTTGCCAACACTTGGTCTTGTTGACCCTGAAGCTTCTTCAACAATTTCTCTTTAAAGGCTGGAACTATACATAATAATTGATCTAATGACAATTGCAAGGGAGAGTTCACCAGCACCTCAAACCAATCTTTGTCTTCTTTTGTTGGCATCAAAATCAAACCTGGCTTGTCAAGCTTATGCTGCTTCTTGGATACCTCCAACTCTTCATTCTTCTCTTCTGCATACTGAACCTGCTCTCTCTACACTTTTTCATGAACCTTATCCCTCACATCTTTCTGCTCTCTCCAATTAATTGGTCCCTTAGCTTTTGCTCTTGTGACTGCCAATGCTTCAGCTTCTTCCACCTGACCACATTGGTAACAATCACAATACCATCCTTCTTCATGTTCCTTATTGGACCCTATGCATGTATTCAAAAATATTGGGCAAGCTATATGGGATCACATAATTGGCAAGAAGGATTCATTGGGTGCTAGGGAAGATTTAAGAGCCATGAGACGTCTCCCCCCTTCAGCCACGCCTCGCATGGGGGAGCGGGGAAAGATGATTCTCCCAAAAGCTCCGTGGATAATGTCAAAGGCAGACCAAGAGCGGACAAAGCAAGTTATTGCATCAATCATAACTCTAACGGGATATATGCTGTCACTCAAAGGTGCTTTCATAAAAACCAAAAAGGCTGGCTCCACTCAATTGTATGGATTGAAATCCCATGATTGGCATAAAATCCTTCAGGTAAGAGTAGAATAGTTTGTGGTGTCTATGTGTCCTTATATATAGGTTGACATTCACTAAGATGTTTTATTGTTTGTAGTTTGTACTTCCCATAACTATTAGTGGTTATGGAGACACTAAGGTGAAGGCTGCAATATTCAAAGTGGGTGAGATTGTGAGGTAATGGGTTTTTTTCAAGTACTAATTCATGTTGTGCATGCATGAACAATGGATTTTTTTTTCATCTACTATATTATTTGTGCCCTGTAGATTTGTGAGCTCCAAGGAGATAGAAGTAGAAGCCATATCAGTAGCCCATCAGCTAGCAGTAGAGGCAGTGTGTGCTATTGAGGATGCATTCCCACGTACAATACTTGTTAGCCAAATACACCTATTGCTTCACCTTGTTGAGGAGAATTCCATTTGTGGGGGGGTTCACTCTAGATGGATGTTCTTCTTGGAGAGATTCTTGAAGACTTTAAATGATTTTGTTAGATTGAGGTCACAACCGGAGGTATGCAAAATCAATACAATATAGATAGCATTTATACGCTATGGAGTTACTAATAAAAATATGTGGTTTTAATGTTTTCAGGCGAGCATGGTAGAAGGTTGGGTGGTGCAAGAGGCATTTGTATATGTCTCACAGTATCTCATCACAACGGATCCATCATTGCCTTGTCTGTAGAGTGAAGAAGAGGATCCTAGGAAGCACTCAACCATTCCCAGTGGAAAAGGCTCACTCTTGGTCATGGATAGAGAGTTTCATGCCATAGTCAACAACTACTCTTTACTCAATGCCACTATCATGACCAAATGGGTCAATATGTACTTGGAAGCCCGTGCAACTAGAGAAAGGGATAGAGATGCATGGAAGAGGTCCCATGGAGGTAGACATGCACCTCCTTTTCCTAAAGAGATTGCAAAATATCCTGCTTTGATTCAAGTAGAGTGGATCCATAATGCCATGATCAATGCCAAAGCACAAGGAGAACAAATAAGCCCTAAAGAATGGGAGTATGCGTGAGGATGCTTGCGCAAGGTGAGTGTGTATATGTTATGTATGCATGTATGAAAATCACTTAATGAAATGCGATGTAACCTCTTATGCATTGTGATTGTAGGGTCTCATTTTCAACCCCATTTGGTTCGAAGGCCGACATTTTCGCACCCGCAAGATAGATGAGCGTCGGACCACTAATGATTGTGGCGTGATGGGAAACTTTGACACAACAACAAATGAGGTCAGATATTGTGGTACTATAGAGAGAATAATCAAAGTGGATTTCAGATCTTTTCACAAATTCCTCTTTGAGTGACGATGGTTTGTGGGTGAGATCAAAAGACATGAAAATGGGCTCATTATGGTGGATTCCACCCAATTCCATCGGGGAAAAACTGACAACTTGGTGTATCCTAGTAGTTGCGAGCATGTAATTTAGGCTATGTGCAATTAACTTAAATTAAAAATTTAATATATGTATATCAGCTTATTCTTTGTGTGTGACGTACAGGTCTTTTATGTGCCATGTATATATCAAAGAAGACTTTGGTATGTCATTCCAGTCACGCCGCGGGGTAGATCTATCTTTGCGGAGACGGACATTGAGCCAGTAATTGATCCCATCATATCATCCCCACAAGATGCAGAGGATGATGTAGTAGAAGTTGAAGAAGGTCAGCCAAGCCTTGCAAATAGTCATCTTGAGGAGGAGGAAGAGGGAGAAAGCGATGATGATTCTATAGGAGGTGATGGAGAGGAGGAAGAATCTCTAAACTTGTTTATTGATTTGAATACTATGGGTCTAAATATGGATCCTAGTGCTTGTAGAGATCTTATACAAGATGAGAATTAATAAAACTCTCCATTCTTTCACTTGGTGTAGTATATGATTAATTTGCAAATGTTCCGTTATGTGCTTATGAATAGTATTTGTAATGGTTTTGTTGTGAGTTCAATGATTTATGTATATAATTTTTAGAGTGAAAGAGAGATTAAGTGAAGTGAGCAAGCATTCTGGAGAGTGTAGGAGTTGTAGTGTGTAAATACATTTTGAGTTGTATTGGATTTAAATGGAAACCCGCGGGAGAGGGAGGGGGAAGGGGGTCTATGGCCTTAGCGGTAATGGGCGCTACAATATTTGCGGAAATGCCGGCGGTAATACGTGCGGTAAAATCCCGCTTGAACATCAAAAGGGTTTCTCTCTCCTCATTTTGAATTCCTCTCTTTTGTTTTGCGGTAATGGCCCGCGGTAAACACCACGATCTCTCATAGTGGAAGATAACCATCTTGTAGGATAATTGGTTCTTCCTTCGTCCCTAGTGCAAGGGCTGAAATCACATCTCTAAAATCAGGATCAATAGCGTACTCATCTATCATAGAGGATATATCATTCTGAGTTGCTATGGATACTGCATTCACTCTCGAACACCTTGAGAGTGCATCAGCCACTTGATTATGCTTTCTAGCAATGTGAGCAATATGAAAATGAAACTGTGAAAGGAAATTTTTCCACCTCATTTGTTTGTGGGAGAGCTTGGTCTGCGTCATGAAGTAATTAATGCCTTGTTGATCCGTTCACAGAATGAAAGGAGTCCCTAATAAATAGTGCTTCCATGATTCTAGAGCATGTAGAACTGCTAAGAGTTCCTTCTCATATATGCCTAGAGCTTGCTCAACACAGTTGAGACTTCGACTTTCATAGGCTATGGCGTGCCCTTCTTGAAGAAAAACAGCTCCAAGGTAATCACCACAGGCGTCACATTGGACCTCAAATGTCTTTGAGAGATCCGACAGTGTAAGCACAAGTTGAGAGAGAAGCTTCTCTTTAAGCTTTTTGAAAGAATTATTCTCCTTGGTAGACCATATAAACTTAACGTTTTTCTTTGTTAGGTCATGTAATGGTCCCGCAATTATTTATGAGAACTTTTCTATGAAGCGTCTATACTATGCACACATACCTATAATGCTTCTTAGTTCATGAAAATTCCTTGGACTAGGCCATCCTTTTATTACCTCTAACTTTGATGGATCCATTTGGATTCCATCTTGAGAGATAATGTGACCTAAATACTGAATCTTTTGTAAGGAAAAATCACTTTTCTTTCAATTAATATAAAGTTTATTCTCTCGTAAAACTTGAAATATTACCTGGAGGTGTTGCTTGGGTTCATCTAATGAATTAGAGTAGATGATTATATCATCAAAGAACACTCCAATAAAGGTTCGGTGAGGACTGAATAGCTTCTCCATCAAGCGGGTAAATGTGGTTGGTGCATTGGTCAAGCCAAAAGGCATGACAATTTACTCGTAAAGACCTCTCTATCTATTACCTCTACCTCTCTTGTCAGGATTAGGGGATAGAGAGACACTACAACACAGCACACAGAAATCGGTGCAAATACCGACGAAAAAAAGTTAGTTTTAAAACTAAAAAGCATTGAAATAGGCCTCAAAAGAGACGTCGGCATCGTAATGTCGGTATAAGCACCGGTATATTAAGCATCTAAATAAACCATGAAATGAGCGTCGAAATATGCAATGAAATAACCGTTGGTAATACTGTAGTATATTCCGACGCGGCTACCAAGGTCCATCTATATCAATGGTTATACTATACTCTGTACCGACGACCAAACTTGCAAATTTTTTTGGGCAGAGAGGGCTGGGAACTGATGCTGCATGTACTGCACCAAAAGAAAACAGCCCTCTCTGTCCAAAGGAAGAGTGCACAAGCAACCGCACTCCACCTACAAGCTGGCGCTAAAGAGTGAGTGTATGGCAATTAGAAAAATTGTAAGAAAAACATAACGACAAAATGAAAAGCTTGATCATGTCATAACTGCATAAAGGTTTTATAGCCATAAATAAAACATGAGTCGAAAATTGCAAAACCATAAACATAACCTGCTTGCCATACCATAACCATTACCATAACTTGCTTGTCATACCATAACCATAACATCTATACCATCATTGCCCAACCATAACCATAACCATAACCATCACATGATTGCCATACCATCATAGCAAAACCATAACCTTAACTTGAAAGCCAAATCTTAACCATAACATCTGTGCCATACCATAAACCATAAACATAAGCACTACAAAACTGTATATATGCAAATAGTCCCTGAGTGAGAAGACCCTCATGGT
This sequence comes from Adiantum capillus-veneris, assembly GCF_014529385.1. Lineage (NCBI taxonomy): Eukaryota > Viridiplantae > Streptophyta > Polypodiopsida > Polypodiales > Pteridaceae > Adiantum > Adiantum capillus-veneris. The sequence goes on from NC_140941.1 coordinate 119,679,627, forward strand.
AATGCCTCCCAGTCGGCGTCCCTTCCCTCCTCCTGCAACTGGGTCAAAAGGGCCACAAGTCCATGCTTGTACCCATACTTCTCCTCTCGGCGTGTCGGAAGACGCTTCATGGAAACTTAATCCAAAGTTATGGTTTAATCATTAGATAAATCTTCAAATAACATATATATTTTCCATAATTTAAAGCATACGTATAATACTTACAATCTCATGTCAAAGAGTATCATAGACTCCACTCCCAAGGTGTGACACTCCAGCAGACTCCAAACGTGCTGTGGTTGCATCTCTCTGCTGCTGAAATCTCTGAGGATTGTCTTGTGTCTCTCGTGCAATCCCCGCCCACTCCTCTGCGTCCAACCATGCCAGCTTGGGACTGCCATCATTGTACCTGTCTCTCACCTCTAATCGATGGTGTTACATTGTGGACTTCACCACGCTCAAAATCTAGGGGTTCGAGACTAGATCATACTCCTCTGTCGGCCTGTACGTACTCTCTATGAATGGCCTCGATGATGTAATTCTTTCTTTCAATATTGAGGTTATCCCAAACCTCCATCATAGAGTGATCAAACTGAATCGTACAGAGATGTCGAATCCTCTGTCGCATGGTCTTTCCGACCCTATCCACCACAAGAGCCCCATCCCTGCTCTTGTACACCTTTCTAGGATCATGCTTGTGTGATCCCCAAGGTGACGTACATGGTGGACGCTCTCTCAGTGGTGTGGATGCATCGTTAGAACTGCTACCATAGCAACCACCACCTTCAGACTGATGCCTACCTCGTCTCTAGGATGAACCACCCATTGGTGTAGGGGGAACATGAGTCCTAGGTGTAGGGGCCACACTAGACTGAGGTGTGGGGCCACTTGGTGTAAGGACCACACTAGTCCCGAGTGTAGGGTCAACCATAGTAGGTCTAGAGGAACTTGTTGCCCAAAGGTAATGTGCCATCCGGATCTTCTCTGGTGTGAATTGAGACAAAAACAAGCTCATCTGCTCGGGTGACATGCCGGTCGGAGTGACAGGAAAACTAAAACTAGGAGAGTATGTCTCATCATCATCGGCCATGGCTAATCATACACAAACAACACCCACAAAATATGGTAGTTTACAGAAGAAATGCTTAATCAATACAAATAACAGATCAACGAAGCTGCTACACAAATGAATGAATCTAAATCCTTCTATTGTAGACTAATAAAAGAGTTTTACAAAAGAGTCCCTAGCAAAACTCATTAGTTAATCTCTCATCCTCTATGAGATCTGATGCACCAAAGATGTCTATCTCAATCTGTTCTTCTGCATCTTTGTCATCGAACTCTACTTATTCATCGCTCTCCGCATCAGCTTCAATATTCACTACAAGCCATGCTTAACATTAGCGACGCTCATACTACGACGCTGAAATATGAAAATTGCCAGCGTCGCTATTACCGTCGCTATGACCATCGCTATGACCGTCCCTGTGTCAAGAGTAACATAGCGACGGTCATAGCGACGGTAATAGCAACGCCGACAGGGCTAAAAAAAATAATCGAGGGTGTCCGAAAACTCAGATCTCAGGTTAGAAGAAATGAAGAGGAAATCATTTAAGATAAGGTTAGAAGAAATGGCGAGAAAATTGCGAGAAAATTTCTTGCGCTCACAGCCTCGACAGTCCATGCGGACCAGCAATTCCACCTGCATGTTCGACTGCTGCTACCATACAATAAGCCATCATGTTCAGCTAATGGAAGAGCAAATTGAGCATACACAAAAATTAGTGATGCAAGATGACGATTCCAAGGGTCACACACACACACACACACCACATCCCGTCAAATCTAGAATACGAATTAAGTGCCTTGAGCAGACATCAGATACATTGCAAGAATGACGTACCTGCATGCTACAAACAAAGATCTACTATGAAAAGATGTTAAGATGCTGTGAAATGCTACAACTAGAGAAGAGGCAAAGGGGTTTTTTCCACTTCATGCAGTATCATGTAGACGTGGGTGTGTAGATTTCTTGTACCCACAAATATAGGCATTGAACAATAAAGACGAGATTATAACTCGGTGGTTCTGATCTCCGTGCACCTCTAGACCGAGGTGTGCGGGGATTGGACATGACTAGAGAATGTGAGGTAGTTTACAGTGTGAACAAAGAGAGAGAGAGAGAGAGAGAGAGAGAGAGAGAGAGAGAGAGATAAAAGACGAAGAATGTCAATAGAAGATTAAATTTTTTGTCCAGGTTATAAGATTTTTGCCCTCATTATGAGTAGTGACGAGGATGTGGGGCCGTCCAACCGAAACACCTATCTCTCAACGAGGATCTTATGTCCCTGTAACCATTGCAAGCATGCTGTGCGACGGACAAGACGCGTTTCTTTGCAGCACGTTCGCGAATTTGGCGAGTTCGATCCATCTATTATAGATCGAGTTGTTGCCAATTATAACTCGTTGGACTCTGACGCTGGCCAATAGGTAGCAATCTTGCAACCCAATAGACGTGTTCGCAGGCGCTTTGGTCAAGCAGCATATGTGAGGCCACAAAATGTAGCCTCTGACAGCTCAAGGGATGATCATGCACACCACATTCCCAACCAGGCAATGTTTGAGCCCGAAATTGATGAAACAATCGAGACGATCATGGATTCATAAAGGCTTGTCTATGATGATATGAAAAGTGAAGCCGATACGCCATTGTATAATGGAGCACGTGTGTCTAGATTGAAAGCACTCCTGGTTCTTCTCAACATGCAGACAAAGTTTGGATGGAGTGACACTAGCGTCACAATGCTTTTCAGGTGATCTATTACAATAATTAGTTTACTTTAATAAAACTCTAAATGTATAATGATCTTATATATTTTTACACAATTGTACCGTATTTTTATGTTGTGTAGATTGCTCAAAGAGCACATACTACCAGTTGATAATGTGATGCCGCATTCTCGAGAGGAAGCAAGAAAGATTTTGTGAAACTTGGGGATGGATTATAATTCGATCCACGCTTGTCCTAATGACTGCATTCTTTTCAGAGGGGAATACATAGACATAGAGAAGTGTCCGAAATGTGATTCCGAAAGATATCGAGTAGATCTCCACGGAACAAAAGTTTCTCAAAAGGTTTTGCGACATTTTCCTCTGATTCCTCGCATCAAGCATTTCTTTGAATGTAAGTCCATGGCCGCCCTAGCATCATGGCATGAGGAGAAGAAATCTTCGGATGGTGTGCTACGGATGATTACAGATTGTGCATCCTGGAAACATATAGATGGAACATGGACGGATATTTCCAGGGAAGCTCGAAATTTGCGCTTAGGCCTAGCTATGGATGGCGTAAATCGATTTGGTCAATGATCAACATCTTACAGTGTATGGCCCGTTGTCATTGTCAACTACAACATTCCCCCGTGGTTGACTACGAAGAAGGGGCACCTATGGCTAAGCTTGATTGTGCCGGGGTGATATTAAGTGAAGAATATGGATGTGTATCTTCGTCCACTATTGGAAGAGCTACAACAATTGTGGATTGGCATAGAGGTGGTGGATATGAGCCGACACACAGGTCGACGGAATGCTTTGATCAGAGGCATTCTAATGTGGACCATGCATGACTATCCCGGACTAACAGAATGCTCAGGTGACCTATTTACACTCCTCACTCAGACACTGTAAATCTTTCTTTTTCTCAAGTTGATCTATTATCATGTGTATACATGCAGGGCTTCAAACAAGCGGATACAAAGCATGTGTCACATGTGGACCTAGACTGAATGCACGTAGGGCGCCTTCACTGAAGAAGCAAATCTACGAAGGTCATCAAGCGTATCTTCCAGAGAATCATGTGTTACGCGACGGCTTTTTGGGAAGAGAGCCACCGAGGAAATAGCCGGCACAGTACATTCCAGATGGATGTTCTTTTTAGAATGTTTCATGAAAACGCTTAAGGGATATGTGCGTCAAAAGGCACGTTCGGAGGGTAGCATGGCAAAAGGTTGGCTGGTATCAGAGTCCCTGGTGTACATTGGAGAGTGGCTAGACGGTTTTGATAAAGCCCGGGACACGCTATGGCGAACCATAGATGATGAGCACATATTTGGAATTGTCATGTGCAATCTCGGTATTGAGAAGAAGATGATGGAAGATCTAGAGGCTAAAATCAACCGATTTTGCATGCTTCACAATCCACTCATGCAGAAGTGGATCTCACAATATGATGATGCAAAGCAAGAGCGACAAAGGGCAAGAATCGAGTGGAGACGGGGAAGACGACCACCGATGCACTATCCGACGGGTCTGGAGAGCCTACCAACATTCATGAGCTTAAGATGGTTGCACAACCAACTGAAAAGCGCACAACAATGCGGTGAAGAAGTGACTGAGGAAGAGTGGGAGTACACTAGGGGTTGCGCGACCAAGGTAAGTTTGCAATGTACGACAGTAACTTTCTAGATGTTTGAACGGCCACTCATAATCTTTGTTGGTTGTAGTATAAGTCATACACAGCAGCATGGTGTAAAGGTCGACATTTTAGGGTGGAACGGATCGACAAAAAACGTTTTACTCAAGATTGTGGAATCATGGCAAAATTTGAACAGTCTAGTCGACGACGGTCCTCTGATGCTGTCATAATAATCAATATCTAATTTTCCTAAATGATTTTCTCATGTTAAACTGATCATTTAATGTGGGGAAGTGCCAAGGGAGAAAAAGCTAGAATATTGGTTAAGCTAGCAGACCGGCTACAGTAGGGATCCAAAGGAGGGAAAATAGGAATCCAAAGGGGGGGCCATCTGCAAAAGAGCCATGTGCAACAATGGGCTAAAAAGACCCTAAGGTTCAGCCCATTAAGACTTCCAAAATGCTAAGGTTCCAAAATTCAAAGGTTGTGTCCAAAGGTCAACCCTAGGGAAAATTGGATGCTTTGTGTGTGCCCTAAAAGTCTTTGCACATCCCTACATGGGAGGGGGCGAGCCCCAAAGGTAGGGGATGAGAGAGAAAGCCACACACACACACAGGCTCCCTTTACACAAAGGGAATGAGGGACACATGTCAGCTCCCTAGGCCAGATGCCCACAAGGTGTGCCCAATTCCTATTGGAAGACCCTTGAAGTGGACCAATGAGAATTAAGCTAGAGTAAATGTAGTTTAATTAATTTAAAAACATTTAATATAAGAAACCAATGAGAATTAAGTCTCCTAGAAGACTATTGGGCAGTCTCCCAAAGGGTCCAATGAGCATTCAGAAGCCCCATGGCTTGCCTGATTTCTATTGGCCAAGAGACAAAGGGGTCCAATGAGAGTTTAGTTTAATTATTTAATTACCTAAAGCTCTCACAAAAGGGGAAAGGGGGACACATGTCAGAAGGCTATCACTTATGCTACTTAATACCTATTGGCTTGACCTGGGGAGGTCCAATGAGGCAAAAGCCAGACCTAATTAGCAGCTAGGGCTCGCCCAAGAGATAGAGGGGGCTGATTTTTGCTTGGCATTGACACACACACACTCACACTTGACCATGTGTGAAGGAAGAATACTCTATCTCCTCTCAATCTTTAATGGAGAGCTCATCACCTACTCCAAGCTTGTGAGATAGAAGCCTACATCAACACTCTCTTGGCATGTGGATGCAAATCCAACCAAGAGCCAAGCTTCAATGCATGCTCATCTCCTCTACAAAGCTAATTACTAAGCTAAGCTATGCTAATATGAGTGATTATGTGAGGAGATGTACCTCTTTCTCGTAAGATACTCCTTTTTCCTCTCAATCTACTCTCATACCCTGCTAGCTCTCACCATCTTCGAAGGTGTGTGAGGTCTTGGGTCTGAGAACGGGGATAATTGAAGTTGTGTTTGATTAAGTGTTTTGCTTGGTGTATGAAGCTTCCATCTTCATTGCACTAGCTAGTCTTGAAGGAACACAAAGAATTGTATTGTACAATGTCTCTCTTGATGGGAGAAACCATAATACAAATCCTTTTGGAGGGGGGACCGGCTCCATGCAAATCCGGTCCTCAACTGTTGTCAATAGCTTAATTTCTCTCTCTTTTGAAAGTATTGTCGATGCTATCTAACTAGGTGTTATGCTTTTTGTTACTCTCTCCACCCAAGCACTCTTGTAATTCTCATTAGGAATCTATTCTAATGAAATGCCCACTATGTTCATGCTAATTTCCGCTACACATAAGTTATTAGGCCATTAAATGTTACAGATGCAGATCCTGTGGTGGCAGAACTCACTTACTTCTGCACGCTACAAGAGATTTTGAGGATTGATTATAGAGGATCTTTTGTCGACTTGTTTGACGTGCAATGGTTCAAGATAATCATGGAGGGTCGCAACGCTACTATGCGTAGAGGAGAGTCTGGTTTTCTTGAGGTGGATTCAACTAAGAAATGGACTGACCTAAGAGACACTTTTGTACTACTCAAGCATTGTGAACAAGTAAGTATGTAAATAGTTAACGTGTGTTTTAGAATTTATGTGCTTGGAAGCTCTCATGTAAGTTATGTGGCTCTGGCAGGTGATATTTCATCCCACAAAGTTTGCATCAAACTGATGGTACGTCATAGAGGTAGCCCCTCGTAGTGCACGGACGTATGAAAGCTACCATGTGCCAATCACAGCGGCATCAATGGAGGAGATCGGAGAAGATGCTCAGTCAGAAGCCGTGGAGGTGGTGCCAAACGAACATCAACCTGTTACTCTCTATGGGGTGCATGCAGAGGATCTACAAAATGAAACAGAGGACATCTTTTTAAATGAAGAGCTCTATATAAATATAGGAATTTATGCTGAGCTATGCGAGGATGAGAGAGAGATCTCTTAAAGCCATAAATATTGTTTTGTAAATTCAGAGTTATGCACTTGCCTCTTTCATCACTCAAGTTGAATAGAAGAAAAACGCTTTCTGTTGCTACTAGCCTTTGAACATTCCAAAGCTACAAGCAGTGGAGTGTTCTTGTATGATTCTCCGGCTCTTTAAGTATTTGCGTCATTGCGTCATTGTATTTATCTCTCTCTCTCTCTCTCTCTCTCTCTCTCTCTCTCTCTCTCTCTCTCTCTCTCTCTCTCTCTCTCTCTCTCTCTATCTATCTATCTATCTATCTACTTGTCCATGTTTTCTACTCCATTCATTCAATATTAAGTTTAAATGTTCGTGTGTTTAATGCAGGTATGGATGATGATGAGTTTCTTTCTTCTTTGTCACCCCAGCAGAGACAGTGGTACGTGGAGCGTCATCGCTCAAGCGCACCATCGCGCGTTCCTACTCCATCCGCATCTCCCTCTATTTCGGAGTCCTCAACGTGCTCCGAAGCTTCGGTGTCGACGAGACGATCTTCACACTCGTCTAGGCACCGGCGCTCTAGTGGTGGCGGTGGCGGTGGTGGTGGCGGTTGTTGTGGGGGTGGCGCCACCGATGCTTCGACACCGCCTCGTGTTCGACGAGGCTCTTTACCCTCCCCTTCTTTGCCCATCCCGACACCAGCCACGGCATCGCCATCGACACCAGGTTTTGCGCGACTGAGTGCCGTTCCCCACAGCTACACACCACTAGCTACTCCTCCAGGAGTCACTCCAGTGGACACTCCTCGCTTCGGGGCTCAGACTCCAGTGGAGACACCTGGCGTTCATACCCCCGTTGAAACGCCGCTAGAGACCCCTGTCGAGACACCTAGGTTCACGCGTCAGCAGCGAGAGGGCTTGCCTTACTCCTTCGACTTCAGCGGCGGCATCATCTTGGATGATGACGGCAAGAAGGTGATTTTGCGCATGCGCGATCTTTGCTCTCAGGTGTTTAGACACTACATACTAAACACCTGGAGTGAAATACCGAAAGAATTAAAAGACAGAGTCATCAGCATGCTTCATGACGAGTTTCCCATTCCAACACGGGATGACCGCTTCAATGAAGATGTGATGAAGGTTCGAATGCGCGAATACTGCAAGCATAAGTGTTCCGAAGTGCAAAAAGCAATCAAGCATGGATGGAACAGACTAGATTGGCTGGCCAAAGAATATTGGAAGCATGCGAAGAAAGAAGCGCGCGAGAATCCCGACAAGTGGAAGCAACAAAAGGAGGCAGCCAGAGCGCGAGTAGAGGCAGGGATCTCGCACCACTTGGAGAGCGGCGGGTGGGCATCATTTGAGGCCGATTTTGTAAGTGTTTTTTCATCTATGTTTGATAGTTTAGGGTTTATGGGATTTGAAATTCTAACATAATGGATTCTTTGTATGTTTTGGCAGTGGTCGTTTACAAGACATGATCCCACTCCGTACGAGCGTGAGTACGCAGGCAGGAAGGGCTTAAACGCCCTTATAGACATCTTGACTTCTCGCGGCGGCATGGTTAGTATCAGGGTTTATTCTTTTGTATTTATTGTATTGTTTTATAAACGTTGCTCGCTATATGTTTAATTATACTTACAAAAAGCTATCTTATTGTTTTTTTTTTTGCAAAATTCGACAGATACGCCGCTTGGACGCGATGAGACGTCTGATTAGACGACGTCAGTTTAGCCATAACTAGATAGCATTAGTTTCTTTTTGTCCTAGCTTATGTATCATGAGACCATGTAACTATGTATTTTTGAAAACCATGTATATTTTTTAAATAATGACAATGGTTTGTATCTATTACATTTGCAATGATTAACAATCAAGTGATTTTGTTGCTTTGTACAATTGTCATTTATTTACTTCCATCAATTCACGCTTGTCATTTTTGTGTCTTTATTTTGCAAGCAATATGTACTATGGATGATGGAGTTAATGATTATATTGTCTTGTGGCTGACTATTTTGGGTCTATATTTACCTTTGTACTTTTTTTCAAAGGTAAATTGACCATTGAAACATTCAATATGGTTGATGGATGCTCTGCCAGCAAATTTTTTTAATCTCGGGCGTCGCTACATTGTGCACTGCAGCGTCGCTATAAGCGTCGGTATTTACGGCCCTACAGCGTCGCTATATGCGTCGCTATGAGTGTTGCTATACGCGTCGCTATATAGTGACGCTTGTAGCAATTTCTATAGCGACGTTCTCTTATCGAAGTTGTTAGCGACGCTTTTTGCGACGCCGGGGGATGAAAAAACCCAATGTATTTCCGTCGCTATAAGCGTCACAAGAGTACACAACCTCTTGTAGTGATTTGACACCTCATCTCTAGGTTCAGACAATTGCTCAGTGCTGACATCCCCCTCAAAACCTAAACTTAAAGTTTTCGTCAGTCCTGCACTTTGTTCATGAATCACCTCTTCGACCTCAACATCCAATCCTTCACACACTTGCTTGCTACGTGAAGCAACTTGAACGACATAGAGCCAACAGGGTTTAGATAGATCATTCTCATCATTTTCTGTCCATAGTGGATCGTGTATGAACACAACTTGTTCACAATGTTGTGGAAGTACAAATGTATCCTGCGCATCAGTCCACACCCGTCTAGAGTTCACTTGAATCAATCCACTCTTATCTCTACGCACAGTTGCATTAGGGCCGTTGGTAATAACTTTGAACCACTGGACATCAAAGATAAACATATCAAACTTTGTGAAGCTAATCTTCAAGATGTCTTTGATGTAGCCAAATTATTCAAGCTGACTAGTCTCTGTATTCTCATCCCTGGTACTACTTCTACTTTCTTGGAAGAAGCTTTCCCTAAAACCACTATCGAAAGTGACCCTTTGTTCGTCAATCCGTTGCACTCTGAAGTGTTTCCCATGCGACCACAAAGCTCCATATTTGTGATACTGCAGCCACAAAATTGAAACATACTAAAAGTTATTAAAGCAATGTGATCATGTGGAGCTAAAAGAACAGGAAGTTGTGAAATATACATGCCGATCACAACTGCTTGACATCTCCTCTTCCTCTTCAGTAATCAACACTCCATTCCTCTTTTCCTCTGAGATTGTCGCATCTAACCACAGCCCAGTTGGAAAGTCAGACAATTTCTGAAGATGATCTAGAAAAGGAAGGTTTCTAGTGGCACGGTTGCGCTTGAATTGAAGGCGATCTGTCAACCATTGCTGCTTTTCCCCTTCATACCTCTCTAGCCACTTTTGCATGATGTCTGAGTTGAGAAGGAAAAATCTCATAACCTTTTCTCGCATTGTGATGTCCATCTTCTTAATGATGCCTTGTCCCTGCGGCTCATCCCTTGTCACCTTGACGTTGACGTCAGTAGTCCACATTTGGGGATCTCTGGATCAATTGAGACAAAAAATTCACTGATGAGGACAAGAGACTCTTGTACAAGCCATCCTTCGGCCATGCTACCCTCGAGGCGAGCCCTTTGACAAAAAAAACCCTTTAAAGTATTCATAAATCTCTCCAAGAAGAATATCCACCTGCTATGGACCACCACAGCAATTGCAACTTCAGCGACCACATGCACAAGTACATGCATTTGGATGGTAAGAATGTTTGTTGGAAAGTACTTCTCCACCATGCACACTGCTTCAATAGCACTATTTTTTCTTCTAATGTCATGTGTCAATGAACCCTTTATGGAAATTGATAAGATGAACTGTAAAAATTTGTGCCAATCGTGGGACTTAAGACCACTGAGATTGTCATCTCTTGTAAAAGCCATTTTCAAACTTCGCATGCACCCTCTGGGAGTCTTGAATGAAGATATAGTCTTCTTCACTTGTTGCTCTTCTGCACGACTCAAAACCCATGGACCTTTTTGTATAGCAAACTTTTCATTGGGTTTAAGTCGAGGCCACATCTCTAGCATTCGACCCACAGCCTGCAGGTCATCTCTTTGGGCCTTTCTCTCCCTTTTTCTAGTGATGGTTTTCCATATGATCTCCCCCAAATTCTTGAAGATGTGCATTGGGTTGAGAAAATAATTAATCAGTAGGTCACTCCAGTACAGGAGTTCATGGAAAATAAAAAAGTCTTCTCATTCCAAGTGGCATCCAATCTCCTCTCTCCAGCCACATGTTTTTCCAATCGCTCGCTTTCAGTGGATGGATGTCATGTTTGCATATGTTTGTTCCACGTAGCTCATGTCCTTCAGGTAAAAACCTACCATGCTCCTTGTAAACTGTTTTGCTCAAATGCTCAGAGCGGCGAAAGAATTGAAAATCAAGATTTGCTCATTGAGCAACCTGTCGTTACATGAACAAGTCAGCCCTATGATCACTTTATATGAGTTGTAATTTGCACTTTATCATACTTAGGATACAACATATTTATCTGAAAAAATATGTGACTGAGGTCTCAGACCACAACCATAGACAGACTGCAAATTAAGCATTGCCAACGCGATATGGAGAACTGAGATTTTTGCACCAATGTAGAGCAGCATCCGTGCAAGACTTTGCATCATCTCGCCTATTTATCGTTTCTATCATACCGTTGATATGAACGGGATGGCTGAGGTTGGTCCACATTACTGCATTCAATGTTGTCGCCTTCTATGTTGGAATCCATGTCAAAAAACGCATCCAGCATCTGCTCCATCTCTACTTCTTGAAATGCCGCATCAGGTATTAGTTGGGAGGACTCAATCGATGGCTTCTCGTTTGAAAATCTTCTTCTCTAGGATGAAGTTGGAGCAATATCTACTTGCGGAGTTTGACCTTCAATCTCTAGACCATGAGATCGATAACACAGGTCTTGGTAGTTGCTCTATCGAAAAGAGATCGTGATTGCGTATGTGGTGGTCGCAGGTTTTTCATTTTTGAAAGATCTGATGCTTGCAATGCGCACAAGGACACGCCATCCTATTGTCCATACTTTATCTACCAATGATACAACAAATAATTAAAACACTCTAGTTGTTATAACTACACACTACTAAGTACATGACAATACATTACAACCTCACATTCTCTAGCCAGGCTTGATCCCCGCACACCTTGGTCTAGAGGTGCATGGAGATTAGGACCACAGGGTAATAATCTCTTCTGTAATGTTCAATGACTATATATTAAGGTTCTTGAAATTTGTGTGCACTTTTGAAGTCCGATTGCATTTTTTCTACTATTTGTTGCTAGCTCTAACAACCTCACATTCTCTAGCCAGGCCCGATCCCCGCATACCTTGGTCTAGAGGTGCACGGAAATTAGGACCACAGGGTAATAATCTCATCTTTATTGGTCAATGACTATATAATAAGATTCTTGAAGTCTGTGAGCACTTTTGAAGTCCGATTGCGTTTTTTCTACTATATGTTGCTAGCTTTAACAACCTCACATTCTCTAGCCAGGCCCTATCCCCGCACACCTCGGTCTAGAGGTGCAAGGAGATTAGGAACATAGGGTAATAATATCATCTTTATTGGTCAATGACTATATATTAAGGTTCTTGAAGCCTGTGTGCACTTTTGAAGTCCGATTGCATTTTTTCTACTATTAATTTGTCGCTATCTCTAACCTAACCTATAATCTAACCTAAACCTAACCTAACTTAGTATTACCTAATTTATAACCTAAACCTAACCTATAACCTAACCTAACTGAAGTTTGTTTGCATTTTTAGAAGTACACGAGTTATATTTGAAGTCCGTTTGCGTTTTTTCTACTATTAATTTGTCGCTAGCTCTAACCTAACCTATAATCTCACCTAACCTATAACCTAAACCTAACCTAGCCTAGCCTAACATGAAAACAACACAATGGTGAAGTGCTTGGCAAAATAGCAAGCCATACAGCTTGCCCACAATGCATATGTGATGTCGGCAAGCTCTATGGCTTGCCAATTTGCCAATTAGGGTTGCAAAACAATTTTAGGGCCTGAGAACCGCTCGCAGACATATAGACAACACAATGGCGAGCCATTGGCAATATGGCAAGCCATAGAGCTTGCCCACAATGCATATGCCTTGTGAGCAAGCTTTATGGATTTCTGTATTGCCAAACAGATCGCCATTGTGTTGTTTTTAGGGACACGAGGCAATTTTAGCGCTTGAAAATTGCTCGCAAACATATATACAACACAATGGCCAGCCTTTGGCAATACGGCAAGCCATAGAGCTTGCACACAATGCATATGCATTGTGTGCAATCTCTATGGCTTTTCGTTTTGCCAAATGGATCTCCATTGTGTTGTTTTTAGGACCGCGAGGTAATTTTAAAGCTTGAAAATTGCTCGCGGACATATAGACAACACAATGGCTAGCCTTTTGGCAATAGGTCGAACCATAGAGTTGCACACAATGTATATGCATTGTGGGAAAAATATATGGCTTGTCGTATTTCCAAACAGCTTGCCATTGTGTTGTTTTTAGGGTTGCTTCGCTATTTTAGAGCTTGAAAACCGTTTGCAGACATAAAAACAACACAACGGCAAGTTGTTGGCAATACCGCAAGCCATAGAGCTTGCCCTCAATTGATATGCCTTGTGAGCAAGCTTTATGGTTTGCCATATTGTCAAACAGATCGCCATTGTGTTGTTTTCAGGGACACGAGGCAATTTTAGTGCTTGAAAATCGCTTGCAAACATATAGACAACACAATCGAGAGCCATTTGGCAATACAAAAATCCATATATGCATTGTAAGCAAGATCTATGGCTTGTCGTATTGCCAAAAGGCTTGCTATTGTGTTGTTTTTAGGGCCGTTTAGCTATTTTAGGATTTGAAAAGCGCTTGCAGACATATAGAAAACACAATGGCGAGCCGTTTGGCAATACGTCAAGCCATAGAGCTTGTCCACAATGCATATGCGTTGTAGGCAAGCACTATGTCTTATCGTATTGCCAAACAACTTGCCATTGTGTTATTTTCAGGGCCGCTTAGCAATTTTAGGACTTGAAAATAGCTCGCGGACATATAAACAACACAATAGCGAGCCGTTAGCAATACGGAAAGCCGTATATAGAGCTTGCCCACAATGCATATACGTTGTAAGTAAGCTTTACGGCTTTCCGTATTGACGAACGGATTGCCATTGTGTTGTTTTTAATATGTGCTCTGGGTAAGCTCTATGGCCTACCGTATTGCCCAACGTAGCTTACACTAACCTAACATAAAGTAGCTTAACCTAATGTAGCTTAACTTAACCTAACCTAACGTATAAGATAACCTAACCTAACCTAACCTAACCTAACCTAACATAGCTTAACCTAACCTAACGTAGCTTAACCTAACCTAACCTAATGTAGCTTAACTTAACCTAACATAACGTATAAGATAACCTAACCTAACCTAACCTAACCTAGCCTAAACTTAACTTAAAACATAAACGAAATTTCTTCAAAACAAGATTTTTTCATAAACCAAACCAAAATTTTTTCATGATTCAAAATGAAATTTCACATCACAAACCAGAATTCTTTTAAAGCATTGAAAGTTTAAAGCATTCAAATTTTAAAGGATGAGACTTTCTTTTAAAAATATACAAATCAATTTAAATAAATTTAATATGCATTTAGAGGTTTGAGCACTCACATTCGTCCTATTTGAGCAATAAAAGAAGTTGTAAATGTCTTGGAACCTGCAAAAGCGCGCACACAAACACAAAGTTAAACCCTAAACCCTAAATCTAGAAGTAAACATGAAAACAATCTCACCTTAGTGTTATGGGCTAACCCACAAGAAAGATTAGCACTTCCGAATGCTTGTTTTGCACCAAATCTATTAGAGGTGAGGAAAGAGAAATCTTGAGAAAAGGTGCAAGAAGAAGAGAAATGCACAGAGAAAGCCCGCGGTTTCTTTTTTTGCAGGTAATGTCGGTATAGAAATTGGTATAGGCATCGAAATGCGCGTCAGAGCAGGCATCGGAAAGTGCATGTGCGATGATGTCGGAATAGGCACCGGAACATGGGTCAAAAATTTGAAAATCAAATTTTTAACAAATTTTAGCTTCCTCCATACATTACACATATACTGACGCCCGCGTGATGCCGGTAATGTGGCGCCAGAATGTAAGTGACCTTTTGTAGTGAGAGTATAGAGAGGGTAAGATAGAGATTAGGTAGAGAGTAGATAGATAAGGTAAGGATTTAGAAAGAGACTCAGAGTGTAAAGAGGTGTACATAGAGTAGATAAAGTGGGTGTAGAGATTAGGTGGAGATGGAGAATGCGTAGAGAGCAGCAATAGAGAGGGTCAAGATTAGACGATAGAGAGAGACTTAGAGAGAAGGTAGATATAGAGATTAGATGGACAAGATTAGGGTGTAGAGAGGGGTGTGAAATAGAATAGATAGAGAGGCTGTATAGATTAAGTAGTTTGTAGAGGGAGAGAGAGGTGTGGATAGAGGTTAGGATGTAGAGGGAGAGTAGAGAGTAGTTAGGATGTAGATAGAGGGAGTAGAGAGGGTGTAGATAGAGAGATGCAAGATACATAGAGTGTAGAGATAGATAGAAGGACTAGAGAGAGAGTGTAGAGATTCAGCCTAAATACTACCTCCCCGAAGAGGCCCGATCTAATTTATTAGTCCCATAATAATATTTCAAGTCATGACACGATACTTTCTCACACATGCTTAAAAGGCAGAAATAATAAAAGGCTAAAATAATGATCGATAAATAGGTCAAGTTAATGTTACTAATTTTCAACACTTTTTAGAAAGTTATATTTTCAATAATCTTGCTAGGCCTCTCTCTCTCTCTCTCTCTCTCTCTCTCTCTCTCTCTCTCTCTCTCTCTCTCTCTCTCTCTCTCTCTCTCTCTCAGTGCAGCCGTTTTTTGACCTAGTAGACAGCAGTCCACTCTTTTGATCATAACTTCTTCATCCGAACTCCGATTTGGGTGATCTATAGCCTCAATCGAAGAGCACAAAGTCCTCTACGCATTGATGTAAAGACAGAAATTTTCAGAGTTATGGAAGGCGTTTCTGTAGCAGCATTTCCGAAGTGAACAGGTTCAACAAAATTGATTCTCGTCTCCTATTTTACATACAATGTCTTCCGGCACTCGCAAGGGTTCTTCTTCTTCAACAAGATCCACAACCATTGTGGAAAGTGATCCAAAATCTCCTAAGTGTGGAGATAGCAACACAACCACCCAACCAACGACATCGGAAACCATGATCATGGCGTACTTAGTATCATTGCAAGAGATCGTAAACAAACAAGGCGAAGACTTACGACCACTTGCAATGGAGAATGACACACTAAGGGTACTTGTGGTTGAGAATGAAAATCTCAAGAGGACACTTGAGATGCAAACAACACGTTTGATGCAACTTGAAGAGGAAGTCAAGGAATGTAAACGCTCTCTTGTGGACTTGAATGCTTTGAAGGAGCGGATGAGCAAAGTAGAGCATGACCATGTATTGAAAGAGGAGAAATTTGACACTATGAGCCGGGATGTATGCGACATGAAAAATGTATGCACAAACAAGTCTTGGACTGATGTATGTGGTAGCAATGTGGTTTCTAATTCCTCACTCATGCAAGCTATGGTTCAAACAAAGAATGTTGAGAATGTGGATGTGGAGGAGTTGAAAGAACGGGAGCGACGTTCCAAGAACATTGTTATTCGTGGAATTCCCGAAGAGAAGTTAGAGACACCTCCTTCTCTTGCCATTGTTATTGAAGATTTCTTCAAAACCCACTTTGGCATGTCCGGAGTTATGGTCTATGGAGCACATAGAGTGGGGAAGCAAGGAGCTCCTCGCTCGGGAGAACGGCCAATTGTATGCACCATGCCGGATGAGACCAAGCGAAAGATTATCCTTGATAATAGTTGGATCTATTTGAGGGATACAAAATGTTTTGTATGTGAAGATCGCACTATTAAGCAACAAAATATGCGTCGCAAGGCATATGAGGAAAAGAATAATAAAAACAAGGAGATCTCTCATGAAGAAAATGTGCCCAAGGAGGAGGCAAGTCTCTCAAGCAAATAGGGATGCGTGACCTATGAGACCGAGTTACAATTGAAAATATGCTTTTGGAATTGTAATGGATACCCATGGAATGCGGGGGTTGGCATTGATGAACTAACAAGCAAAGCCGATGTTGTACTTCTTGTTGAAACTTGGGAGCATGATACACAAAGGATTGACGGCTTGGAGGATTACAATGTACATTCATTGATGTGGTCAAAGAATCTCAAGCAACGAAGAGGACAAGGAGGGTTAGCATGTATGGTTAAGAAAGGATTGGAAGATTTTGTATCAATTGTGAAAGATGACAAGTACAAACGTTATGTATGGCTGAAAATTATGACACCAAAAAGAGCACCCATTTTTGTAGCCGGTTGCTACATTCCTCATCATGATTCTCCCTTTTATGCTTGCATGGATAGAGATCAACCATTTTCTAATTTGGAAGAGGACATTGCTTATTTCAAAGGTGAAGGTGATGTTATTGTATTTGGGGATATGAATGCTCGCACAAAAACATTGCAACATGATACTCAACAATTTGATATGCCATACATTTCAAGGGAGTTGGAGGAAGTTCACTTGTATGATCGTACTTCAATGGATGAGAAAGAGCCGGATCACTATGGAAAGTTACTTTTACACATGTGTAATAGCACGGGTATGCTCATTGCCAATGGTGTATCTTTGTGGAGTGGAACCAATGGATTTACATGTAGAAGACATAATGGGGATAGTGTGATTGACTATATGCTACTCTCTGAAGCCATCATGTATCGCATAAAGAGTTTTATGTTTGGTCAATGGACCCCGGAATCCGACCATCGCACCTTATGTATTGACCTTTCATGTGGAGAAGCAACTACGCATGATAATCTCAGCCAAAGGAAAGAGAAGTTATCACTATGTATGGATTTCAAACGGGCACCAATGTACATTGAAATGGTTGAGAAAAAATTATGGATGACAAAGCTTCAATGTGATGCACCATTGGAAACTAAATGGGAAGCTTTCAAAAAAGCTATTTGTTCTTGTGCGGAAGAATGCTTTGCCATAAAGCATCTCCATGGTATCAACAAAGATAGATCACGCAAAAGGTGGTTTGATAAAGAATGTCAAGATGCTCGAAAGTCCTTGATAAAGCTTGATGCAACTATGGACAAAGACAACTATCAAAGTCATTTGCATACATACAAGGCATTGATTCAAAAGAAGAGAAGAAGATGGGAAGTAAAGCAACAAGAATTTCAAGTCCAAGAAAAGGCACATGCATGTGGAAGATTTTGGAGAAACTTGAGAGGCAAGCGGATTGAGAATTTTGGTAACTTGAGTCTAGTGGATATGTACACACATTGTAGGCAATTATATGAGCAAGAAAATACTGAAAAAATGCCAATTTATGGTTCACTCCCATGTATGCCGTCTTTTTTTACTATTGAGGATGTATGCGGTGGGCTTGAAAAGTTGGCCACTCGCAAAGCGGGAGATCTTCAAGGTATCAAGCCGGAGATGATCAAATGGACGGGAGATTTTACCCATGAGTGGATGTGTGATATGTTCAACCTTGCACTTCAACATGGTATGCCTTATGATTGGAGTACTAATTGGGTTAAGCCTTTGCATAAAGGAGGGGATGTAAAGAATGTAAGCAACTACCGGACTATAATGATTGGGTCTCTTATGGCAAAGTTGTTTGGGTGCATAATGGAAATGAAATTGAGTGATTGGGCTGAAGAGAATGACAAGCGTGCAAAGGGACAAGCGGGTTTTTGTCGATGCCATAGCACCATTGATCATCTTGTCACTCTTCGTGTTCTCATGGAGGAAAGTCGGTTGAAAGGCAAGCGATTGTATTGTTGTTTTGTGGACTTTAAGAAAGCCTTTGATATGATTCCACGTAACAATTTGTGGAGAAGGATGGAAGAACTCCAAGTGCCAAGTGAGTTTATGCTTGCGGTTTCTCGAATCTATGAGAAGGTGATTTGTCAATTGCACATGGGAAGAGAAATTTCAGAAATTTTTGTAAGCACTATTGGGGTTAAACAAGGATGTCCATTGTCACCAACTCTCTTTGGTCTATGCATCGATCAATTGGAACAAATGGTACTTGACTTTATGCAAGAAGAAGGCATTGAAGAGGTCACTATTTGCAATGCGGTAATCATGCTTTTGTTGTATGCGGATGATGTAGTGCTTCTAGCACACACTTTAGAAGATGCACAAAAGCTTATGGTTGTCCTTGAGAACTTTTGCTTGCATAGTGGGCTGATTGTAAATGAATCCAAAACAAAGGTTATGCTTGTGAAAACCAACCATAAGGAGAAGCCATGCATTGTGTACAACAACGAGACACTTGAAGTTGTTGAGAGCTTTAAGTACCTTGGCCTTGAGGTTCCATCCAATCACAAGTGGCATGAATGTGATATGCGTCGTTTGGAAGCGGGAAAGAGAGCATATTATGCATTTGAGAACATGTGTAATGCGGGAAACATCAAGTGTTGGGTTCTCAAGAAGTATCTTTTTGATGCATTGGTGACACCGGTTCTTCTTTATGGAGTTGAAGTGTGGGGCGGGAGCATCTCAAAGTCTACTTGGAAAGAGTTTGAGAATGTCCAAAAGCGTTTTCTTCCAAACTTTCTCCAAGTTAAGACACAAACACCATATATGCTCCTACTTCTTGAGTCGGGATCTCTTTCAATTGAGGTTATGGGCATGGAAAGGGTTGTGGAGTACATGATAAAGATGCGTCAAAACCCCTCACATCGACTTCCTACAATTGCATGGGAAGCAAGCAAAAAAGTTCAAAAGACGTATAAAAGCAAGATCTTGAGCACGGGATGGATGCAAGACATAAAGAAGTGGTTTGGGAGATGGGATGCATTACACTTGCTACATGATGCTTCAATTGACTCTCAAGTGAATGAAGGTTTTCTACAACGCCAATGTATTACGGCTTGGGAGAAATCCGGTGGGTCACGCTTCATACATTACACCACCTATATTGCCCCCAACTACAAAACCATGTTCTTCGCTGAGAGAGGAAACCGTACTCACACTTACATGCTTGAGCCTATTCCCTTGTCCGCAATACGCACTATCGCAGCAATTCGGCTTAGCTCCCATTTCCTTCGATGCGAGATAGGGCGTTGGGGCAATGGAGAAGAGTCAAATCGATTGTGCACATTATGCTCACTGCAAGTTCGAGAGTCTGAGTACCACACACTACTAGAGTGCTCAGCTTTTGATCACATCCGAACTTGCTTCTCTCACATTTTCAGCCATAACTTAGACCTACACACTTTCCTCTCCCAGCCAAAGTGTGGGCTCTCCACTGCGACTCTCATCACTACAATTTTGGAGCATCGAGAGTCACTCATCAGCCATACACATACTACATCACATGTAACTTTGGTCCCATAGGTCATATTTGACCTCCAAGGACGATAATAAAATCTATCTATCTCTCTCTCTCTCTCTCTCTCTCTCTCTCTCTCTCTCTCTCTCTCTCTATCACACACACACACACACACACACACACACATGTACACACGCGCGCGCGCACACACACACACACACACACACACACACACACAAAGAGCCACGTTCTTTAGAAGAATGATAGAGCAAAAGTGTTGTGGTGAGATGTGTTCTTTAGTATAATGATTCAAGTAGAGCAAGAGTGTTGAGGTGTGCACGTATGTGTGTGGGGAGAGAATATAACTGTAAGAGAAAAACTCCTAAATCGCCGGTATTGGCGTGGTTTAACAAAGAAAAATGGAGAGAGAATTTTTTGCTTGTGTGGTATTAGTAGCGGTCACTAGCACGGTAATGGATATATTGGTAATATCCTAATCCTTATCGTCCTCATCCTCGTCCTCGTCCTTGTCCTTAGCTGTATACGCTGGATTGCCTTGACTCTACACCAATCAAAAACTAATTACATAAATCAATAACCCAAATTAACTTTTACTATAACATTCATTGTCTACACTTACCACTTGTAGAATCCCAATTGCTTTTACACTTAATCAAGTTGATGACACAAGTATTCTGCATTATATGCTCTTGAGTCAATATTGTTGGAGCTATATATGGCTCACTCTACTCAACCTAATCTCACATATATATTTGTATCTTGTCCTCAATATGAATCAGTCTTTGGGAGTGTACATTTGTCTCTCTCTCTCTTTCTCTCTACATCTCAACATGGTATTAGAGCGATAACGATCATGTGACGATTCAATTCATGGTGACAAAACGGAGCATGTGTATGTCATTCACATGCAAGATTCAGAACTGCTATAAACTTAATTTTTGAGGATCGATTCTTGTTAACTGTGGTTGTTTTGTGTTAAGAAGAACACGATTAGTGTTTTGTGTGGCATTTATTGTTAATCGATATGGTGAATCGTTAATCATGTTTTTTTGTGGATTTGTCTTTTGACACCCTCAACTTTGTCACAATTTTCAGAGTTCAGTGCTGAAAATTTGGAGAATTGGAACATGCACAATGACATTTTTCATCCAAAACTTGTTTGTCTCCTTGCGCTCTTCTATTTGAGTCTGGGATTTGCATCAATTGGAGTTTGCAACAAAAAGTTATGTTGTTTTTACTACAATCGATGTTGACGCAGGTTTCGTCTTTGTGCGTCTTCGTGAAGCTTTCACGATCGTTTTTCTAATTTTGGCGTTAACTTTTTTGAGCAAATTAGTGTTTTTTCTATTGATATTGCGGCCGTCAATCTTGAGTCTCACGTCGCATCTCACGTCACTCTATTTTGAGGAATCTTTTATTATTATCATCTCCTTTTCTCTGTTTTTCTGGGTGACACCCCTCACATCTTTGGACGTTTATTGAGCCTCCTTCTTGCGTTTATCATTGGTAAGACAGAGTTTTCATATTTCTCTCGTCCTCAATTATAACCTTCACTATATATGGTGTGCAGATTTTGCGATCTTATCTTATACGTCTTCTCACAACCAGATATGGCTATGACTATTATTGTCAATGGTTTTCCTTCGAGCAAGCATTCTATTCCTCCTTTCCAAGGCCAAGGATCTCCTTGTTGGAAAGCAAAGATGTTGTTAATTATTGAAGGCGATGAACTCTCTGATGTTGTGCTTGGAAATTGTGTATGTCTATCTCAGCCTGTTGTTGATACGAATCATGACAACATGTTTATCACAAAAAAACCTATTTTAAAGGTTGGCATGTTGCCTATATGGATTGGTAATGACGTGATAAAGCAGCTCATCAACTTATTCTTTCTGCTCTTATTGATTCCCTTTTTCTTGATATGCATGAACTGCCTACTTTCCACGATGTATGAAAGTACCTTACTGCAAACTTTCAGAAGAAACCTGTTGCAGAAATACTTTATTTGAGAGGTTTACTTAACAAGTTACAATATGAAGTTGGTACTGCCATGACAAGACATATTGAGTCTTTTAAATCCATTATTAATCAACTTGCTATTGTCAGTGATCCTGTTTCACAAAACTAGCTGATTACACTTCTACTTGTTACCATACGCATGTGGTAGTGATGTGTGTAAACACACTAGGACCGTCAGGACATTTTTTCCCCTCTTTAGGAGGTTTTTTCCCCCGTGCATTGAATATATGCCCATCACTCTAGGGCTAGATCTATCTTTCCATTGCACACTAAGTAACATTCTCTCTATTGTGTGCCTTGAGCTTCCTTCGTCTTCTCCAAGATGTGTGTGTTTTCTTGCAACCCTAATTCCAACAATTGGTATCAGAGCAGGTTGCATCCTCTCGGGCTTAGTTGCCAACAGCTCTAGCACATGCCTGCTCATTTTCTTCAATTTGAGTGAGATTTGGCAAGCAATCGCAGGTCAACAAAAACTTTGGGACAACTCGTAAAGCTCAGTCTGCTCAGATTTCTGATTCGGACTCACTTTGGCCTCCATTTCCACTACAAGCAGTACTGCATAGGCTAATTTGTCATTTTGTACAAAATTTTTGTCAGTTTTGTTTTTAGCATAACAGGTGCCTTACACTCTTCTACCGTTTGTGCTATATAGCACATGTTGTTCCCGCTTTGTTTCTCCTCTGTTTGGACAGTTTTCACATCAGGTGGAGCATTTACCATGGCTGACAACAACACGGATGTGTTTAAGATGTTTGCTGCTGAGGACAGATTGGATGGGGATAATTACCCTATGTGGGCTTACATTATGCATCATGTTCGTGTGTCAAAGGGCATCTGGAATATTGTGCACGGCATTGATGTACGTCCTCGTTCTGAGGATGCAGGCGATGTTGAGGATGTTGCAGGTCTTGCTGCAAGAATTGCTGCTATTAGAGTAGTTTTGCCTATGGTAGAACAATCTCATTGGGATGTAAAGGATGCGCAGGCTCATGCGTTGATTGTGTTTTGTGTGAAGCACACCATTGTCCCCTCACATTCGTTCAAGAAAATCTACAAAATAGGCTTGGGATATTTTGGCTGGTTTTTATGCAAGTCGCAATGAGACTAAAATTGCTTTGTTGCGTGAAGAGCTGGAGTTGAAGATTATGCATGAGGAAGATGATATGGAAAATTTCCTTGCTAGTTTCTAGGATATCAATGAGAAACTTATTTCTGGAAGTGAAGTCATTTCAGGCAGTTCCCTTCTGTAGACTGTTCTTGATTCGTTATCAGATTCTTACTAAACTTTTGATGGTACTTGGAGACTTATGACCCAAGGAAATCCTGAAGTTGTCAAGTTTGATGCATTATGCACATTGCTATTATAAGAGTCAGTTTCCAAAAAAAACAGGACTAGGCAGCGTGCAGTTGAATAGGCTTTTATTGCTTATCAAAGAAAGGGTGGTAACAACAATGCAGCCACTTCTTATGGTTTTGCTGCGAGTGGAAAAAATTATGTTCCTAATGCTTTTGCTGGCAGTAATTTGTCTAAAAATTCTGGTAATAAGGGCAAAAAGAAGATGCGTTGCCATTATTGTAAAGCTAATGATCACTTGATCAAGTAGTGTCCTAAGTTGAAGGCCAAAGAGTCTAAGAAGAAAGAGGGTGGTTCCACTGCAAATGCTGGCTCCACTACAAATGCAGCCATTGTTGAGTCTTCTGTGAAAGGAGAATGTGATGCTAATGTTGATGCAGAATGGGCTTTTAGTGCAGAGTGTACTTACAATCCTGTTGTCCATGATGCATGCATGTCAGTTGCTGTAGATTCACATGTGTGGTATTTTGATAGTGGTGCTACAAAGCACATTACCTCACATAGTGAAGTGTTCACCTCTGTCGAGTCTGTCCCTCATGGGAATTCAGTCACTTGTGCCAACAATGTCTCTTAACCGATTCACGGAGTTGGAAAGATTGTGCTTACTACTACAAATGGCAGTTCTTTCACACTTGTTGATGCACTTTATGTACCTGGGATCAAGAAGAATCCTTTGTCTGTATCCGTACTTGCTAGACTTGGACTTGTAGTCAAATTTGTGGATGACAAATGTACAGTTCATGATCTCAGTTTTGGTGCTGAAATTATTTCATCTGGGCTTTTGTGCCGTGGGCTGCATAAGCTCACTTTGTATGACAAGTGTGGACAAAATTTTGCAAATACAGTTGTTGATTCACTTTGGCATGCCCGTTTTTGTCATCTGAATTTTGCCAGTTTGCTGCATTTGTAGAAATTTGATATGATTGCTTCTTTGCCTCCTCTTGAAGCACCTATCAAACATGTTTATGAAGGCTGTATTTTGGGTAAGATGCAACATTTGAAGTTTCCAAAGGACGGTTCAATTAGGGCCACAACAGATTGCAGCTTGTTCATAGTGATGTTTGTGGGCCCATGCAAACTCCTTCCTTGGGCAATTACCTTTATTTTGTGACTTTCATTGATGATTACTCCAAGCATGCATGAGTATTGCTGCTTAAAGCAAAGTACAAAGTTTTGATGTGCTTCAAACAATTTCTGGCTATGGCTGAAAATGTCTCGAAATGTACTATGGGCACCCTCCGTTCCGATCAGGGGGGGGGGGGAGTATATGTCTCATAAATTTAATGCATTTATGGCTAGTAGCGGGATAAAACACCAATGTACAGTGCCTTATACACCTCAACAAAATAGTGTTGCTGAGAGGAAAAACAGGTCACTTACAAAAATGGCACGATGTATGGTCAAAAGTCAAGCTTTTCCGCATTCTTTTTGGCTTGAGTCCATCATGTGTGCCACTTATGTACTGAACAGGTGTCCTACAAAAGCTTTGCAGTCTATTACTCTATATGAGGCATGACATGATAGAAAGCCTTCTATTGATCACATGCATGTTTCTGGATGTTTGGCATATGCTTTGGTGCCACAAACAAAACGCAAAAAATAGAATGATAAGGCTGTCAAATGTTTTTTTTTTCTGTTATAGTGTTGAAGGCAAAGGTTACAGGTTGTATCATCCGCAAACAAAGCGTATTCTGGTTTCATGGGATGTAGTGTTTGTGGAAGATTCTATTCAGCCCTTGCTGTCATGTACTAGAGACATAAATGTAAGCTCACAGGACATTTATGACACTTTGTTGCCTCTTTTCAGTGGGTTGAAATACGAATATAAATTCCAATGAGGCAAATGTACAGCCTATGGGGGTTTCTGAAAATGTTACAGATCAGTCTATTATTGATGCAGATGTGCATGATGTACTTGATGAGGAAAGGGCTGAAAATGAGCAGGCTAGAGGTATACCAAAATGGCTAGTGCATACATTGCATGACAGAAAATTGGATGCACCTTTGTCTAGTTGTACTCGTTCAAGCTCTAGCCATGCATCTTATGCATTAGATTGTTATGCGGGGATTTCATTAACGTAATCACGATCGGGTGATTACGTAAATAACTCTAGTATTTACACAAAAAAATCACGTGATCATGTTAATTGTTAACGTGACTTTGATTTTGACCTGCAAAAACCTATAGAGCCGGTTAGCCCTCCAGGATTTTATAATTTCCCTGCGGGACCCGTCGGGCTCTTTCATTTTTCCAGCGGGCCCGCCGGGTATATGTAGTAGCCCGATGGGCCCGTCGGGAAATTAAAAAAGCCCGGCGGGCGTAATTATGTATAGTAAATAGTGTGCTAACCCCGGTCTTTTAGCTAGGCAAATCCTTGGGGAGTGTATCCGAGTGTCGGGTATTGTCATCTCCTTGTGAATTGACCTAAGGTTACAGAGTCACATGTCCTTTTTTGGGCCGAACATGATTCTTAATTCGGTAACCACTTCTAAAAAAATTTAATTCGTTTACCGACATAAAAGTATGAAACCAAAACAACTGAAAACTTGGGGAATCATGCTCATTGCGAAGAAGACATTGGTCCAAATGAGGGTTGTAATTGGTTTTAAAAGATGAGCATATGTAAATGACGAGTCGATAGTCAAGGGTCGGATGTCCTCTACTAGTGTACCCGGCATATAAAGATCCTTGAAGTCTTATATTTGAGTTGATTTACAATATAAGAGCTATAATCCTTGATTGGGTTAAAATAGCTTTTGTATATTGAATTGGTTGCATGGGTGGCTACAATCCTTCACTGGGTACAAGTAGTCCCTAATTGGGTGATTATATTGAAGATTTATTTGCGTTAGTTCATGCATTGGTTTATACAGAGAGTGCATTATTTATTACGATAGATTATTAGGACATATAAATAATCATTATATTAATAATTGCATAGAGAGATTCATAGCATTGTTATGGTTATTACGCCACGTATAGATTACATTCCAATGTGTATGATTGCTCACAATACAGGTGATCGATATGTGGATTGACTAGCGTGCATTGAAAATCTCATATTGTTTTCAGTTTGTAGAATCTTCTTTTTTTCTCTTCAGTTTTAATTTAAAAGCAATGGAGCAAAATGTGGGCACAAGTGGTACAAAGAAGCCAAAGAATAAAAAAGCTCCTGGCAAAGAGTGGGATTATGCTCACAACATATGCGGCCGATATATGGAGTGTTGGAATTAGGGTTGCAGAGAAACACACACAGCTTGGAGAAGACGAAGGAAGCTCAAGGCACACGATAGAGAGTGTGTTACTTAGTGTGCAATGGAAAGATAGATAGCCCTAGAGTGATGGGCGTATATACAATGCACGGGGGAAAAAACCTCCTAAAGAGGGAAAAAATGCCCCGGCGGTCCTAATGTGTTCACACACATCACTACCACATGTATATGGTAACATGGAGTGGAAATGTAAATTTTGTCACACAACAAAATCAGGCGGTGCACCACGTATTAGGGATCCTTTTCTGGGTAGCGCTAAAAACAATCGTAGAAAATGTGAACATTCTCACCTGCGCGTTTGAGAGAAGAGCTCGCCAAAAAGGGTGGCAAAAGACGACAGATATATAGCTCTGTGCCTTTGAATCAAGAGTTCCCAGAGCCAAATATTAACTCCGCAGATCCTGTAGTGACACCAACTAACCTTGGAGAACAACCTGTACAAGGAGAGGAAATTCTAGGCAGTGTTTCTTTTAAACGTCACAATGAAGGTGGACTTTGTCAAATGCGTCAAAAATCATTACATCAAAGCTTTCGAGTGCAGTCTCTAGAAGAAGCACAAACAGCACTCGTCAAAGCAATATTCTTTACTGGAAGTGCTTTGGTCATGGTAGACAGCAATCATTGGAAGGCTGGTTGGAAGAAAATCGGTGAGTTTGGTACAGGATTTTCAGCTCCTTCTTATCACACGATAAGAAATGTTTTCTTGGACAAATGTTACATCGAAGTCAAAGAGCGTGTTGGCAAAATAATACTTGGGAATATTTTTCTTTCAAGATGTACGATTGTGAGTGATGGCTGGTCAAATGTTCAAAGAATGTAATGCTGGTTTGTCCAAGGGGAGAAACGTTTATAAAGGTGATTGATAGTTTTGGTGCAATTAAAAGTGGCAAATACATTTCTGAGGTCGTGATTGATGTAATTAAAGAAATTGGTGTTGAACATGGCATTCGAGTTGTGATGGAAAACACAAAGAATTGTAAAAATGCCAATAAATTAATAAAGAAGTGCTTTCCACATATTTTTCCAATACGCACAGCTTGAACTTAGTGCTGAAAGATTGGTACACTACCGAAGAAACCACATGGCTTGCCAAAATAATTGATACAGCACGTAAGGTTGTGATATTTATCACAGAGAGTGCTCGATTTGTATAGGATGCGTATGTCAGTGATGTTGAAACTTCCTGCTGAAACTTGGTTCTGCACACACATTTATACCTTGGAATCACTTCTCTGTAATAAATGTGCTGTGATTGACACATTCAATTATGCGGCCTTTGATGAATGGCAGCTTGAGCAGAGAAACACTGAAAGATAAAATTACCTGTCTACGTGCGTGACAATGTAAAGAAGGTTGGAGGAGTGTAATGGATGCATACCATGTAATGATGCCCGTTATGTTCGCGATCCGCAATCTTGATCAAGGGGCGCCAAACTTGGGCAAAGTGTGGTTGACATGGTGGGCAGTCCAACAGAGTCTTGAAAATCCTGAAGAGCTGAAAGAGTCTGTAGTAGAGAAGGATTGGCGATTACCATTCTCTGGCAAACATCGGAAAATTTTGGCTAAGTATTTTCATGCAAGGTGGAAGAGTGCTCATAGTCCACTCCATAGCGTGGCTTACATGCTCGATCCAAAGTATTGGAATTTAGATCTGATGTCCAATAGAGAGGTGGTAGGCGATTTCTATCATGTGGTCAACACGTTCTACTCCAACGTTCAGGACGAATTGATTGCATCAAAGAAATGAGTGCATTTAGATTAAAAGAAGGTCCTTTTGCGAATGATTTTGTATAGGTAATGGAAAAAGATCAACTTGCATGGAAGTGGTGGATGATGAATGGTGGAGAGCATTACTCTACCTTACGTCCTCTTGCAATGAAAGTACTTGCACAATGTGCAACAAATTCAAGTTCAGAGAGAAACTGGAGTATGTACAAGTATGTTCACAGCACTATTCGCAACAGACTATTAGCAGACAGAGCAGAGAAATTAGTGTTATATATGTATTGCAACGAAAAGATACTGAATCACATCGAAAGTGCTGGCTACGAGGAGGAAATTCCAACCAGGTGTATGATTGTCAAAAAGAAAATGAAGAAGATTTCAATTTTGGTGTATCTCAATGCATTGTAGACGAAATAGAAGAGAATTTGATAATAGATGTGGAGGTTGAATTACAAGGAGAACCACAACACTCAGACTTAGAACCAGATAACAACTCAACTGATTCAATATAGCTTGAGAGTAGAATGAGTAAATGTCAAAAACCATTGTAAAAGACCTTGTATTCAAATGTGTTTTGAGTAATTACAATGCTTCATATTCTTGATAGTACATAGTTTGTCACGATATTACATAGTTTGTCAATCTCAATTGTGTTGCCCTGAAGCAGAATCTTGCTCATCAAATAGATTTCTAATTGTGCTAGGGGTATCTGGGCGTGCTTGCTTGAATTTATATACGTTTGCCATGCCAAACATAATATATATTCCTTGTGGAATATCTTGTGAACATATTGCGCATCGACTATTGTTTTGCATCAAACGAATACGACAAACTAAATGATAATAGTGACCACATGTCAATGTATAGTACCCACTCCATCCATCAAAATTCTTGTAGAAAACTGGACATTAGGAAGATGAGGATACATTTGAAGTAGACGAGGGAACCAACTCCGGATGCAAGACAAGGTGGCTGATGTGTGTCCCTTGTACAGGTGTTGGATTCACTTGCTATGTTAGGGTTTGAACGTCCTGACTTAAGCGGTGAATTCTTTTCTCCATACGGACTTGTAAGGGTTGCGGTGTCTGGGTGGCTATAGAAAGACGTGTTATTTCTGCATCTTTCTTTGCCAACTGTGTCGTGAAAATATCCTTCTCTCTCTTTAATGTAGGTCGGCGCCTTCCACTATCAATGGCAGCTCATGTCAGGTGAAAGTGACACAACTCTCCCTTAAATCATGAGTGGCAATAGTTGTCTCCTTTGATGAGAAGTCTATTGGTCGCTGTTGCACAAAGTGAACATATAACATTTTGGAAAAATATAGTGCACAATCTGCATTGTGCAGAGGATGGCCATAAACCTCCAAATAAATCCTCTCAGCGTTATCTTTGATACCATCATGGGTGCACTTCGAAACCTTCCACCTTCCTTTCTTGATCTCTACGTCCTCACATGGCCATATTGTCTTGATCATGTCCTTTGTCACTTCTTTATTGATCTCTCTCCACTGCATATGGTTTGGATTTGCCCACTTTGAGAGTCGGCGAGGAGTACGCGTCGCTTATTGTGCCGACATGCCGTGTGCCAGAGACTTCATGTGCTGAAATGCATTAACAGCCGCTTGTTGTTGATCATCAGGCAATGATTGGGTGCCAATATTTTGTTCTTGATTGGCCATTTTCTCTTAGAGCTGCAGTCAACAGAGTGGAAAATATTCAATATCATTGGAAAATATATATTCTCACTCATTGGGACACTGCGCGGAATCCACTAAATCAAACCACTTCAAGTGCGACTAATTGAACCACAAGGCAAATTTGGAATAAGATAGTTAAATGACAAATTTAAAATGATTAAAGATAATTGACTAAAGATAATTGACTCAATTAGGTGAACCACTTCAAACCAGATAATACACTTCAATCAAAAAAAGAATACACTTGACAAGACATGTATATCATAGAAATGTTTAAATCGGATAAAATGATGGTGCAAGTTCAACAAGTGGACGTTGCACAGGGTTAGGGTCTGTCTTTAAATGTTCTTTGAAAAATATCAACACGTCAGAAGCATTCCTTCTTTGGTCCCACTCTTTTAACTTCATCCAACAATCTACTTTAATTCGAATAGCCCTCATAACATCTTTGTCCAGGTGGTGAAAAACTTTGTCTAGAAAATAAAATTTTCTAGCTGCACTCCAAAAATCTGTCAACATGTCGAACAGGTAGCCCAATGCATAAATGTCGCTGGCTTTTGTGTATGCATCTGCGCACCGTGGATCGTATAGTTCGGAAGCAATCCACAGTCGCTTAGCCATCTCGGTGTTCCCTGCTCTCTGTGCATTCAAAACTGCTTCGTTCAACTATGCGTATGGAGACAAATAAATATTTGCTATGCGCTTAGCATGTGTTTTCAGCATCATACCCCAATCAATGATACCGACGCGGGGTTTATTGGCGCGAGTAAAGTCTAACATTACGTTGAACGGGTGCAAGTCACTGTGCACTATACCGACCGAGTAGGCAGCCGCAACGTCATCGATTAAGGCATGACAAATTGTCGGCATCTGCTCGACCACTGCTTTGATCCGCACCGTGTCTATCTCGCTTACAGAGTTGTTTGCTACAGGTAATGACCTCCAGCCGTGTTGTAGCCTGTGCATGTGTCATCTGAACAATCCGTGAGCGAACGATAAGTGGCACATGATGTCGCCCACGGTACCCCCATTGTAGTATGGGAATATCGTGATCCAAGGAGCTTCTGTAGTAATCCCAATGCACCTTACACTGGAGGGGTGCGTTTGCATTCCTTGCTCTGTCTGAAAGCTGTCAAATTTCGCCTCACTCCCTCCCTTGTAACATTTTCCCACATATGTAATGTGGTCTGGAAAAAATGAGATGCCTTTGATAGTGTACAATGTGCACACACCGAAGGAGCCTGCTCCAATCCTCATACCTTCTACCAAGGCTTCGTGAGGGATGCCGACAAGATGAGCGCACTTTGCATTCAAAGCAGTGCGCATGATTGTGCCGGTGCCGCTGGCATCGGATCGACCTCCCAAAGCTGCTTGCACATCTTGGGCCATCTTCAATCTCTTGGGTAAAGCTTCTTGGTCCTGCGCTTTCACACGCTTCATCTTTACCTTCTGTTCTTCCCATAATTTATCCTAGAGCTCTAATTTTGACATGTCTCAAGCAGGTGGGATATCTTCCTTTAAGTCTCTGCAACATACTTTCATATTGCCCAACACTGTCCTGACCTTGTGGTGGGGGTCAAATTCTCGTACCCCAGGTGGACTCAACAACTCATATTGGCCTTCAAGTCGCAACCTGTGCTCTGTGTTCTCCCATATAGCGCTAGTGATGTCTTTGATGTAGACATCGCTTTCACTAATCTGCTGTATGCGATCAGACGCCACATGATGACATTGCCAAAATAAATTCTTTATGAATGGCACGCATAACACATTTCTTTTGATATGGCGTCATATTTGCACTGGACAACTTGTAATTTGTTCTTGATAGTTTGCATAATGCTCATAACTTACTAGTACAATAGCTTCTTTGAAATATTCTCAGTCATCGTTGCAGGCTCTGGTAACCTCTTGAATCTGCTCCTTTAAATCTGAAGTCACTTAACTACTCAAAAGATCTGATCATTAACTCTTCTGGTATCCCTCTTAACTTGGTTTCCAACTCATAACACTCCAAGTAACCTTTTGGATCATATCCATCGAAGACTCGTCTCCTGTCATATACTGCATCCAAAGCTGCATCTAAAGCTTCATCCATTTGATTTTTCTTCTTTACGGTCTCCATTTCAAGCAGAGATCCTTGAACCAATTGAAGCATCTTCAAGAAATCTAGAACTGTTGACTTATCATCAAAACCATTTGCACTTAATTCTTCAATCAACTTCATCATCTGCTCTAAATTCTTCGTCTTTACCTCTCACCCCGGCTCGTTTTGTGTCGGGTTCACAAAATATGTCGGGGGATATGTGTTCAAAACGTGAGCCGGGAAGGCGCCGGGCCTCTGGCTGTGAGAGGTGTGAGAAAGAACAAGAAAAACAAATTCATATGTCTTTGGCAATCACGATAAACTTCAATTAATCAAGTCAAGCTTTCAGTACAATGTAATCGATAGCCAAGGCGGCAGCACCAGCACTTGGATTAACTTATAAATAAGAGTTTAAGCTCCCTTTCCAGATTAATCGGGCTGTTAATGACATCAAGGTTTAATAAGAAAATTTATTAATCTTCAGAATGATCACAATGAAGGAAATTTTTGCCTGTCTCTTTACTTGCTTCAACTACCCTTGGATTCTGCAAACTTTAATTTTTCTCACTGCCTTAATCATCATGCTTCAGTTATTGTCAATTATTCTGCAGCTTCCTACTCTGTGTGCTTTCATTGGTTTAATTGCCACTCATAAGATTTGTCTTCCTCCACTACTCGACTTGCTCTGATTGCCTTAACCCTTGCTTGGCCGCTACACTTCTCATGAAAGGAAGAAAGAGAGAGAGAGAGAGAGAGAGAGAGAGAGAGAGAGAGAGAGAGAGAGAGAGCGGCTTCTTAACTTGATCAAGTCCCTTTCTTGGTCGTCATTAACCTTTGCTTGGCCATAATCCTTGCTTGGCATGCCTTGTGCTTTCCTCTTGCTTCTTTAGGTCGATTCCCTTGCTTGTTGAGATGTCGAGCTCTACACCTTGAGCTGGCATCCACTATGGGTCTTGGCCGCTTACGGCATTTACTCACTGGCGTGTTAGGTGACCGACACGGAGGATCTCTGCCAGTGATTCTACAGCTGGACTACACATATAGTGCTAGCCTAGTACGCTTCTAGCGAGTTCACACTTAGTGACCGCATGTACATATGTGCTACTTTTCAGCTTTAGCACTTAGTCATTTTGTACTCTCTTTTCTGTGAAGAAGAAGAAGAAGCTTTCCATCTCTGTGTGATTTGTGCTTGTCTTGTGTAGCTCTCTTGCATCCTCATTCTTTACATGGTATCAGAGCCTGGTGCAAGCAAGAGAGGCTAAGAGAGCAAGAGCATCACAATCCCTTCATTCGCAATCCACGACCAGATGCACAAGTTTCTGAATAGGTCTCCAAAGTGCAGTATACAGAGATTTACTGTACAAGTACAGTGGTTGTATGTACGCTTGATTGTGGACACTCGTTGAGTGTAGAAAGCGTTACAGGTACCACGATAGCAAGTTCAGCAGATTTGCAGGTTTTTGCAGATTGCAGCTATTTTGTCTTAGTGCTTCAAGATGTCTGACGGTTTCAGTCAGATTGTTACTGAGAAGCTTGAGAAACATAACTACCCTACATGGAAGTTCAGAATAACAAATTTCCTAAAAGGAAAAGGTTATTGGGACTATGTAGAAGGAGACAATGAAAAGGAACCAGAGATTCCCGAGGCAAATGCTACAGCAGAACAAAGGAAAGCTTTGAGGGACAGGCAACAAGGCCATAGCAAAGTGATGTATTGGCTTTCTATGAGCATCACAGATGGCATGATGGGCTATCTACAGGATGATGAAACCCCCGCCATTGCATGGAGAAACTTAGGCAGAGTGTTCGAGGTGAACACCAAGGCCTTGGTGTTCGAGGTGAACACCAAGGCCAGGAAGCTTCAACTAAAGTCGGAGCTAAATCAGGTTAAGAGGAACAACCTCTCAATCAATGATTATGCCTTGAAGATCAAGAGTATCATTGAGGCTCTTAGACTTATTAAAGTCTCAGTGGAAGACGATGACATTGTCCATGCATGCTTGGATGGTCTAGGAGATGAGTATGTACATTTTAGGTCTTCCATGAATACAAGAAACGACATCCCCGTGTTCCAAGATTTGATTTCTATGCTTATTCTTGAGGAGAAGAACCTTGACACATCTTCTTCTCATGGCAGAAATAATTCTGAACAGGCCTTCTATTCTAACTCCAACAGAGGTAGAGGTAGAGGTCGTGGTCGAGGCCCAAGGGGTTGTAGGGGCCAATTTCTGGAAGGTCAATCAAATCAAAACAATACAGGTGGCAGGGGAAACCAGTCTCAAGGCAGGGGGAGTCAAAGAGGTCGTGGTGCAGGATCAAGCAGGCAACAACATACTCCAGATAGCAGAGAATGTTGGACTTGTGGTGAAAGAGGTCACATGTCACGTGACTGTCCAAAGGGAAAAGCAAGTGGAAAGAGAGAACGGGGCAACTATGCATCTACTAGCAGAGATGCAGATGACAGCAAAAACGAGCGCATGTTTGTTATGCAGCATGTAATGAATACAATGACTGCAGAGAATTCCACCCAAGCATTAGGCAAAATTTGGACTCACAAAGGGGCCCTTTAAGGAGTTTGACTTTACTTCTCTCTACCAAAACGGGCGCATGGATAAATTTTTGCAAACAAACTCCAAAGTTGGCGGAGGTTTGACAGTTAGAATGTCCTCTTCAAGCTCTCTCTACTGATATATAGCACGCCATGAGATTCCTCATATTTTAAAAGATTCTTTTTTTGATTCACTTAGATTCCGACAGAGTTATCACATCATAGGTGAATAAAAAAAAGAATCTTCTAAAATATGAGGAATCTCATGGCGTGCTATATATCAGTAGAGAGAGCTTGAAGAGGACATTCTAACTGTCAAACCTTCACCAACTTTGGAGTTTGTTTGCAAAAATTTATCCATGCGCCCGTTTTGGTAGAGAGAGGTAAAGTCAAACTCCTTAAAGGGCCCCTTTGTGAGTCCAAATTTTGCCTAATGATGATGTTTGGTATGTGGATTCAGGTGCCTCTAATCACATGACATCTCGTGGAGAGTGGTTTAGAGATATGCGCAAACCAGATGTGTCAAGCTATGTGCAGACAGGAGATGACACAGCTCACCCCATTGCTCATGTAGGGGACATACCTCTAAATACGAAGAGTGGGAAATCAAAGTACTTAGCAGATGTACTTCATGTCCCAAACATTACAAAGAATCTTGTTTCTGTTGGAAAAATGGTTGAGCAGGGTTTGCAGGTTCGCTTCAATCCAAATGGCTGTTATGTAGAAGATTTCCAGAATGGTTGTAAGCTGATCACAGAGGGCAGAATGTTTACGCTGAATGTAGACATGCCTGAGGTAAAAGCTGCATTATTTGCACAGGGAATAGGTGTTGTGGCTGATGTTGACATTTGGCACAAACGCATTGGCCATGTCAATGAGCAGAGATTGCGCAGCATGCAATCAAAACAGATTGTAAAAGGTTTGCCCAAATTCAAGGTGGATGGTATGCATAAAGTGTGTGCAGCATGCCAGTTTGGAAAACAGTCAAAGGGCTCATTTCCACATGAGCGCAATGTATGTAAAAAGCCACTTGAGGTGGTGCACACAGATGTTTGGGGTCCAACCGATACTACAAGTATACATGGTTGCAGGTATTATGTCTCTTTCATTGATGACCATACAAGGAAAGTATGGGTCTACTTCAT
The DNA here is from genome assembly GCF_014529385.1 of Adiantum capillus-veneris. NCBI lineage: Eukaryota > Viridiplantae > Streptophyta > Polypodiopsida > Polypodiales > Pteridaceae > Adiantum > Adiantum capillus-veneris. Next base: position 119,715,628 of record NC_140941.1, read on the forward strand.
GCGTAACAAAAGTGAAGTGTTTGGTCACTTTCAAGACTTCAAAGTCATGATTGAGAAGGAGACAGATATGCAAATCAAGACATTGAGGTCAGATGGAGGGGGAGAGTACTTCTCCAATGATTTTTCAGATTTTCTGCGAATGCATGGTATACGCAGGCAGTTTACATGCAGATATACTCCACAACAGAATGGGGTCGCAGAAAGGAAAAACAGGCACATTGCAGAGGTTGCACATGCATTGATGAATGAGAAGAACATGCCTCATCATTTCTGGGCTGAAGCCGTAAATACAGTTGTGTACATTATGAACAGGACACCTACAGCTGCGGTGCATGATGTAACACCTGAGGAAAAGTTTACAGGTACAAAGCCTAATTTGGCACACTTGAAAGTGTTTGGCTGCATAGCTTACGTGCATGTACCAGATGAGTTGCGTAGGAAATTGGATCCTAAAGCAGAGAAATGTATTCTTGTGTGATATTCCCTTGAACAAAAGGGGTACAGGTGCTACAATCCTACTACACGAGAATTACGAGTGAGCAGAGATGTAGTCTTTGATGAGATGAGCAGCTGGTACAGTAATGCACATGGCACTATTGGGGCTGATGTAAAAGATGATGTGGTTGTACAAAATGTGAGGCCACAGTCACAGGTTTTGAGTGGACCACAAGAGTCCTCTTCTCATGGCTCTGTTGAGAAACCATGGAATGGTAGACTACGTACGCAGGTTACTCCACCAACAGGTACAAGGAATGTATCACGAAAAGGAAAGGAAAAGGTTGATGAACCTCCCTTTATGGCTGATGCATCATCAGGTTTTTCACATGTAGACATAGATTCAGATGGTTCTGAACAAAGTCTTGATGAGGAATTTGGAATTTCGGCTGTCAGGAAACCTGGTGTAAGGAAAGTACAAGAAGATGCTAGAGGGCAAAGGAGTGACCCAGGACCGCGCAGATCTAATAGAGTCAGAAATCCAGTTCAAAAATTAACTTATGATGGGTATCTAGCGCATCACCAAGCCTACATGGCTAAGGTAATACAAGACGTGGAGCCCACATGTTTTGAGGATGCAGTTGGAAATGTGCATTGGGATGATGCAATGGATGAAGAAATGGCTGCATTGGAAGCAAACGACACATGGGAGTTGGTGCCATTGCCAAGTGGCAAGAAAGCCAAGCATAAGGCTGATGGTAACATTGAGCGTCACAAGGCAAGGCTGGTCGCAAAGGGTTATGCACAGACGTATGGCATAGACTATGAGGAGACCTTTGCTCTAGTGGCAAAGATGACGACTGTGAGAGATGTCATAGCAATGGCTGCATCTAGAGGATGGATTATGCATCAAATGGATGTAAAGAATGCCTTCTTGAATGGTGAGTTGCAAGTGGAAGTGTATATGGATCAGCCACCTGGTTATGTCGATCTAGGTTACCCAGATTATGTATGCAGACTTCTCAAAGCTTTGTATGGTTTGAAGCAGGGCTCTAGAGCATGGTATGATAGGATTGCCAAGTATCTTGTCAGTATTGGTTTTAGGAGAGCTCATGCTGATCATTCACTCTATGTACGTGAGAGTGATGTGGGGATTGTGGTCATTACCATATATGTAGATGACCTTATTATTGTTGGTGACAATGCTATGGAGATTGACCATGTGAAGGGTCTTCTCAAACAAGAGTTTGAAATGAAAGATTTAGGCGAGTTGCGCTACTTTCTTGGCATTGAGGTGATCATGACTCCAGAGGGTGTATGGATATCACAAAGATAGTATGCTTTGGACATGTTGTCAAAGTATGGTATGGCTAATTGTAAGCCAATTTCTATTCCCTTGGATGTGAATGCAAAGCTGAGTGCAGAGAAGGGTGATGTTGTTGAGGATGTCAACATGTACAGGAAGATTGTGGGTAGTCTAATCTACTTGACTATCACGAGGCCAGACTTGAGCTACACAGTAGGCTTGGAGAGTCAGTTCATGCAGCTTCTGAGGAAGCCACATTTGGATGGAGTACGACGCACACTTAGGTATGTGCAAGGTACTCTTGACTACGCATTGTTATATGCAGCAGATGCACCATTAGCATTGTATGGGTATACAGATGCAGATTGGGCAGGTAGCATTGTTGATAGGAGATCTACGAGTGGCTTCATGTTCTCTTTTGGGAGTGTTGCTGTTACTTGGAGCAGTAAAAAGCAGCCTACGGTTGCTTTATCGAGCACAGAGGCCGAGTACAGAGGTGCAGCAATTGCGGCGTGCGAGGTAGCTTGGCTACACACATTACTTGAGGACTTGGGAGTGCAGGTGGACCAGCAGATTTTCATCCATTGTGACAACCTCAGCAGCATGCAGTTGGCTAGGAACCCAGTGTTCCATGCCAGGACCAAACACATAGAGGTCCATTACCACTACGTTCGAGAGCGAGTGTTGGCGGGCGATATCGACTTGGTCTACGTCAGCAGAGAGGAGTAGATAGCGGATATCTTTACCAAGGTCCTCGGAGCTAAGAAGCTTCGACGTTTCCGGACTATGCTTGGACTCTGCGACATGCAGAGCTCGAGGGGGAGTGTTGAGATGTCGAGCTCTACACCTTGAGCTGGCATCCACTACGGGTCTTGGCCGCTTATGGCATTTACTCACTGGCACGTTAGGTGACCGACATGGAGGATCTCTGCCAGTGATTCTACAGCTGGACTACACATATAGTGCCAGCCTAGTACGCTTCTAGCGAGTTCACACTTAGTGACCGCATCTACATATGTGCTACTTTTCAGCTTTAGCACTTAGTCATTTTGTACTCTCTTTTCTGTGAAGAAGAAGAAGAAGCTTTCCATCTCTATGTGCTTTGTGCTTGCCTTGTGTAGCTCTCTTGCATCCTCATTCTTTGCATTGCTTATGCGAGAGAGAGAGAGAGAGAGAGAGAGAGAGAGAGAGAGAGAGTCTGATATTTCTTACACCTTGGCTTCAAGAGCCTCGGGTTCTTTCTCATTGAACTTCTCAACTCCGCCCTCCCTTGAATCTAGAGCTTCGTCCTCCTCCTTGAACTCCTCATGCCAATTCCCTCTTCTTCACGTATTCCTCCCTCTTTGATGCTTTTGTTTCCCCTGCTATATCCTTTCCTCATTGTCTTGTAACCTTTCTCCTCTCTCTGAATCCTCCTTGATGCCTCTAGCCCCTTTGCTTTGGGCGGCCCTCCTCCAATGGTCCTCAAGGGAAGCGCTTATGGGCACAACATTTATCATGTATACCAGCCAAGGCACCGCCTCGCACGACATCCTTCTCTAGAATCCCCTACCGAGCAATCTCATCATGAATCTTCTCACCCATAGCCACGTTGGGTAGATCCTAAAATCAACACGCTCTAGGAGACGACATTTGAGACTAAGAGCTCATCAAGAACTTTTTATGCTTTCGTAAATAACAACATTTGGCATACATATCATCTAAGGCATTGCTTCACGCGGCATGCTCGCTAACAAAGCATTGTCTCACAACGCATTTATTTGCAGCAATATCATCATAAATTTTGTTGCCAATTTTCCTTAACACAGCCTTCAAGATGTAAGTATAGTTGATTGCATTTGGAAAAAGTCCTTCCCTTCACATTCGGTTAAAGAGCACCAGAGCTTTGTTGTTGCTAGCTAGACATTGCCAATCACCACATTAGGCATACAAATCAAATACCATAGTGCTACTTGCAATATACCCTGCTTTCAATGCACTATATGAGATGACATTCCGCACAAGATTCTCCTTGAGCATTTCATGTACCGCATTCCAAAACCTGGATGAAGCTCAAAAATTCCCAGATGGCACACCGACCGAGCCAGCCAAACTGGTACGGAACTGGTCCTCGGTGAAATTTAATCTGGCGATATCTTGGTAATCATAACTCAGGTCACTGATCTGAAAAGATTGATGCACTCCACAAAGTGAGCAGTTCAAGTCCATGCATTCACTTCTTTCCTGATCCCACATATGCAATTGCCCAATCCGATACAGTTCTGCAATTGACTCAAACTTCAAACTGCCTTAACTTCTTCACCGTAGCTCCAATCAATGAGCCGTAAAGACAGGCCGGTAGAGCACTTCAAGCACTAGAGTTCTAGGTCATAAACTCTCATATGTGCTTACTTCAAGCATACCCCTTTTTTAGCATCATCGAGTCATCCGTTTGCCGTTTAAAGCCGCATCTAGCATACATTAATCATTAAACTTGGCCTGTTAACAAGCCCTGATCACTGCTCAATAAATGTGTAGGATTCAAAGAAGCTTAGCTTGCATTTCTTTGCTCTTTTTCCCAAGCGGAGCGGCATGAAACCGCCATCATACCTGCAGTTGTATTCTCTCTTTCTCTCCCTCTCCCTCTCTCCCTCCCTCCCTCTCTCTCTCTCTCTCTCTCCTTCACACACACACACACACACACACACACACACACACACACACTCATACACATGCACAATCAATCTTTGGTGGAGTGCTCTACCACTCGAGGATCGTTGGTGGAGAGGAGAGGGTGGACCGCAAGAGGGATCTACACAAGAGGACCGCAAGAAGATTCGAATGCTAGGGAACTCAAGAGGTAAGCTTCTACCCCCCCCCCCCCCCCCCCCCCCCCACACACACACACACACACACACACACATTTTCTTAAACACAAACACACATTAGAAAAGTTAGACTCAAAGATTTGGTACCTCTTTCATGTTTTGTGTAGGTGCTTCTTTCTTGCTTAGTTGATCTCACTTTGCTTGTTTGAATGTGTTGATTGTTTGTTGTAAGCGTGTGATTAGTTTGTAGATACTTGCTTGCTTTCTTGGTGTGTAATTAGGGAGAGAGAGGAAAAGAGAGGGAGAAAGAGAGATTAGTCTAGATATATTAAAGGTTAATGCTAAATTAATATTAACATAGAGATTGGTGTAGATTTCATGATTAATGTTAAATAAATGTTTAACTATAGAGAGAAAAAGTCAAATTAAACATCACACCTACACATTAAACTTCTTGTATGTCTATTGTTAAATTAGTGCTAACTTAGAGTGAATTGATGTGTGAAAGATCTATGTATGTACAAATAGAGAACGAAAAATAGAGAGACAAAAAGAGAAAAATATTAAACATTAGGTATTAAACATTAGAAAAAGAAAAAAAGAAACAGTGACAGAGTATGATAAATTGTATTTAAAAAAAGGGTTTAGAGAGAGATTAGAGAGAAAAATATTCAATTTAGTGTATGTGAAATTTGAGAATGGAAGAGAGGAAAAGAGAGAGAGGTAAGAAAAGAGATGGGAGAAGAGAGATTAGAGGGAGGAGAAGTGTTAAAATAGTGAAGTGTGGATCAGAGAGAGAAGAAGAAACATTAGAGAGAGAAACAGAGGGATAGAGGGAGTAGAAAGAGTGAAGAGAGAGAGAGAGAGGAAGTAGAGCGAGATTCTTAGATTAGAGACAGAAACAATGATAGAGGGTGTAAGCAGGGAGAGAGAGTAGATAGAGGGTATAGAGATAGAGATTACGTGGAGAGAGACTTAAGATTAGGGGATAGAGAGAGTATAAGAGGGTCAGATAGAGATTAGGCACACAATAGATAGATAAGGTTAGGATTTAGAAAGAGATTAAAGTGTAGAGAGGTGTACATAGAGTAGATGGAGTGGGTGTAGAGGTTAGGTGGATTAAGTAGAGAGGGAGAATGCATAGAGAGTAGCAATAGAGAGTTAAGATTAGGAGATAGAGAGAGACTTAGAGAGAGGGTAGATATAGATATTAGATAGATAAGATTAGGATTTAAAGAAATATTAGGGTGTAGAGAGGGGTGTGGAATAGAATAGATGGAGAGAGTGTATAGATTAAGTAGTTTGTAGAGGGAGAGAGAGGTGTGGATAGAGGTTAGGATGTAGAGGGAGAGTAGAGAGAGGTTAGGATATAGATAGAGGGAGTAGAGAGGATGTAGATAGAGAGATGCAAGATACATAGAGTGTAGAGATAAATAGAGGGACTAGAGAGAGTGTAGAGATTTAGCCTAAATACTAGCTCCCTGAAGAGGCCCGATCTAATTTATTAGTTTGAGAATAATATTTCAAGTCGTGACACGATACTTTCTAACACCTACTTAAAAGGAAAAAATAATGATCGATAAATAGGTCAAGTTAATGTTGCTAATTTTCAATACTTTTCAGAAAGTTATATTTTCAATAATCTTGCTAGGTCTCTCTCTCTCTCTCTCTCTCTCTCTCTCTCTCTCTCTCTCTCTCTCTCTCTCTCTCTCTCTCTCTCTCATACAGACATGTACACGCACACACAAAGAGCCGCGTTCTTTAGAAGAATAATCCAAATAGAGCAAAAGTGTTGTGGTGAGATGTGTTCTTTAGTATAATGATCCAAGTAGAGCAAGAGTGTTGCGGTGTGTGCGTATGTGTGTGGGGAGAGAATATAATTGTAAGAGAAAAATTCCAAAATTGTCGGTATTGCCACGGTTTAACAAAAAAAATGGAGAGAGAATTTTTTATGTGTGTGGTATTAACAACGGTCACTAGCGCGGTAATGGATATTTGGTAATATCCTAATCCTCACAGTCCTCGTCCTCATCCTCAGCTGTATACGTAGGATTTCCTTGACTCTACACCAATCAAAAACAAATTAGATAAATCAATAACCCAAATTAACTTTAATATAACATTCATTGTCTACACTTACCACTTGTAGCATCCCGATTGCTTTTACACTTAATCAAGTTGATGACACGAGTATTCTGCGTTATATGCTCTTGAGTCAATATTGTTGGAACTATATTGGCTCACTCTACTCAACCTAGACTAACCTATAGATTTCTATCTTGTCCTCAATATGAATCAATCTTTGAGAGCATACATTTGTCTCTCTCTCTTTCTCTCTACATCTCAACATGGTATCAGAGCAATAACAATAACGCGGCAATTCAATTCATGGTGACAAACCGGAGTATATGTATGTCATTTGCATGTAAGATTCATAATTTTTACAAATTTTATTTTTGAGGATTGATTCTTGTTAACTATGGTTGTCTTCTGTTAAGAAGAATATGATTAGTGTTTGTGTAGCATTTATTGATAATTGATATGGTGAATTGTTGATTATGTTTTCTTGTTGATTTGTCTTTTGACACCGTCAACTTCGTCTCAATTTTTGGGGGTCTCCTGCAAATTTTTTGGAGAAACGGAAAATGTGCAATGGTACTTTTCATCCAAAACTTGTTCATCTTCTCGCGCTCTTCTATTTGAGTCTAGGGTTTGCATCAATCGGAGTTCGCAACAAAATGTTATGTTGTTTTTACTACAATCGAAGTTGACGCAGGTTTTGTCCTCGAGCGTCTTTGTGAAGCTTCCGCGATTGTTTTTCTAATTTTGGCATCAACTTTTTCGAGACCATTTAGTGTTTTTGGTATTCATATTGCAGCCATCAATCTTGAGTCTCACATCGCCTCTCACGTCACTCTATTTTGAGGACTTTTTTATTATTATCATCTCCTTTTCTCTGCGTTTGGGTGACGTCCCTCACATCTTTGGACGTTTATTGAGCTTCCTTCTTGCGTTTATCATTGACAAAACACATTTTTCATATTTCTCTTGTCCTCACTTACAACCTTCACAATGTATGGTGTGCAATATTTTGCGATCTTATCTTATACATCTTCTCACAACTAGATATGGCCATGACTATTCTCGTCAACAAATTTCCTTCAGGCCAGCTTTCTGTTCCTCCTTTCCAAGGCCAAGGATCTCCTGTTTGGAAAGAAAAGATGTTGTTAATTCTTGAAGGCGATGAACTCTTTGATATTGTCCTTGGAAATCATGTAGGTCTGTCTTAGTGTGTTGATACGAATCATGATAACCTGCTTATCACTAAAACACATGTACTTAAGGGCTGACATGTTGCGTATATGGATTGGTAATGACGTGATAAAGTAGCTCGTCCAGTATATTCTTTTTGCTCTTATTAATTTCCTTTTGCTTGATATGTATGAACTTCCTACTTTCCACGACTATGGAACTACCTTACTGATTTCGAAAGAAATCTGTTATAAAAATACTTTATTCGAAAGGTTTACTTAGCAAGTTACAATATGAAGTTGATACTGCCATGACGAGACATATTGAGTCTTTTAAATCCATTATGAATCAACTTGCTACTGTCAATGATCCTATTCCACAAAAACAATTGATTACACGTCTACTTGACACGGTGAAGGACTCTTCTTATGATAACATTGTTACCATTATTTCTAATAAAGATGATCTCAATTTTGACCAAGCCTGCATGTCTTTAATTGAATACTCTAGAACGACATAATGATGGTCATGATACAGCTATGTCATAAGAGGATACAGAGTCAAAATAGATGGAATATGCTTTTTATGCTCGAAGACGTCCATTTCAACAAGGAAATCGCAGAGGTGGCCGTCGCGGTAATATTTTCTGTCGTCTCAAATTTTATAAAAAGGATTGTTCTTACTGTAATAGAAATGGCCATACTGAAGATGATTGCTTGGCACGTCAATATGATGAAGAACACAATATTACCACTAAACAATCACGTTTATCTAGAGATTCTTCTTCTTCTTGTGAATATTGTGGTCGCTCTTGCCATCGCACTCATATGTGCTATAAGCGTTGATTTCACACAGATCATAATAGAGCATATGCTATTGAACATTGAAACAATATTATACCAAAAACAAGCTGCGTCCTATGTTCAGGTACTCCAGATTGAATATTTCATGTACGTGATGGGTCACTTTTTATTGTCGATTCTGGTGCTATAGAAAATATGCCATATCAGTCTAAGTGGCTCCATAAATCTCCACTACCAGTTCAACGTGTTGTTTATCTTTCTGATTATACGACTTGTTAAGTAAAGGGTATTGGAGATTTATATCTTAGTACCTTATCTTCTTTCACTCAAATTTTGCGAAGAGTATTACAAGTACCAAATCTTCAACGTGATCTTCTTTTAGTTGTTGCTAGACTCGTTGATCTTGGTCTCTTTGTTGGATTTGATCATACCAAATGCCAAATTGAGAAAGATGGACATAGTATAGCCACTGCTTCTTGAAATGGTAATTTGTATGAACTCTCTCTCAATGAGGTTGTAGCAAATGTTGTCTCTGCTCTAGGTGACCATGATTGCAAAGTATGGCATCACCGTTTTGTTCATGTTGATTTCTCAAAACTCCTTGATCTTGAGCGTCGTGATGTTGTTCATGACATGGATCTTAAAGCCCCACATGGGAATTTGTGAGTTTTGTGCTCTTGGGAAACATAATCGTAAACCCTTTTCTCTCTCAACTAAAGCTCGTTCTCATGACCTATTGGATCTTGTTCATACTGATGTTGTTCATGACATGGATCTTAAAGCCCCACATGGGAATTTGTGAGTTTTGTGCTCTTGGGAAACATAATCGTAAATCCTTTTCTCTCTCAACTACAGCTCGTTCTCATGACCTATTGGATCTTGTTCATACTCATACAAGTAGACCTCTACCTTCTTTGAGATCACAATATTGCTATTTCATTACTTTCATTGATGATTTCTCATGGTATATGGTTGTATTTCTACTTACCCAAAAATCTAAGACCTTATCTATTTTCAAACAATTCCACAAGACTGCAAAACTTCAAACTGGTTGTCACCTCAAGAAGCTTCGTAGTGACAATGGAGGCGAATATGTGGAATTCATCATATGAACACACTATTCCATATTCACCTCAACAGAACAGTGTTGATGAATGAAAAAATTGCACTATTCTCAATGTTGTAAGATATATGCTGATTCATTCTGGGTTATCTCCTGTTTTCTGGGCTGAAGCTACTTCGACAACAATATTTATTCTGAATCATCTTTCTACGACTATACCCGCTGGTAAGATACCCATCACAGCATGAAGAGGTGACATTCCTTCTGTATCTCATTTTTTACCCTTTGGATGTATTGTTTATATTCATGTTCCCAAATAAACACAAACAAAGATTGATGCTCCTAGTCTTAAAGTTATTTTAATTAGATATTTTGACATTTCCAAAGGCTACAAATTCTATGACCTTTCCTTCAAGAAAGTAATTGTGAATCGTGATGCTACTTTTAACGAACAGCTTATGGGAGGCTCATGGTCCATGGATGATTTTGATGATACTTACTAGATTGTTGCTTCAGGATTTTTCATTTCTTTCAGGTAATAAAACTCCTCCTATATAGCAGATTTTCTCTTCACAACCATCCATTCCAAATGTTGTCAATGATGATATTGATTTTTTTATTGATCTGCCTATTGATTTGTCATGTTTATGATGACAATATTATTGATAATGCTTTCTCTACTTCTGAAGACCCCATTACTTATAATGAAGCTATCTCTTCACCATAAAAGCATCAAAGAAGAGACGTTATGAAAGTAGAGTATGATTCTCTTATCTCAAAAGGTACACAGATACCAACCAAACTACCTCCTGGTCGTACATTTATTAAGTGTAAGTGGGTCTATAAGACAAAGGTAAAAGCAAATGGATCTTTTGACAAGTTCAAGGCACGTTTAATTTTTTGCAAAATATTAATTACTTCCAAGTTGCTGGTGTTGATTATCAAGAGACCTTTTCACCAATTGTTCGCATTACAAGTGTTCGAGTTTTATTGGCATTTGTTGTTCAATTTGATTTAGAAGCTCATCAAATGGATGTGCGAACTGCTATTCTAAATGGTGATTTGGAAGAGGAAATTTATATGGAATAGCCAGAAGGGTTTTTATTTTAGGTAAAGAAAGCCTTGTTGCTCAACTCCATAAGGCACTATATGGTCTCAAACAAGCTTCGTAGGCTTGATATACAAAATTTGATCTTTTTATCACCTCCAAAGGATTCATCTCTTGCTCTTTAGATCCCAACTTATATATAAAGCACTAAGGTAGCAGTTTTTAATTTCTTACTCTTTATGTGGATGATACCATCCTTGTTTTCAATGATTTAGAATTTCTTTAGCCCAAGTGAAAAAGTTATTGTCTTTTGCATTTGATATGGTGGATCTTGGAGAGATTAATTCACTCATGTCTTGGCATTTAGATTCAATGGGACCACACAAAAGGTATTTTATTCCTTTGACACTCAGATTTATTGCAGATACTATTCAAAAATTTGGTCTGGAATCTGCACATTCAGCCAACACACCTTGTCTTCCAAGCTCTACAAAGAACACTTCTAACAGTAGCGGCCAACTTGTCACAAATCAACCTTATGCTAGCTTGATTAGGTGTCTTCAGTTTGTTGGCATGAACACTCGTCCTGATATTTTGTTTGTTGCTAACTATCTTGGACAACATCTTGCACATCCTTCTCTTGAGCATTGGTCTGTAGAAAAGTAAGTATTGAATTACTTAAAAGGCACAACAATTTTTGATTTGGTCTATCGAAGACAATTGACATTGAATTCTATACAATCTCTTTCTCTTTTGGGTTATACAGATATGCAGACTAAGCAAGCTCACATTTATTTCTATGACTGAGTTTGAATATGTTCCGGCATCACTTGCATCTTGTGATGCTGATCTGGTTTTGACAAATGCTGGTTGATACTGGTCATTCTCCTCTTTCTAGGACACCCTTGCGGTGCGATAACCAGAGTGCTATTAGTCTTACAAAAGACTATGTTCAATATAGTAAGTCAAAGCACATTGCTGTGCATTATCATTATGTCCGATATGAAGTACGCAAAGGCACCATAATGGTTGAACATTGTCCAAGTGACCAAATGATTGCAGACATTCTTACCAAAGGCCTCAACGAGTCACCCTTCATCCTCTTGTGCTCGGATCTTGCAGTTGCTTTGGCCTCACTCTTTCTAGATTAGCTTCTCTACTGTTATGATAGCTTTGTACATATGACATTGTAATCGTATAGGTATCATGCACTATGCACACTCCACACTTGCACACTGTGATCTCTTAGTCACTTGTATATTTGTACATAGATACACAATTCACTTTCGCATCATCATTGTTGCTGGTTCATATTTTCACATTTGTATAGGGGCTTGGGTTTTTCTCTTGAATTCCCAAGGGTTTTTAATCCAAAGCTAGAGACCTTTGTTTCAGTGGGGGTGTTGGAACTATATACGGCTCACTCTACTCAACTTGGTCTCACCTATATATTTGTATATTGTCCTCAATATGAATCAATCTTTGGGAGCATACATGGTATGTCTCTTCTCTTGACTCTCTCTCTTTCTCTCTATATCTCAACAAATATTTTAAGTCATGAAATGATACTTTCTAAAGGTTGGTTCCTAAATTTTTATTAAGAGCTACCTTCACTCATGCTTAAAAGGTAAAATAGTGATTGATAAATAGGTCAAGTTAATTACTGTAATTTTTAATACATTTTAGAAAGTTATATTTTCAATAATCTTGCTAGGTCTCTCTCTCTCTCTCTCTCTCTCTCTCTCTCTCTCTCTCTCTCTCATGTACACAAGCATGCATGTACACACACACACACACACACACAAAAGAGGCACATTCTTTAGTATAATGATCCCAGTAGAGCAAGAGTGTTGTGGTGTGTGGGTATGTGTGCGGAGAGAATATATGTGAAAAAAAGTAGAGAGAGAGAGAGAGAGAGAGAGAGAGAGAGAATTATGTGTACCTACAAATGCCATCACCATCAATATCTCTGAATCCTAAAGGGTCCCCGTTTCATTCTTTGAGCATGGGAATTCCCCTTATATTATAGCTAGATCCTAGGGTAGCTGCTTCATCCTTTATTCTGGGCAAGCATTCTGTATTGAAGTTTGACCCGGTGCCCATGGATTTGGCCTTGAAGTATACCCTCACTCCTGATACTTTGTTCAAAGGAGACACAAGGTAGAAGTCTTTCAAGAGAGGGTACTGGCTCCACTGTGAAACTTTCAAAATGTTTACCGCGGCCCTTTACTGCATTTGGTAGAGAGAGAGAGGGAGACAGGGGAGTGAGAAGGATTTTTTTTGTAAATTAAATATTGTTGTGTATATTACCGCACAAATTTTTAAAAGGAAGAGAGTGTGGTATGCCGCATTTTTTGCATCATACCTTACTCTTCTGCTCTTATCTCCATCGCACCTGCACCCGTATTATCTCTTTCTCTCCCTCTCAAAACTCACCTCTCTCTCTCTCTCTCTCTCTCTCTCTCTCTCTCTCTCTCCTTCACACACACACACACAATCAATCTTTGGTGGAGTGCTGCACCACTCGAGAATCATTGGAGAGGAGAGGGTGGACCGCAAGAGGTATCTACACAAGAGGACCGCAAGAAGATTCAAATGCTAGGAAACACAAGAGGTAAGCTTCGACACACACACACACACACACACACATTCTTTGTCTTGACCTCACGTTGCTTGTTTGATTGTTTTTTGTATGCGTGTGATTAGTTTGTAGATACTTGCTTTCTTTCTTGGTGTGCAATTAGGGAGAGAGAAAAAAGAGAGAGGAAAAGAGAGGGAGAAAGAGATATTAGTGTAGATATATTAATGGTTAATGCTAAACTAATATTAACATAGAGATTAGTGTAGATTTCATGATAAATTTTAAATAGATGTTTAACTAGAGAGAGAAAAAGTCAAATTACACATCACACCTACACATTAAACTTCTTGTATGTTTATTGTTAAATTAGTGTTAACTTAGAGTGAATTGATGTGTGAAAGATGTGTATGCTTAATTAAAAAAAGAAAATAGAGAGACAAAAAGAGAAAAAAATTAAACATTAAACATAACAAAAAGAAAAAAAACAGTAATAGAGTACGATAAATTTTATTTAAAAAAAGGCTTTATAGAGAGATTAGAGAGAAAAATATTCAATTTAGTGTATGTGAAATTAGAGAGAGGGAAGAAAAGAGATAGGAGAAGAGAGATTAGAGGGAGGAGAAGTTTTCAAATAGTTGTAGGGGGTTTCCATCGTTTCATAGCTCCAATGACCAACAAAATTATCAATCCGGAGGGATGAGCTACCTGGCTAGGGCATGGAAACACTCACATGATTAGTGAGCTAATCATGGCAACACGAATAGTTGACTCTACAAGGTGAGCTTCTCGGCCTACGGAGGAGCTAAGCCACAATCATGGGCAATCTCCAGATCCACTTCTCTTCGCCTCTAATCAAACCAATCACACACACTAACGATTGCAATACACACACAACACTAATCCTATCATGCAACACACTAATTGCAAGCACACACACATATATCTATCGAGCACCACACTCCAATCAAGCCTACATGCACTCACAAGCAAGAGAGGAAATTCACACAAGATTAGAGCGGGATTAACCACTAATTAGTTACGATCTAGGTAATCAAAGCATCATTGCCAATCACCAGAAGCATGAGAGAGGCATAGTGAAAGAGAATTAAGCATTGATTAGTGTTAATCAAGTCACATGAGAAAGGAGAAGCTCAAGGACTCCATAACCACACACCTCAAGAGCTCTCACCAAAGAGTGCTCTCAATAAATGAGCTTGAGAACCCTAATTTCTTTTACACACTGCCTTATATACCTAGGGCAAAAATATGCAATGTTCGGGTGTCCAAGGCCTTTAGGGCTCCACCGCTTACTGAATCTGCTACCTAGGCACACTAACTGATCTGTTCTTTGTAGCTTGGAGCTCCCATTGAGCCGATAACCGTCATTGAAATATTACAAGGGCTTGAAATAAATTGGGAATTTACAATATGTAACCATTTTGGGAAAACGTGAAAAATGTGGAACTACTTTTTACATTCTTGTGCTTACTACAAACATTTCTTCAGATAAAAGTAAGTTTGAATCCTCAAAAAGAGGATTAGTGAAGGACCAAGTTGGCATTGAAGATTTCTTTTTCCATATCTGTTTTATCTTCTTCAAATCTACATTCTCGTTGGTTGGGTTGTCCTTCTTTGACTGTGAAGACTCCATTATCTGATTGATTCTCCAATTAGGCCTGTTGTAAAAAGTCTTTGATGTTGTTGTAGGCCTTTGTTGGCTGTTGGCATTTGGCTTTTGACTCGGTTCATTGGAAGACTTAGGAATCCAAATCTCTTGATGACCTTTGTATCTCCATTGTTGACTTTGCCTTGCACCCCTATCTGTCTGTTAACTCCATAGTTCTCCTGTTCCTTTAAGCTCCATTGTGATGCTATCCATACCATGTGTTTGTTTTTCTGTGTTGATTTCCTGTCTTTAATCCAAATTGGATCATTGACTTTGACTAAACTGCTCTTAACAAACACTTGCTTGACTTTCCTTTGCTTTCTTGAGTAGTTTGGCTGATATATCATTGCCTTTTTGGGTGTCTCCTTAGAGGTTTCAGTTGGGTCAGCAATTGAATTGAAGTTTTGAAAGCCTGACTTGCTTGAAGAAGCTGATCCATGAGGGCTGTTTGATGTAGAGGCATATGATGTCACTCCTTTTTTGTTAATCAGTGGAAGTTCCACTTTAGCTTTACCTTTTTCTGCAAGATTTGTCTTAGATTCTTGTGTTGTTTGCAATTTTGATTCCAGTATTAATGGTACCTGTAAATTTTGCTAGCTACCTCTTGGAAAAGAGAGTATTAGCATTGTATCTTCTGTGTAGGTCTTGTGTTGGTCTAACCATTGATTTTCACATATGACATCTCCATGCATGTCCTTTGAAGACTTTACCTACTCTTCATGATTTTGAATGCTAAGGGTAGCAACTATTTCTTCTCGACTTGTAGCCTTACCCATGATTTCTCTTTACCCGGCTTGCCCTGAGCAATCTCTAGAATGCTCTAGATATTGTCTGCAACCATATTGTGATTTGATTCTTTATCTAATAGAGCATTGCATTTGACACTTGCTCCTTTTGTACTACTGAGAACTACAACTATTCTCGTTGGAGGTTCTATTGAAGATCTTTGTCCTTCTTTTGTCATGCTGTCATTTTGATCTAAATGTGTCTCTATGGAGGGTAACTTGAAACTCTGTTTTTCAATCTAACTTACATTGGCTGATTCAGTTGGTAATGTCTAGATCTTTGGACTTCTTCTGGTTGTCTGCAACCCTGTTCTTCTGAACTTTTGGCTTTGATGGCATTCGCTGCTCAATAGCTTCCGTGGTTGCTGTTTGCTCTGTTTGAACTACACCCGATATTACATGATTTTTTTAAAGCTCTTATGAATTTCTGTTTGATGGAGATGAATCATATTCAATAAGATCTTCTTTGATATAAGTCTCCATTTTAACTGTGCTTGAGGATTTTGTGTTGTCGTCCGTGAGTGACCCGTCTTGGTCTTCATTCTTGGTTGTCTGTGATGACTCCATCATGTTTGAATTATGTATCTCTGACATCTTTTGAGCCATTGGCATTCCCATTATGATGTCATCTGACATATCTTTTGTTGTGATCACGTGGAATTGAGCTATGATTATCTATCAACTTACTTCAATGGTGGTGGAGATGATTCCCCAGCATTCTGCCTCATTTGTCTCCAGATATGCTCACAAACTTAGGAGCATCTTCCAACTGTGGTTGTCCACATCTTTTCCAAGTGCAAAAGGACATGAGGTTCTTGTCCAACGAAAAATCTAGTTTTACTTCTCCTGACAACTTTTCTTTGTTTTCACCAACAATGTTGCACTTGATCGTCTAATGATTTGTGTCTACATTAACTACTTTTGTTGTGGCAGCATCCTTTGGTGAGTTTTATCTTTCTTTGCTTTGATCACCTGCTTCAATTGATGTTGACTCCATTGGCTCTAATATTGCACCTTTTTGCAATTGTTGAGCATTGTCCACTTGCATCTGAGCAATCTTTGACCTTGAAAGATCCACTGTACTTTCAGGCAGAATTTGTATTTTCGGAGGAGATTTTGGTGGTGACCTTTGTATATCCTTCTGGACTTGAGATCTCATTGATTTTGAATTTTCTATCACCTCTCTTGGCAGCTTGAGGCTTTGCATAATCTTCAGATAGTAGTCTTTGACTTCTTCAGTCATACCATCCATAGGGGTTTGTACAAGGTCAAGAACCTGTTGATATTCATTTCCATGTGCATCTCGGTATGCATATGTGAGCTTGGTCACATGCAACTATTTGAACGGTATTGGATTTGTCGGATTTTGACTTTGACTTGTGGAGATCAAGTGAAACTTTTGTCCCTGATGATATTCATAGAAGCAAACATTTGTCTACAGATTTTGAGAGAATCTGGGTCAATTGAAAACTTCCAACAGATCTTTCAATGGTTTCTGCTTTGAAGAGGTCTGTTGGCTAGAAGCCCTAGGGCTTCTAACTGGTGTAGCATTTCCTGGTACATAAGCTGAGCTTGATGGATTTGCAGCTCCCCCCTTCCTCCTAGGGTGATCACTATAGCCTGCCTGCTTCATTGTAAGAGTTCAAAATTGTTTGGCTCTAATTTAGTCTCACTTTTGGGACCATAAAGGCACGCTTTGGGTAGCAATGTTGACATTTGGCATCTATAAACCTTCTGCATAGTTTCCTATGTATCTCCTTGAAACATGAAAAATTATTCCCCAAGTCAAGTTGTAGATAGAATTATCTTTGCCCTGATATTGTCTATCCCATGGGTCTCCTATTATATGAGCTTTTGTGATTTCAGGACCCAAGGCATCATAGATGCTAGACTCTCTCTATATCTACGATTGTTTTGGTCAAAGTTGTTTCCGGGTCGCCGCGACGGACGTCCATAGCATAGCTCTCAAGCATCAACGTCATAAAATTATCAATACAGGGGAAGCGACTCGGATGAGGCATGGAAACTCACTAGGGTGTCAATCCGAATGAAGTGAACTCGAAGAGATGCAACTACTAACTCTACAAGAAAATCAATCGCACTAAAGCCAAGTAATCTGCCTATGTCCTTCTACACAGCTCTACAGTCATCACGCCCGTTCACCATGCAAATCATATCGGAATCGCACGAAACTTGAAGGGAAGCTATAGGGGACTATCAGGAACATATCCTATCACTGTCACAGCATTCTGAAGAGGTACAATGATCGCAATCGTTCGTCCCACAGTACGCAAAAACAGTAAACGAATGATCCTAAAGGGTCGTTTTTAGGTCCCTAAAGCCTCTCCTAGGGTCAAAAACAACATAAAATACGCATATAAACTCTCAAAACATCAATTTAAGGCCTAAACCAATGCGTTTGAAACCTTCACCGAATCTTGAATGCTTACACTTGAATGGAAGAGCAGAGCAAGAGGAACACAATGCAAGAAACAAAACTGAATTTGGATTACCGTAGCCACAGAAGCGATGATTACAAGTTGGAGCAAAGAGGTAGCTCTCTGTACGTAACGCAGTAGTCCCTTATCTTCAAAAATAATCTCCCCTTCCCACTAACCTTAGTGTATTATATACCTAGGGCTTTCTAAAGTGACTGGCGGCCAACTTCTCATGGACCTTTACATACATCATTGGAAAAATTACATCTTTGACTTAGACTTGACATAGACAATTGACATTAGGCTTTTACAGGGTTTGATGTATTAAACATCGGAAAAATAATGTGACCACATCAAAACTTTGGCCGGATGACCCACGGGCGCCTTGGCTAGGTGGACACTTGTATGTTGTTATCACCTCCAAACACTCCCCCCTTCCTAGCTCGTGTCGTCCCTTGACACGACCTTGTGCAGTCTTGTCATAGGGTTGTCTTTAGCTTTGTTTTGAAGGTTGGTCTTCATCTTGGGAAGCCTGTTGTCGTTGATGAAGCTCCACCCTTCCTTGAGTGATGCATAGTTGTCATGTTGTTGATACATGATTTGAGCTTTGATTATCGAGGCACGTTTCTTTTTGTTGTGCATTCGCCTCTTGGTTGTCAATCTTAGTTGTCGTAAAGATGGATGTTGAAGGGTTTGATCGTGTAGAAATGATCCTCCTTGTGGCGTGGACTTTATGATAGATATTCATTCAAGGTCCACTGTTATTTGAGCTGTTTGCAATAGGTCACCAATGTTGAAGCACTGTGTGAGCTATTTTTGATTTTTGTGGATAGCTCACTTGCTAAATTTCTCATTGCTTGATGTTGTAGGCCATTCTTTGACGTGCCATTGTTGGATGGAGCTTTGTTGTCACCCTTGAAGATAAAAGATAAGCCTATGGAGACCTGCTCTTTTTGCTCCAAGTTGTTGTTGATTGATTTGGGTAGCCCTTTCCCTATTGTTGATGTAGAATGAATATATACAAGAAGTTAATGATGAGGTCTAGATTAGGGTCAATAACCTAGATGACCAAAGGGAAAAATCCAGTGGGAAAAAAGTGTCTTTGGTATACGCTCTTATTGGAGTTGAGCATTTGGACTGGAAGTACCTGTCATGCAAGGTGAGTGCTTGGGAGAAACAAAGTAAGAGTGCCTAATGTAAGTGCCAATTATGGGACACTCTATATGCTTATGAGAAGTTTTCAAACAAAAGCATGTAGTGTAAAAGATGGAGTTAATGGGTGCTTCAAGGAACAAATCTAGCACATGTGACATCAAAGGACGTCTCAATAGCTTGCACATTTCCAAGAAGGGTTTTCGATGTAGAAGCTTCTCCACTCATTCCTCACTATGCGTAGTGCGTGAGTGTCTTTTGGACTCTCTTCTTCACTTTACCAAACTTAAAATACATAGACTTGGACTCTTATGTTCACCTATACCAACATGAGCGACACAACATAAATATGCTCGACTCCTCCACCTTGATCAGTACCTAGAATAGCTAAGACTCTTAGACCACAAAGAATATTACTTGAAGCTTTGGGCCTAATGCCTTGCTCATTTAGTGGATCAGCTGCCCGACTCTTGACTTTTATGCCATGTATTTTTAATGGCGACTTGGACTTACTTGTTCATGGCCTGAAACCCAATGCCAAAAGTTCTTGAGATTAAGGCCTCTATCATTGTTTTGGTCTTTCAATGCCACCATTTTGTCGAGTAGGTTGGCATATTTTGGCTCCTCTTGACTTGGTTGTTGTATGTTGATACTTCTTTGTAAAACAAGTCCTTCAGCTCTGATAGGGCTTGATGTAGCCGTTGCATTAATTTCCATGAGAAGCGATTGTCGAGATGTGTGGGTTCTCTGTGATTGAGTTTCCACTAGCAATTTTGGAACCCATCTTGTTTTTGGTCCTTGTGTGACCCTCTTTGGCATTTTATCTTCTTCTATAATTTGATGGACACTAGGCTTTGGTATCCAAACCTGATGATTTCCGTTGTAAAAGCCTTGATTTTGTAGTAGAAGACGAGGGATCCATTTTGAGGTTGTTTCTCCCTTGGTTGTGCTTAGTCCCCATTGGCTCTTTGTTGTTGTTGATTGTCTTTGTGTGGGGTCCTTTGCTACTTGGTTGGTCTTAGTGGCTCTAGGTTGAGCAACTACTTTGGGTAACCATATTTGGGTGTTACCTTCATAGAATCCTTGTGCTTCAAGTAGCTTCAATGGAATCATCCGCTGATTCACCTGTTTGTGTTGGGTATCTTTGTTGAAGTCTGATTTCGATACTTGCGTTGCCCACTTGGAAGGTCTTTTTGTTTGCCTTTTGTTGGTGTTCTTTTGCTTGCCTGAGTATTTTGTATTCCGTTGATAGCACGTCTTGTTCCTTGTAGAACTCGTTGGTTGAGGTGGGTAGGTCCAGGTTGTTACTTTAGGCTTTTTGGCCCAAACATTAGTGTTTCCTTGGAAGTAGCCTTGAGCAGTGATTGACTCATTTGATGCTATCCACCCTGTCACCTTTTGCTATTGTGGTTGAACCCGTGTTTCATGTATCCAAACTGGGTCTTTGACTTGGATGTGCTCTTTGGATACCAACACGTGCTTGACATTCTTCCGCTTCTTCTGGATGCTTTTTTGTGATGGAAACTTTGGTTGATAGAATTTTTGCTTTGGTTTCCATTGCATTGTTGATGGTGTGGCTCTTGATGTAGAGGCTTCATGGGAAATTTGATGGAAGCTCGTTGAAGGTAAAGTTGTCTGGCAAGGTTGATATACTTCAATGTTTACCTTTGCTTTACCTTTTTCCGCGATGGTTGGCGATTTCTCCTTTGCATAGATTTGAGAAGTTTCATGGAGTCTTACCGTTGTTGTTGTTGAAGCTTTTGATTGTTGTCGAAAGAAGATGTTCCTCCAGCTTTCTGTCAGGACCAAACTCTCTGTGATATGATGGGAGTTGATTATGTGGAAAGTATCTTGATACTCCCCGGTACTCAATTTGAGTACAACGTCTGCCACTCCAAAGCTAGGAATCGGCATTTTTTAACTTGTGTAAACTGTTTCTTCTAGCTCATTGGTTGGTGGCTTTCCCATCATGATCCACGTTCCATAAGTCATTAGATTCTTTGTTGCTTCTGGATCTATTGAGGCCGAACATGTAACCTTGAGCCCTGTTTGTCCGCATAAATTGAATTTGATCATCGTAGGAGATAGTCCATCTTCTTCCTTGTCCCTGTTCTTCTTTTGATCTTGTGTTTGTTGAAGATTTGCCGTTGAACTTGGAAGCTTTTCTCCTTCATCTACTTTCATTTGCACTTTTTCTGGAGTCGGCTTCTTTGTTTCTTCAGGTATGTCAATAATGACATATTCTTGTGGTTTCTCTGCTTTCTTCATGTGCACTTTGGCATCATGCTCCATGACATAGCTATCTGTTTCACCTTTTTTGCCTTCACACTCACAAATCTCGTTAGCTTCCTTCAACACCTTTATCGTAAATACGGGAGTTATATCATACCCTTCCTCATCACAAAATTTAGTTGGAGTCCCCTCATTCACACACACATCAAGAGTCACCAGTATTTGATCCCATCCAAAGGGTTCAAATAATTTCTCTGGAAAGGGTTCCGGTATGTAAGCTTCATCGTTCATTGATCTTTCTAGGATGCAATCCTCCTTCATTGAGCTTCCACACTTCGAAGCACCACACATCCAAAGTTCTTGTTTGGTTTGTAGCCAGGCAGGTATCTCTTCCCATTGACTATAGTAGAGTCAATTTTTTCTATAGGAGTTCTATTCACATCTCTATGGCTATGGTCTTTTATGCTTATTTTTGTGGTGACCTTTTTATGTCTCAAGTAGATATAGTCATAGCCCCAATCTTGAACCATCTTAAGTTGATGCATGAAAGGCCTTCCTAAAATGATATCAAAATTGTTACCTTAACCAAAATTTTCTATTGCAAATGTATGTTCATATTCAATTCCACAAGAAGTCACAATAATTTGCTCTAAGATACCCAGAGCTTTTTCTGTGTATCCATCTGCAAGTTGCAGCTTCATTCTAGTTTTTCTAAGCGGCGCTGGTATACTCCAGCCCCACTATCAAGTATAGCCAATGTTTTAACTCCTTTGTATTCCACAGGTAAGGTGGTGTTTCCTTCTTCTCCTTCGCAATATTCCCCCACCTTGTTTATTGGCATAGGTTTAGCGTCTGCACTTTCTTGTTGAGTTTTGTTTGATTGTTCATTTGAGGGTAGATCTTGAAGAGGTATCTTTAATCCCATCTTCCCCAAATTGTTGCCTACTTCATCCCATACATGTGGTCTAATCTTAAGCAGTTCAGATAGAGTAATGGTGCACTGTATTGGAGCTGACATCAACTCTTGCATACTCTTTGTATCCATCATCTTGGATATGGATTTTCTCTGAGATGGCACCACTCTAGTCTCTGAGTCTGCCTCATGTTCTCCTATGTATGAGGGTAAGGTCTTCAAGGACTCTGGTTTGCTTTCAATTGAAACTTCCGTCCCTGCATCTCCATTTAGAGATTGAATGTCTCCCTGATGCCCTATATTGACCTCAGTTATGGGTGCAGATTGGAAAGTCGCACTTCCATCTTTTGCACTTCTGATTGCTTTCCACAATTCATTTGGCCATGGATCATCTATCTCTGGGATAGGTGCCATAAATTGTGATCTTGACCTTGCATCATTAGTGGTGTTGGACACTACTTGATCATCTAGCTGAATTTCTAGGTTGTTGGTTTCTTGTGTTGCAGTCTTTGCTTGCACATCCTTTTGTGATTCTAGCTCAATGTTTCTTTGAGTTAATGTTTCAACAACCTTTGCCTTAGGCATTTCAAATCCAACACTTTTTGGTTTTGTTCCTCGAGGTGGAATTGGTGCTTCAGGCTCCATCATTGCCTGTGCAGTTTTTACCAATTCCTTACACATTTTCAACCTCTCAGTCTCTACCTCAGCATGAGGATATTTCATCCCTCGTTGCTCTAGGGTTTGGCTGGGTTTCAAGATAGCCTCATATGCTTCCAGTGCAGCATCTAATGGCTCTAGGAATTTTTCTATAACCAACACAAATCCTCTCGAAGACGCCTTCTGTAACATTTAATGGCCTGATAACTTATGTGTAGCAGAAATTAGCATGAACATAGTGGGCATTTCATTAGAATAGATTCCTAATGAGAATTACAAGAGTGCTTGGGTGGAGAGAGCAACAAAAAACATAACACCTAGTTAGATAGCATCGACAATACTTTCAAAAGAGAGAGAAATTAATCTATTGACAACAATTGAGGACCGGATTTTCATGGAGCCGGTCCCCCCTCCAAAAGGCTTTGTATTATGGTTTCTCCCATCAAGAGAGACATTGTACAATACAATTCTTTGTGTTCCTTCAAGACTAGCTAGTGCAATGAAGATGGAAACTTCATGCACTAAGCAAAACACTTAACAAACACAACTTGAATTATCCCCGTTCTCAGACCCAAGACCTCACACACCTTCGAAGATGGTGAGAGCTAGCAGGGTATGAGAGTAGATTGAGAGGAAGAAGGAGTATCTTACGAGAAAGATGTACATCTCCTCACATAATCACTCATATGTAGCATAGCTTAGCTTAGTAATTAGCTTGGTAGAGGAGATGAGCATGCATTGAAGCTTGGCTCTTAGTTGGATTTGCATCCACATGCCAAGAGAGTGTTGATGTAGGCTTCTATCTCACAAGCTTGGAGTAGGTGATGAGTTCTCCATTAAAGCTTGGGAAGAGATAGTTTTCTCTTTCTTCACACATGAGCTTGTGTGAGTGTGTGTGTGATAATGCCTTGCAAAAATCAGCCCCCTCTCTCTCTTGGGCGAGCCCTCTTGTTAATTGCTCTTGCTGAAGCCTCATTGGCCCTCCCCAAGTCAAGCCAATTACAATTAAGCAACATAAGTGATAGCCTTCTGACATGTGTCCCCCTTTCCCCTTTTGTGAGAGCTTTAGGTAATTAAATAATTAAACTAAACTCTCATTGGACCCCTTTGCCTCCTGGACAATAGGAATCAGGCAAGCCATGGGGCTCCTGAATGCTCATTGGACCCCTTGGGATACTGCCCAATAGTCTTCTAGGAGACTTAATTCTCATTGGTTTCTTTTATTAAATGTTTTTAAATTAATTAAACTAGATTTACTCTAGCTTAATTCTCATTGATCCACTTCAAGGGTCATCCAATAGAAATTGGGCACACCTTGTGGGAATCTGGCCTAGGGAGCTGACATGTGTCTCTCATTCCCTTTGTGTAAAGGGAACCTGTGTGTGTGTGTGTGGCTTTCTCTCTCATCCCCTACCTTTAGGGCTCGCCCCCTCCCATGTAGGGATGTGCAAAGACTTTTAGGGCACACACAAAGCATCCAATTTTCCCTAGGGTTGACCTTTGGACACAACCTTTGAATTTTGGAACCTTAGCATTTTGGAAGTCTTAATGGGCTGAACCTTAGGGTCTTTTTAGCCCATTGTTGCACATGGATCTTTTGCAGATGGCCCACCCTTTGGATCCCTATTTTCCCTCCTTTGGATCCCTACTGTGGCCGGTCTGCTAGCTTAACCAATATTCTAGCTTTTTCTCCCCTGGCCTTCCCCACATTAAATGATCAGTTTAATATGATAAAATCATTTAGGAGAATTAGATATTGATTATTATGAAATTACCTCTCTCTTGAAATCATAGTCGTCCTCGACTATGGTGTAGAGAAGATAAAGCATGTTCATGAGTCCTTTTCTTAGCGGGTAGAGGATCCCTATGTTACCCTACGACATCATTCCACAATGGATGACTAGTCCATTTGGCACTTGAGAGCCTGAGGCTGCCGCAAGCATGTCTGCACATTAGTCCTATCAGTCTTCCATAGTAGAGTGACAAGCTCTACTTAGTGTTTGGGAGACGTCGTCTCCGCAAACTTGATCTAAGCATGCATACTACTTCATTTTTGTGCACAAATAAAGAAAAAGAGAGTCTTATAAGACAAAAATTTTGTTCATTTTTAACATTTTGTACATTTGCTTACTCTTGGTAAGCATTGTAAGCATTGACAAGGTTTAGGTTATCCTTTAATTGTATGCCTTGCATCCATCTAGCATCTTCAAAAGGATAATTCTTAAACTTAATAAGATATCGTCGGATAGTCTTACCGCCTCTTAGTACCTTGTCTTCATGTCGGAGAATGGACTCGGGCTGCAGCACCTCTTCTTGGTCCTCGATCTCCGGTGGGTCTTCAATAGTTGGTTCTTGAGGTGGCTCTCCTTTGTAAGGCTTTAATAGGCTCACATGAAAAGCATTGTGTATGAGCCAATGATTGGGCAACTTGAGTTGATAGGCCATCTCATTGATTGGCCTAAGAATTTGAAAGGGACCATAGTACCTTTTTGCTAGTTTAGCATACTACTTTTGGTGACCCGTAGGATTCTTGCCCGTTATGTGCCTTAATCGAGCCTTGGGAAACTTTAACAAGACCCAATCGTTTTCTTTAAAGGCTTGGGCTCTTCTGTGCTTGTCAGCAGCAGCCTTTTGCCTTTGCTGTGAGATAGAGATAGCATCCTTAATCTTTTGGAAAGGTTCTTGTAGGTCTCGGCTATACTCATCTGCAACGAAGATCTTCCCATGTACCTTAAGTAGCAAGGGACTTTTTGATCTTCCCTCAATTACCTCGAAAGGTGCTTTTCCCATGGAAGTATGTACAGTGTTATTGTAAGCATACTCCACTAAGGGTAAGTACTTCTCCCATTGGGATCTTTGATCTACTTCCGTTACATAGGCTTTTAGTAGATCGAGAATGGTTAGGTTAGCTATTTCACTTTGGCCATCAATTTGTGGATGATAGGCCGAAGAGAAGTTTAGCCTTGTTCCTAAATTCTCAAAGAGACCCTTCCAGAAATGACTGGTCATTCTAGGATCTCTATCCGACACTATGGACATGGGCAAGCCATGGTACTTGAAAATTTGTGAAATAAAGAGGGTTGCCATTTGATGGGCTTTGATAGTCTTTTTGACAGGTATAAAATGAGCTTGTTTACTAAACCTGTCTACTATCGTCCATATTCACGTATTCCCATGGATAGACTTAGGCAATCCAAAGATAAAATCCATGGATATGCTCTCCCATGGTGAATTAGGGATTGGCAAGGGTTGAAGCAATCCAAGTTGCTTCCCTCTATCAAACTTTGTCTTTTGGCATACCACACATTTGGAAACATACTCTTGTATGTTCACTTTCATGGTAGGCCAATAGAAATATGTTTCAATTCCCTTTAAGGTAGATTGAATCCCTCTATGCCCCGCATAAGGTGGAGCATGTGATTCATACATTACTTTCTCACGTAGTGAGTTAGTAACGCATAGTCTATTGCCATAGAGAAGATAACCATCTTGTAAAGTAAATGGTTCTTATTTCTTCCCTAATGCAAGGACTGAAATCACATCTCTAAAATCGGGATCAATAGCATACTCATCTATCATTGAAGATAGATCATTGTGAGTTGCTATGGAAACCGTATTCACTCTCGGCCGTCTTGAGAGTGCATCAGCTACTTGATTATGCTCACCAGCAATGTGAGCAATATGAAAATGAAATTGCGAAAGAAAATTTTCCCACCTCATTTGTTTGTCGGAGAGCTTGGTCTGCGTCATGCAGTACTTAAGACTTTGGTGATCCGTTCGCAGAATGAAAGGAGTCCCCAATAAATAGTGCTTCCATGAATCTAAGGCATGTAGAACTGCAAGGAGTTCCTTTTCGTATATGCCTAGAGCTTGCTCAACAGGGTCGAGCCTTTGACTCTCATAGCCTATGGCGTGCCCTTCTTGGAGCAAAACAGCTCCAAGGCAATCACCACAAGCATCGCATTGGACCTCAAATGGTTTTGAGAGATCCAGTAGTGTAAGCACAGGTTGAGAGATAAGCTTTTCAAAAGCATTGTTCTCCTTAGCAGACCATGTATACCTAACGCTTTTCTTTGTTAGGTCATGTAATGGTCCCGCAATTTGTGAGAACTTTTCTATGAAGCGTCTATAGTATGCACACATGCCTATGAAGCTTCTTAGTTCATGAAGATTCCTTGGTTTAGGCCATCCTTTTATTACCTCTAACTTGGATGGATCCATTTGGATGCCATCTTGAGAGATAATGTGACCTAAATACTGAATCTCTTGCAAGAAAATTGCACTTTTATTTCGATTAACATAAAGTTTATTCTTTCTTAAAACTTGAAATATTACCTGGAGGTGTTGCTTGTGTTCCTCCAATGAATTAGAGTAGATGATAATATCATCAAAGAACACTCCAGTGAAGGTTCGATGAGGCATGAACAGCTTCTCCATCAAGCGGTTGAATGTGGCTGGTGCATTGGTCAAGCCAAAAGGCATGACAATGTATTCGTAAAGACCAAATGTAGTACGAAATGCGGTCTTTACAATGTCTTGATCAACTATCCTTATTTGATGATAGCCACTTTTTAGGTCAACCCTACTGAAGTAGGTCGATCCTTGTAGCTTATCAAATAGGTCTTCTACCCATGGAACGGGAAACCCATTCTTGATAGTGATCCTATTTAGTGCTCTATAGTCGACACACATACGATATGTGCCGTCTTTCTTTTGCACTAATAGCACACGTGAGCAAAATGGAGATGAGCTTGGCCTAACCATACCCTTCTCAACTAACTCATGCACTTGCCGCATAATCTCCTCTTGTTGAGCTTGAGAAACTCTATAAGGAGGTTTATTAGGCGGTGAACTTCCTGGAAGAAGTTCAATTGCATGGTCATCATTACCTCGTTTAGGAGGTAGCTCACAAGGGATGTCGTCAATAAAAACATCTTGAAACCCCTTGAGAAAATTGGATAACTCTAATTCCTTTTGGTTGCTTTTATTTTCTTTTGCTAAAGCATTAGTTTCATTTTGAGAGTCTTTAACAAAAATCATGTACACGGAAATAGAGCTCTTTATTGACTTGTTGAAAGCTGGTGTATGTACAATGGGGATGGTGTTACCCATTTCCTTAGCATCTATATACATGTCTTTTTCCCTGAACTTAAAGGAGATTCTCCTTTCAGGAAATTTAACATCGGCAGCCAGGCGGTCAAACCATGGTGCCCCTAGGATTACATCCTCATGCTTGAGAGGAGAGATAAAGAAGTCCTCTTTGTCCACATAGCCTTGGACATGAAGCCTCAATTTCCCGATTAAGGGAGTGAATGAAGCTTCTTGCCCCTTGAAGGCACTGTCTGCGAGTAGGACATCTCCCATCTCGTAGGATTGTATTCCTAGCTTGGTGGCCAACTCTATAGATATAAAATTGTGAGTAGAACCAGGGTCAAAGAGAATAAAAGCATCATGTTCTCTTACCTTTCCCCAAGCATGGCATAGAGGAGATCCTTTGTGGTGAGTTTGGTGAGTCTCCTCCTCTTGGATTTCAACCAAGGAAGCTCTAGGAGGATCTTGGCGGTTGTTCTTTTGGGGACAACCGCGGTGCGCATGCCCTTGTTCGCTTCACTTGAAACACCGGTTATCCTTACGATAACGCTCAAGCTCTTCAGGAGAGAGTTTATTCTTACCTTTGTAAACTCCCTTCTCTTTAGCTTTGTTGGAGTTGCCCTTAGGAGACTTTTGGACATTGTCCTTCCCCTTAGGCTCATTGGAACCCTTGTTTTCCGGGGGCTTATTATTTCTTTTTGCCCCCGTTTGGAAATTGATTCGAGAGGCGACCATAGTGTGGTGTATTACCGCCGATATGGTACGTGGTCTTTGGGAGTTGACATACTCCGCCATTTCTTCGGTTAATCCCGCACAAAATTGTTGCTTTTGCTCTCCAAAATCCAACTTTTTGAAGACAGTGGCTTTGAGTTGTAGGTCCCAAAACTTGTCTACATATTTGTGGATAGATTTATTGGGAGAGAGCTTTAAGCTTCGCCATTCGGTGAGTACTTTGTCTTTGGCATCGGTGGCCAAAAACTGCTTCATAATGGAAGCTCTTAAAGCTTTCCATGTTCGTGGAGCTTCACCGTTGGCTCGTAGGCTAGACCACCATTGTCTGGTGGACTTTTGAAAGTGCATAGCCACATGGCGTAGCTTAGAGGACTCCGTGAAGCCCTCATCTCCAAACGCCGCATCGAATTGTTGGATAAAGGCCAAGACTTTGTCCGTAGCACCAAAGGTACCATCATAGGTAAGGAAAGAGATGCTCTTCCCTCCCTCTTTGAATTTCTTCAACTTGGACAACCTCTTCCATGCGGCATAGGATTTCCTATGGCCTCTTCTTTTTGATGGTTCAAAGGTTTCACCATCACTTTCTTCAGAAGGTGAAGAATTTGAAGAAGGTGGAGAAGAGGGTGACCTCTTTCTCGCCTTTTTTTTGTCTTGATCTTTGTCGTCTTCACCATAGCTTTCATAAGAGGAAGAGGATGAAGAAGATGGAGAAGAGGGTGTCCTCTTTCTCGCCTTTTTCTTCTCTTTCTTTTTATCATCCCTCTTTGAATTATGGCGTGGAGAAGAGTGTGATGGTTTTCTCCGCTTTGGTGGTGATGGAGAGCGTTTAGCCCGCCGTCTTCGTGGAGCCATCTCCGCCGAGCTGGCAGGAGACTCGCTTCTTTCTCGTTCCTTCGGTGGAGGCTCTTGAGTTCTCCTTTGGGAAGGAGATGCATCATCAAGAAGTAAATTCTTGAGCCCTTCATATGGATTCTCTTCTTCTTCCCGAATCGGAGAGAGACCTCTTTTGGTAGTCTCACAAGGAGGCTTCCTAGGTGTTCTCTCGTCATGGTGATGAGCTTGGAGAATCCCGTGAGCACGGAGCTGCCGTTGCACTTCACATTGGAGAGATGGATTGCCCATGGCTTGTTGAAGCCTAGAAACAAGATAGTTAACAAGCATTGAAGCATCATTAATTTCACTCTCTTTACTATTTTCATCCATTCTAACAACTTTTAGGTGTAAAATTTTTAGGTGTACTTTGGCACTTCAAGCCCTAGTTGCTACTCCTCTTTACCCCTTTAGAAAAAGCACTCAACCTACTGTACCCGCGGCTCGAATACCATTAATTGCAAGGAATAGAAGAGAGGGTCTTTCGAAACCAAAACAGCACCGGCTCCTGTCAAGCTTCTAATAGCTCAATAGTGGTTAAGCCGTAGGCAAGCCCCGTAGGACTCCACTATTAAGACCATAGCTCTCGACGGTGATGCCCCGTTAACTGCACAAAGGCAGACGCACTGCAAGGCTGAAAAATCCCTATTCTACTTACTCACAGGCAATTAATAATACCAACCATTTGTAGCTAGCTTGAGGACCTCCCTTCTTGAGCAAGAAAAGAGAAACCTTGAGCTCTAATACCAATGTAACATTTAATGGCCTAATAACTTATGTGTAGCGGAAATTATCATGAACATAGTGGGCATTTCATTAGAATAGATTCCTAATGAGAATTACAAGAGTGCTTGGGTGGAGAGAGCAACAAAAAGCATAACACCTAGTTAGATAGCATCGACAATACTTTCAAAAGAGAGAGAAATTAAGCTATTGACAACAGTTGAGGACCTGATTTTCATGGAGCCGGTCCCCCCTCCAAAAGGCTTTGTATTATGGTTTCTCCCATCAAGAGAGACATTGTACAATACAATTCTTTGTGTTCCTTCAAGACTAGCTAGTGCAATGAAGATGGAAACTTCATGCACTAAGCAAAACACTTAACAAACACAACTTGAATTATCCCCGTTCTTAGACCCAAGACCTCACACACCTTCGAAGATGGTGAGAGCTAGTAGGGTATGACAGTAGATTGAGAGGAAGAAGGAGTATCTTACGAGAAAGATGTACATCTCCTCACATAATCACTCATATGTAGCATAGCTTAGCTTAGTAATTAGCTTGGTAGAGGAGATGAGCATGCATTGAAGCTTGGCTCTTGGTTGGATTTGCATCCACATGCCAAGAGAGTGTTGATGTAGGCTTCTATCTCACAAGCTTGGAGTAGGTGATGAGTTCTCCATTAAAGCTTTGGAAGAGATATTCTTCTCTTTCTTCACACATGTGTCCCTCATTCCCTTTGTGTAAAGGGAGCCTGTGTGTGTGTGTGTGTGGCTTTCTCTCTCATCACCTACCTTTAGGGCTCGCCCCCTCCCATGTAGGGATGTGCAGAGACTTTTAGGGCACACACAAAGCATCCAATTTTCCCTAGGGTTGACCTTTGGACACAACCTTTGAATTTTGGAACCTTAGCATTTTGGAAGTCTTAATGGGCTGAACCTTAGGGTCTTTTTAGCCCATTGTTGCACATGGATCTTTTGCAGATGGCCCCCCCTTTGGATCCCTACTGTGGCCGGTCTACTAGCTTAACCAATATTCTATCTTTTTCTCCCCTGGCCTTCCCCACATTAAATGATCAGTTTAATATGAGAAAATCATTTAGGAGAATTAGATATTGATTATTATGACACCTTCCTTGTCTTCTTATCACTCACCACTGTTTTGTTTTTCCGTTCTTGTTTTAACTGCTCCTTTGTCTCTTGGAATTCTGCTTGTAGTGCAGTTTGATTTGTAATTGTTTTTTCTTTAATTCTGTCTCTTTTGGCTTTCCAGGATTTTCTCCCAGTCCTCACTGACACACGAGCTATTTCCCCTTGTTTGGGTTGTTGATCTTTCTCCTCATTAGCTTGGTCCTCAGCATTTTCTTTTGCTTGGGCTCTCGTCACTACCTTCACAGGAATTTTGGGTTCTGCCTCTGATCCACTTGGAGAGGGTAATACTCCCACAACATTCATTGTTGTTTTCCCTTGTTTTTTTGGGTGTTTTGGACAATTTGGAACAACGTGTGTAATGGCACACTCCAAACAATATCCAATTATTTCTACACGAGAACAATTCTTGACCCAATGATTACCTCCACACTTGTAGCATGGTCCATCTTGTTGAGTCACTGGTGGCACAATTGATGGTTGTTCTTGCTTAGTCAAAATGGTCTTTGGTCTACGGTCGTGATTGGCTATGAAATCAGAGTGTCCTCATTCAATGAATAGAGTTTTCTCATAGGTTCTTGCCCTAGCTTAGGTTGTGATACCTCAGCTCTTTGTAAAGCCCTTGATACGACCCTATTTTGAAATAATGGATGATTTGGTAATGGAATTTTTTTTTCTATTTGACGTCCAAATAGTATCCCCCTCGTGTAGGTTTGATTATAGTAGCACTTACTTATCTCATGATTGGTCCATTTTTGCTCAATTGCACACCGTTTTATTCGTTGTGCTACTTGCATTGCTAGCTCATCTAGGTCTAGGTTGGTCATTAATTGAGACATAACCAATTGCCTTGTGTTGGTTTCACTAGATGCTAAAGGAGCATTATCCATAGTGATCTTTGTATCACCAATTTCCTCGCCATAGGCTTTACAATTGTCAACTAGGTATAACTCTTCTCTCGTGACTTGTGCAAAGGAAGTACATCCTTTTAAGTGTAAATCTTTCTTGAGAGTTTCATTTATCAAACCCTCTATGAAGAGAATTGATAATCTTTCATCCTGTGGTAACTCGCGTTTCGGACATCTCTCTATATATTGTTTGAAACGTAGCGATGCTTCCTTCACTCTCTTATCTTCTTTTTGCTTGAATGCATAGATTTGGAACATTGTGTTATGCTTGATTCCCCTTTTAGAGAACTCCTCAACAAATTCTTGCAATGGTTGTTCAACGTTTGAGAAGGCGTTTTTGTCCAACGGTTGGAACCAATTCAATGCTATCCCTTCCAAGGTTAAGCCAAATCCCTCATACTGTGTATGAAAATAATATACTTGTTTGACTCTTAACACTTGTTTGAACAAGGATGCATGTACGTATGGATACCTTAACCCATCATACTTCTTCTTGACACATTTGGCCAATTGATATGGTCTCATTGGTTTTGGTTCAACCATGTATCTTAGCGTGTTGGGGTCTCTCACAAAGACATCCCTCGTTCCTTCTTCTCGTCTTGGAGCAAATCCTGGTGGAATCCCGTTCGAGACATGTTTTGGAAATTTTGATGGATTTGTAAGTCTAATCGGTGGTCTCTTGGTTCCACTCAATGAGGTAGGAGCTACACTCCCGTGAATAGCTATTCTGGATGTTTGAGGTCCATTTGATTCCATAGTTTCAATGTTAGCTTCTTGCAAATCAGTCTCAAAAAACCCCGGTACGCTTACACTCGGTTGAAAGTAGTAAGCAGAGATTGGAGTACCCATGTATGTATATCTTTTTAGCTCAATTGGGCTGATAAGTTTGTACTCTCATCCATACTTATCTACCATTAGAACTTGCACTCCCTGGTCATCTGTGTATGTGAAGTCATAGAGGTTCTTGTAGTCTGTCAACTCTTCAATGATGGAATTTAAACATCTATAGAAGTTGTTTTGATCCCCAATAGGTAACCTATAAAGGCCATCATAAGTGTAATCCATTAGAACTCTCATGGATTCATTGGTTTTGATGAACCTCACGTTGGGTTTGTTGATTAGAGGATGCTTCTCCTCTAAGTCTCCAACAATTTTCACTTTTTTTCTTCCAAAGTCCTGCATTTTAGTTGATTGTTTTGGCTTCCAATGAGCTTCATGATCACTTGACAAATATCCATGAGCCATGGCTTGAGGTTTGGCTTGATATGATTGATAAGCCTCATGGTCTTGTCTCAATCCTCTTGTTATAGGTGTTGCAGTATTTCTGGTTGTTTGTGTAGGTGGCATAGCTCTGAGTTGAGTGGGAAACCCTAATGATGGATGAGTTGTCATGTTTAAGCCTCACTCAATACTCTCAAGATGGTCCTTGATAAGAACACCTTGGCTTAATGCACACAATCCCTTTTTGCCCTTGGTCAAGTCTCTAAAAAGTCAGGAATTTGTGACTTTTTTGGTCTTTGGACACTGGTTTTGGGGTATCCTAAAAGTTTGGGATTAGGAAACCTAGAAAAATTCAGATATTGCCCACAAGCTTTCTTCCTAGCTATACCTGACTCAGTTTGGAGTTGTGTGTCAAAAGTTAGAGCACTTTTAGTGAACTGCACTTGAAACAACACTCAAAACAGTCTCAGGACCAGAACACAGGAACTTTGGCTTGTATCTTGGCTTCCAGAGGGTATTTTCCACTCAAACTTGAGATTTGGGATGTACTCAAGTAGGTCTACAAACTTATGAAGTCAGATACCCCCACTATGTAGAGGTACACCGATCGCGATCGTTGACCCCATGTCACAGATTTGGAAGATTTTTGCACAGTAGCTAGCCCTTGATGTCTTGATACCAAGTGTCTTTGTATTTTTGAATTTGGAGATGTTTTGACCAATGAAAACCCAAATCCCAGGTGGTTTTGCAGTTATTGGCCTGATTGTGTAAATGGGACTTTTGACCACTTTCTTTTGCTTTTTTGACCTTGCTTCTTTTGGAAAATATGTTGCACTAGATGTCAGCTACCTACTCATAAATTTTCAGTCCAAAATGTCGCTGGGGTACACTGATCGCGATCGTAGTTCCAGCTCCTTTTTGCATGAAATTTTAGGAGTTGATAGACATGGGTATGATTAGTCTATTCCCAAACCCACTTTGCATTTGGATCACAAAAACTTGAATTTTCTCAAAATTTTGGTCTGAAGGATCAGTGATCAGTGTTTGCCCTATTTGACAACTGTCTTTTGATTTTTTGACCCTGGTTCTTTTGAGAAAGTTGTTTGTCTAGTTATCAGCTACCTATTCACTAAGTCTCAACTCAAAATGTCAATATAGTACACCGATTGCGATCGTACTTTTGAGCCCAAATTGGATGAAACTTGTGGATATGGTAGACAATGATGTGTACAGTCTACTCCCCAAATCTTTTTGAATTTGGACAAGAAGAAGTCATGTTTTCACCAGATCTTGGTCTGCTGCAGTGGTTTCCTGACTGTCTGCTGTTTTTGGCTATTTTGGTGATTTTTTTGAATTTTGAAAACTCCTGGTATCTTATATAACCTAGGTGTATGTGTGGGTAAAGTCTGGTCAAAATCTGGCACTGAGGTACACCGATCGCAATCGTACTTTAGAGCCCAAATTGGATGAAACTTCACCAGCTTGTTCACTAGGCTATTTTAAGACTACCTGCCAAATCGTTTTGTATTTGGACTCAAAAAAGCCAAGAATTTATAGTTTCTTGGTCTAAAGTGCCTGATTTCCTGAATCTGTCAATTTGACTTGATTGTGATGTTTGTTTTGGGAAATGAAAGCTATTTGGGATTGTCCTGTGTACAGGCTATCCCTTTGTATGCTTTCTTCTCAGTTTTGATGTGTTTTGGTCTACTGAAAGTCAATTTCTATGCTAGTTTAGCAGTTTTTTACTCGGATCTGTATTCAGTGGTTTTGACCTATTTTTCGTGGTTTTTGACCCTAGGTCCTTTAGACTTTTATTTTTGTATACACCTGAGGATCCCACAGATGAAATCTGGTCAAAATCTGGGACTGAGGTACACCGATCACGATCGTAGTTTGGAGCCCAAATTAGACCAAATTTGGCATGCTTGTAGACACTGATGTTTTAAGTCTATAACCCAAGTCTTTTTGCATTTGGATCACCAAAAGTCAAGATTTTACAGTTTCTAGGTCTGTCAGGCTAGTTTTACCAAAGTGGTCTGATTTCATTGATTTTTGATGTTTTTGGGTGTGGTTGCTTTAAACAAACTTGTCAAATCTTGTCCAATTCTGGCACTGAGATACACCGATCGCGATCGTAGTACTTGGGCCAAATCTGATGAAATTTTGTCTACTCCCTCTGACAAGTGTTTCCCAATGTTTGGTGCTACCACTTTGTGATTTGAATCAATTTAAGCTCTGTTTGGTCAGATTTTCAAAATTTCAGAGTCTTATGGCCTTTTTGCCAAAGTTATGGTTTTTTGGTTTCTCGACTCTAACTTTTACCCCAAATCTGAATGGAATGTGATTTACTTATCCTACTCCTAAGTACAGAAATGAAAGAACATAAGAAAATGAATCAAACAAAACAAACAGGATAAAAAACGGATGATGGATCAGTAATCAATCAATACAAAGAAATTTGAAGAGAAAAAATGCTTAAAGCAACCTCACTCACAACTCCCTATATCTCTCAAGAGTAGATCTAGCCAGTCCACCGACCATAGACTCCACTAAGCACTAAACCCCTTTTTAGATGCTTCACTGAAATGTAAATGGAATGGAAATTATCTTTTGGAACAATAAGAAAACTTTGAATACGCTCTCGGTCACTCATCACCTAAGATTCATTCCCCGACAACGGCGCCAATGTTTGCGGGTCGCCGCGACGGACGTCCATAGCATAGCTCTCAAGCATCAACATAAAATTATCGATACAGGGGAAGCGACTCGGATGAGGCATGGAAACTCACTAGGGTGTCAATCCTAATGAAGTGAACTCGAAGAGATGCAACTACTAACTCTACAAGCAAATCAATCGCACTAAAGCCAAGTAATCTGCCTATGTCCTTCTACACAGCTCTACAGTCATCACGCCCGTTCACCATGAAAATCATATCGGAATCGCACGAAACTTGAAGGGAAGCTACAGGGGACTATCAGGAACATATCCTATCACTGTCACAGCATTCTGGAGAGGTACAATGATCGCGATCGTTCATCCCACAGTACGCAAAAACAGTAAACGAATGATCCTAAAGGGTCGTTTTTAGGTCCCTAAAGCCTCTCCTAGGGTCAAAAACAACATAAAATATGCATATAAACTCTCAAAACAGCAATTTAAGGCCTAAACGGATGCGTTTGAAACCTTCGCCGAATCTTGAATGCTTACACTTGAATGGAAGAGCAGAGTAAGAGGAACACAATGCAAGAAATAAAACTGAATTTGGATTACCGTAGCCACAGAAGCGATGATTACAAGTTCAAGCAAAGAGGTAGCTCTCTGTACGTAACGCAGTAGTCCCTTATCTTCAAAAAAAATCTCCCCTTTCCACTAACCTTAGTTTATTATATACCTAGGGCTTTCTAAAGTGGCCGGCGGCCAACTTCTCATGGACCTTTACATACATCATTGGAAAAATTACATCTTTGACTTAGACTTTGACTTAGACTTAACATAGACGATTGAAATTAGGCTTTTACAGGGTTTGATGTATTAAACATCGGAAAAATAATGTGACCACATCAAAACTTTGGCCGGATGACACAACGGGCGCCTTGGCTAGGTGGACACTTGTACGTTGTTATCACCTCCAAAAAAAAGTATATGCTCGTTTGGTTACAACATCGAAGTCTGATTTTCGATGGAGGAGTGTTTGGCTCTGAACAGCTTTTTGGGTTCACCCGAGTAATATTCTTCAGCTCTAGAGAGGATTGACTATAATAGATTCTTTCCTCCAAAATGAACCATCCTTTCTGATCTATCACTAGACGCACTTCTATGAGTTGGTATGTGGGCCGTTCAACCACTGGTTGATCTTTTTTGTACAGTTTCCCTTTTTGGTCCACATAGTGTGCATATGAATTATGTGTACCATACAAAGCTAACAACATTCTATTTGGTGTGTCTCTTAGACTCGTGAATGATTGCACACTTGTGGCAGTGGATGCAAAATCATTTGCAAATTTAATAGTATTTTCTACAATCTGTGATATATGGCATCTTGACCAAATTCATGCAAGGATTTGTTGTTCAAAGAATCAATTTTAAGCTTTTCATGTGCCTGTGCATCTTCATGTTGATTTTGAACTTGCAGTGCTTTTAGTGGTGCTTCTAACGATAATGCAAAATCATCCGATTGCATTAAAAGTGATGAGTTAAATGCACTTACATCGAGGTTCGCATTTCCAATTTGCTCTATGCCTTGCTTGGCAGTTGATGTGTCCTTAATGTGTGGATTTCTTGAACAATCTTCAAAAAAAATTCCACCTTTTCATCCACAATCTGAGCAATATGCCATGAGTGGTGGTATTTCATTTCGTTCTGTCATGTCAAGCTCTTGCAGAGGAGCTTCTACTTCTATGCTGACCAAGTTGACGGAATTTTCTTTTAGAACATTAAGCATCAATCTTTAGATTGCTCCATCTTGACCTTTGTACTGTCTTTGGCTTGGTTCTCCAATTAGACTGGCTTCTATAGGCTGATCTATTGGATCTTCCATTTCTGGGTCTCGAATATAGATTTGACCACTATAAAAGAGAGAGAGAGAAAGTGAGGGTACGTTAATGAGAGAGTGAATGAAGTTAGAGAGAGAGTGTTAATAATCGGAGAGAGGTGAAGGAGAGGAGAGAGAAATGGGGAGTGGATAGAGTAGAGAGAGAGAGAGTGAGGAGGAGATAGAGAGAGATAATAATCGTGCTTTTTGGAAGGGAAGGGATTTTTTTTTGATAAATTTGAACCTTAGAACCGCAAGGAGCCGTTCCCACCACGAGCCCGCAACATTTTGTCTTCTTTGTCAAAATCGAAAATCACCATCTAGTTCTCCACAAAGGTCGACGCCGTATCGGACCGCATGCCAAGGTTCGAAAAATCCCATCGATCCACACTGAAGCTCAAAATCGTTTTTTTAATTATTTTCGAACGTCCAAAGGTGCCAAAATTAGGCCGAAAATCACCCGAGAATAGAAAAAATCATCCGAAAATCCCAAAAATTCCCAATCGAACACTTTTGACACGCATAAGCATACCAAAAATAGAGGTTTTTATAAAAAACGTGATTTATGACAAAATCAAGAACTCGCCCCCCGAAAATAGCAAAACGCTCAAAACTCGACCAAGGAGGACACAAATACGCTCAAAGTGATGCCATAAATACGCACACAAAACAGCTCGTAAGATCACACGATATCAATTTTAATGGAATTAAGAAAAAATTAATGCAAAAATTAGCCAAAAACTGCCAAAAAAATAAAAAATTTATCCTTTTTTAAAAAAATTCTCCACACATAGGGGATTAGTGGAGCCAAATAAAATCACATCAATTCAATTGCCAAATAGTTTCATTAAAAAAATCCAAACTAGGCAATTAAACCGATAAATTTAAGTCAAAATTCGACGCATTTGGAGTGTGTAAATCCTTGTTTTGAGCTCAAAAAAGCAGCAATTAACCATTACACCCATCAAATATGCAATAAAAACATTGAATTAATCATGCACATTAAGCCCCTTTCAAGGCGCACACACACTAATGATTGGAAATTTTTACCAATCTTTAGGTGCGCACACAAAAGGGTAAATCTTGTCGAAATTGCAATGTGATTTCACAAATCTTTAGTTAGGCATGACCACAACACAAAGCAATCATCACAATTGAAAAATCATTAAGTACACATTGATTTTTAGGTGCACAATCAAGGGCAAAATAGTGTACATACACCTTAAATTAGGCATACACACACTCAATTAGAATGCACACACACTTGATTTTAGTGCACAACACTTGCAATTGACCATTCAAGCATACAATTAGATCAATTAGGTAAACAATTAGCAACGCACATTTACCAATTTGTAATTGAACTTGTCAATTCCATACGCCACCAATTCTGGAAAATTTTGGCATTACGACGGCGTAAAAACGAACAATCCAAAAATTTTCAAAGCATAACATAGCATCAACATTGCATTGCAATTAACATAGCATCAACATTGCATTGGCATTGACATAGCATTGTAATTAACATAGCATGTCATAGCATAGACATGGTGTTAATTAGCATAGCATAACATAGCATTGACATTGCATTACACCATCATGGATTCTCTACACAATTCTACACCTCTAGTT
Source organism: Adiantum capillus-veneris (assembly GCF_014529385.1). Lineage (NCBI taxonomy): Eukaryota > Viridiplantae > Streptophyta > Polypodiopsida > Polypodiales > Pteridaceae > Adiantum > Adiantum capillus-veneris. The sequence continues at coordinate 119,755,620 of NC_140941.1, forward strand.
TAGATTCTAGAGAGGTTGAGAATACCGCCTTGATTACCTTTCCAATGAGGATCAATTGACGGTTGAAAGCTCCAACTCTTGGTAGTAAATTAGTGTGTAAGTCAGCAAAAATTAGTGAAATTAGCAAGGGGTTAGTGTTAAATTAGAGTGTGTAAACACACAATTGGCAGGATACGGTGAAAAATTAGGGAATAATGAACACATTGCCTCATGCACACACATCCAAAATCCAAAAAACCATAAACACATAAGTGAAATTAGTGAGGAAACACATACGATTATGCCGCAATTACACTAGTGTAGGCCATCGTCCCCGACAATGGCGCCAAATGTTGGGGGTTTCCATCGTTTCATAGCTCCAATGACCAACAAAATTATCAATCTAGAGGGATGAGCTACCCGTGTAGGGCATGGAAACACTCACACAATTAGTGAGTTAATCATGGCAACACGAATGGTTGACTCTACGAGGTGAGCTTCTCGGCCTATGGAGGAGCTAAGCCACAATGATGGGCAATCTCTGTTGGGGTATAAAGCCCAATGTGGTCGCCCAGGTAAGTGGGCAGGCCGCCAGGTATGTACACATTCTTTTGTAAAAACCTAATAAGAACTCACTATGCTCTACACATTACAGTAGAGCGAGTTCACCATATCGTCGTGCTCTTCTTCTCGCACTCTCTCTCGCATCGCACTTCCGCTCGTACTCCTTCAACTGGTATCATAGCTCAGATCGAGGCTCGGGGCAGCACTGCAGGAGGCTAGAGCCACCAACTCAGATTGGAGTGAAATTCGACAGGCGAAGACACGGCCCCAAATCTAGTGGGAGAACCCAAAGGGCTTGGTGTTGTCAGAAATTCATTCTGAGGTCATCTCGGCCACCGTTCGGCTTCGACAAAGGTCTGCGCAAGCCATTTTTGACTACATGGTCTCGACGGGTGCAGATCCGACTCTGCAAATTTGGGGTTTTCGGCCTACGACTGCAGGTGTTGAGGATATCGACACTCCCAGAGTGCTGATTTGTGGTTGTCTACACATCAAAGGACGGCTCACAGTTCTTGGAGGCGTGTCACATACGACACGGGCGCATCTACACACACACTGTAGGCGACATCCACTAGTTCATCAGGTAGCTTGTGTTTGCTGCTTGATATTCCAGATTTCATCCTGACATTGCAGGTACTTCCACATGGGATGTATTGTCAGAGATGATGTATGTCTGTTGAGGGTTTGTTGGCTATGAGTCACGCAGCAAACAACCGCCGCAGCGGTTACAGCATACAGTGGGAAATTTGTGGATGTATGACTTTGTGGGAAGTCTATGTACTGTCAGATTTACTGTAGCCTTTGTTGAGGGTCGAGTGAGGTTTTATTGAGCTGGGGGATTCTCGAATGTTAAGATCCTTTCGGTGATACAGGTCTTGGAGCGATCCCTCGAGCACCCTTAGATAGGCAGCTAGGATGTATTGACTATGAGTTAGACAGTTGGGATTGCATCTTTGCTTTACTACCGTTGAGGCATTGTCGTAGTCTATGCTTACTGGACAGTGACAGGACAATCAGAGACAGTACAGTTGCAGGACAGGTTTACCCACAGCTTACAGTGTTAGAGAGACAGTGTTTTTGAGCTGTTTTTTAGTACACCAGAGCCATTTTACAAAGGAGACTCTGCCGAAATTTATGCAGAATCTGAAGCTTTCTTGGTTCATTTGATAGGTTGATATTGGTTCAGAGGTCAGTTTACAGGGGAAACTCTGCCGAATTTTTCCCAGGAAAGTAAACTACTGTGAAGCGTAGCTGGATCACAGGACACTGCTTTTTACAATATCAAGAAGCTGGATGGAACCAATTTCCCATTGTGAAAGCAGCAGATTTGGCACGTGTTGGTACAAAAGAAGCAGATAAAACCTACAAAGCTCAAGGGGATAAAACCAGAAAATGAATGGAGCGAAATGGATGAATTGGCACTTTCTACCATTATGCTGACTTTGGCAGAAAGCGTTTACTTCAATGTAGCAGACGAGATGTCGGCTTATCAAGCATGGTTAAAGCTGAGTGATCTTTATGAGAAGCAGAGTGCAGCTTCACAGGTATACTGGCTTAAGAAGCTTGTTGACTTGAAGATGAAAGAAGGGACACCTATGTCCAATCATCTGAATGAATTCAACACAATCTATAGTCAGTTGTCAGCTCAAGGTGTCAAGTTTGATGAACCTGTTAGAGCTATGTTCCTGTTGATCACATTGCCGAAAAGTTGGGACACTTTTCGTACAGCTTTGAGTAATTCTGCACCTCCAGATGGTTTGAACATAGCAGGTGTAGAAGGAAGTCTGCTTACTAAAGAAACCAATAGAAAGACAATGGAAAAAGGCAAAGGAACAGCCTTAGTTGTCAAGGGAAGGACCAAAGAAAAGTACAAAGGTGGAAAGAGGAATCAGTCTTGTAGCAAGTCCCGCAGTGCTAAAGGCAAGAGTGACATAGAATGCTACCATTGTGGCAAGAAGGGTCACATGAAAAGAGACTGTAGAGAATGGAAAGCAGAAAAAGGCAAAGAGAAAGTTGAAGACCATGGTGAGAAGAACAAGTCCTCAGTGAAGATTCAAGAAATAAATGTGACAAACACTGTTGTAGAGGATGACAGTCTAGTGTCAGGAGACATCTACTTCTTGAAGAATACAATGGACTCAGCTCTTCTTACAGCATCTGATGGAAATGCACTGAGTGACTGGATTATAGACTCACGGGCATCACTTCATGTGTCTCCAAACAAGGAGTGGTTTACTTCTTATGTGACCACTAAAGATCATGTTCGGCTAGGCAATGGGCAGACATGTGAGATCTTAGGTGTTGGAGATGTTCAATTGAAGTTTCAGAATGGCTCTTCTTTCACGCTAAATAATGTGAGACATTTTCCCGCAATTACAAAGAGCTTGATCAGCATAGGTTTACTTGATGATGTTGGCTACGTCACCACTTTTGGATAGAACATGTGGAAGATATCCAAGGGTTCTATGACAGTAGCACATGGAGTAAAGTCTGGAGGACTTTACATGATTTATGTATCAAATGTCTCTAAAAATGTAATCAATGTAACCAAGCAGCCGAACGTTTCTTTGTGGCATTGCCGGTTAGGACATATGTCCAAGAAGGGAATGGAAATCTTGTCTCGTTCTGGTTATTTGCCTGGCTTTTCATTTAATGATTTTGAATTCTGTGAACATTGTCTGTATGGTAAGCAAACACAACAGCCACATAAGCATAGAAGCAATAGAAGAGATACACAGTTGGCACTTGTTCATAGTGATTTGTGTGGACCTATGCCTAACCTATCTCTAGGGGGAGCTTCTTACTTTATGACATTTATAGATGATTACTCGAGGAAAGTATGGGTTTACTTTCTCAAGCACAAGGATGAAGCGTTTAGTGTTTTCAAAACGTTTGTGACACTTGTGGAGAATCAGAGTGGCAAGAAGCTTAAATGCTTACGCACTGACAATGGTGGAGAGTATATTTCAAAGGCCTTTTAGGACTTTTGTGAGTCAAAAGGTATAAAACGTGAACTTACTGCTCCTTAAAATCCTCCTCAAAATGGTGTTTTTGAGAGGATGAATAGGACCATACAAGAGAAGGTCATAAGTATGTTGTCTAATGCACAGCTGCCAAATGGGTTTTGGGCTGAAGCTGTATCAACAGTTGTTCATCTTGTAAATAGATCTCCTAGCAAGGTTTTGCAGAAGGATTCAGTGCCAGAGATGGTATGGTTTGGCAAAATGCCCTCATACAAGCATCTCAGAGTCTTTGGATGTGAGGCATATACTCACGTTCCAAAGGAATTTAGGAACAAACTTGAGCCAAAGAGTAGAAAGTGCATCTTTCTAGGCTATGGTAATTCTGGTGAGATGGGGTACAGACTTTGGGATCCCGAATCTAGAAAGGTTGTCCGCAACAATGATGTTCACTTTAATGAATCCAAATATCATTCTAAACCAGAGAGGGTTGAGGAGATTAGAAGAGTTGTCTTCCAAGAAGATGGACCTGCACGTGCAAGACAAAATGTCAGGGCTCAAGAAGAGCAAGGACACGATAGAGTGGAACCACAGGTTGTGGCTGAGCCTGAGCCACCTATTGTGCGTAGATCTGGACGTGTCACGCAACCTCCTGATAGGTTTGTTCCATCTATGAACTATGTCATGTTGACTGATTGCAATGAGCCTTCATGTTTCAAGGAAGCAGTGCAAATGAAGGACTCCGGGAACTGGCAATTGGCCATGCAGTCAGAGATGACAGCTCTGCATAAAAACAAGACATGGAAGCTAGTTAAATTACCACAGGGCAAAAAGGCTCTACCTTGTAAATGGGTTTACAGGTATAAGATCACCGCTCATGATAGTCAGCCAAAGTTTAACATGCCAGTTGTTAAAGAGTCTTATGGCTTAAAACAATCACCGAGGGCATGGTACCATAAATTCCACAAGTTTATGCTTTCTCAAGGCTACAAACGTAGTGAGTTCGATCACTGTGTATATACAAAGAAGGCTAAGGATGGTAGTTGGCTGATCCTTATTTTGTATGTGGATGACATGTTGATTGCTGGCAAGCACTTGGAAGAAATTTCAGCTTTGAAGTCAAAGATGGAAAAATCGTTTGACATGAAAGACATGGGTGAGGCAAGTCATATACTTGGTATGCGCATTGAGAGAGACAGATCAAAGAAGTTGATTTGGTTATCTCAAACAGAGTATATTGACAAGGTTATTGCAACGTTTCAATATGGAGAAGGGAAAGGCACTGAGTGTTCCATTGCCACCATATGTGAAACTTAGCAAACAAGATTGTCCTGTGTCTGAGGAAGAAAAGGCTGAAATGGATAAGATTCCATATGCGTCTGCAGTGGGTAGTTTGATGTATGCAATGATTGCTACTTGCCCAGACATTGCATTTGCAGTGGGAGTAGTAAGTCGATACATGTCAAACCCAGGCAAGAAACATTGGGAGGCAGTGAAAGGAATATTGAGATACCTGAAAGCTACAAAGAGTATGCGTATATGCTATGGGAGTCACGAGCTAAGTGTAAAGGGTTTTACAGACTCAGATTATGCAGGTGACTTAGACAACCGAAGGTCTACGTCAGGGTATGTCTTTACATTGGCTGGTGGAGCAGTATCATGGCGTTCTAGATTACAAGATTGTGTTACTCAGTCTACTACAGAGGCTGAATATGTTGCAGCATCAGAGGCATGCAAAGAATCAATTTGGCTTAATCGACTAGTAACAGATTTGGGAATCAAAGAAGAGATGCCTGTGTTATATTGTGATAGTCAAAGTGCTATACAATTGGCTCGCAATCCAGTTTATCACTCAAAGACAAAGCATGTGGATGTGAAGTATCATTTCATCAGGGAAATGCTCGAGGATAAGCAACTTCAGCTTGTCAAAGTTCACACCACAGAAAATCCTGCTGATCTACTTACAAAAGGACTTCCCTCAGAGAGCTTTGCGCATTTTCGCAAGCAGTTAGGTGTAGGGTAGTACATCACTTCTCTACATCTCTTGTATATTAGCTTGTATAGTAGCTTCTCTCACACTTAAAGTACCACATTGGACTTTAAGTGGGAGGTTGTTGGGGTATAAAGCCCAATGTGGTCGCCCAGGTAAGTGGGCGGGCCGCCAGGTATGTACACATATTCTTTTGTAAAAACCTAATAAGAACGCACTATGCTCTACACATTACAGTAGAGCAAGTTCACCATATCATCGTGCTCTTCTTCTCGCACTCTCTCTCGTGTCGCACTTCCGCTCGTACTCCTTCAATCTCTAGATCCACTTCTCCTCACCTCTAATCAACCCAATCACACACACTAACGATTGCAAGATGCACATAGCACTAATCCTAGCATGCAACACACTAATTGCAAGGACACACACATAGATCTATCGAGTACCACACTCCAATCAAACCTACATGCACAGACAAGCAAGAGAGGGCAGTCACACAAGATTAGAGCAAAATTAACCACTAATTAGTTACGATCTAGCTAATCAAAGAATCATTAGAAATTGCAAGAAGCATGAGAGAGGCATAGTGAAAGAGAATTAAGCATTGATTACTGTTAATCAAGTCACATGAGCAAGGAGAAGCTCAAGGACTCCATAGCCACACACCTCAAGAGCTCTCACCAAAGAGTGCTCTCAACAAATGAGCTTGAGAATCCTAATTTCTTTCACACATTGTCTTACATACCTAGGGTAAAAATATGCAATGTCCGGGCACCCAAGGTCTTTAGGGATCCACCACTTACTGAATCTGCTACCTAGGCACAATAACTGACTTGTTATTTGCAGCTTGGAACTCCCATTGATCCCGTAACACATTAAAATATTACAACGGCTTCAAATAATTGAGAATTTACAATATGTGACCATTTTGAGAAAACGTGGAAAATGTATAACTCCAATGTTTACTGCTTCTTCGTATTCATCCTTGATGTGCATTCATATGTCTTCGATCTTTAGCAGCTTCTGCTAACTAACATTGACTGAGTTAACAATAGTGTAGATTGGATGAGAGAGAGGAGAAGAAATATTAGAGAGATGAAAAGTGGGATAGAGGGTGTAGAAAGAGTGAAGAGATAGATGGAGTAGAGAGAGATTCTAAGACTAGAGAGAGAAATAAGGATAAACGGTGTAGAGAGGGAGAGAGAGTAGATAGAGGCTATAGAGACAAAGATTACATGGAGAGAGAGTCAAGATTAGGGGATAGAGAGAGTATAGAGAGGGTAGAGAGTAGATAGATAAGGTTAGGATCTAGAAAGAGATAAGAGTGTAAAGAGGTGTACATAGAGTAGATAGAGTGGGGGTAGAGATTAGGTGGACTAAGTAGAGAGAAAAAATCCATAGAGAGCAGCAATAGAGAGAGTCAAGATTAGGAGATAGAGAGAGACTTAGAGAGAGGGTAGATATAGAAACTAGATAGATAAGATTAGGATTTAGAAAGAAACCAGGGTGTAGAGAGAGTGTGGATAGAGTAGATAGAGAGGGTGTAGAGTTTAGGTAGAGAGGGAGGATGCGTAGAGAGTGTACATAGAGATTTAAGTAAAGGGTGGACAAATAAGATTAGAATTGAAGAAGAGATTAGGGTTTAGAGAGAGGTGTGGATAGAGTAGATAGAGGGAACAGATAGAGAGATGGAGGATACATAATTTATAGAGATAGATAGAGGGACTAGAGAGAGTGTAGAGATTTACCTCTATTTAGTGCTCTATCTATGTTTAGATGGTAGAAATAGAGATTAGGTAGAGAGTAGATAGGATAAGATTAGGATTTAGGAAGATATTAGGTAGAGAGTAGATAGGATAAGATTAGGATTTAGGAAGAGATTAAGGTGTAAAGAGAGAGGTGTGGATAGAGTATATAGAGAGGGTGTAGAGTTTATTTATATTTGATAGAGAGGGCGAATACGTATAGAGTGTAGATAGAGATTAAGTAGAGGGTAGAAAAATAAGGTTAGGATTTAGGAAAGAGGTGTGGATTGAGTAGATAGAGAGGATGTAGAGAGGGAGGATACATAGAGAGTGTAAATAGAGATATTAGATATAGAGAGAGAAATTAGGATATAGATAAAGGGAGTAGAGATAGAGATTAGATAGAGAGAGATGTGGATAGAGGTTAGGGTATAGAGGAAGAGTAGAGAGAGGTTAGGATGTAGATAGGAGTAGAGAGGGTGTAGATAGAGAGGGAGGATACATTGAGTGTAGAGATAGATAGAGGGAGTAGAGAGAGTGTAGAGATTTACCTCTCCCTATTTTTAAAGGGTAGAGAGAGGATAGAGATAGAGATTAGATAGAGAGTAGACAGGTTAGGATTTAGGAAGTAATTAGGTTGTAGAGAGAGGTGTGGATAAAGTAGATAAAGAGGTTTTAGACATTAGGTAGAGAGGGAGCGAACGTAGAGAGTAGAAATAGAGAGTGTATATAGAGAGATTAAGTGTAGATACAACCTCTCTATCTACCTCTCTCTATGTCCTCTCTATATACCTCCTCTCTCTACACCCTCTCTATCTAGGTGTGTAGATTAGATAGAGATTAGTGTAGAAAAAGAGGTAGATAGATGGCTACTAATATCCTATCTACCTCTCTCTCTACGCACTCTTTCCCTCTCTACAACACTGCAACCCTAGACTTTTATTTCTTACGTCGTCCTCAGCCTAGGCCCCTAGGCGAGGGGCTACCTTATGGGAGAGTGTTAACACAGCATTTCCCTCCCAACCAGCACTGCCTTGCCCACACATCTAGTCATTCCCACAATTTTTGCTTTGTTCGAGCTACCCATAACCCCAAATTTGTTTGACTAGCCCAACCTCAACTCCGCCCGAGTTGCCCTCAACTCTCAGACTCATCTTGAGCACCAACTTTGACTCTATTCAAGCTGCTCGTGACTCTATAGTAGTGATGTTTTGATTCTCTTCATAGGAATCTTGTGCCTGTCATGGCCATTCAAGCCTCATCTTAAGGGATAGAATTGAAGCATAGACTCGTCGCCATCAAGGCTCGACTCAGCACACTGAAGAACCGCAAAAAGGAAGATATGGAACATATGGAAATCAAGCTCAATAACACAAAGGTGGAAGTAGAGAACACCTTCACAAAGGAGGTCAGAACCCAAGTGTAGGATATCATCTTTAATCATAACAGTTAAGACTATGTAGTGTCCATGCTATGTGAATGACAATGCCAAGAGAATATGGCCCTCAATGTTTGCATTGGTGGGATTCCAAGCAACTGGAAAGGGAAGGGGGACCTCAAGCTCAATAATACAAAGGTGGAAGAAGATACCACCCTCACAAAGGAGGTCAAAACCCAAGTACGAGATATCATCTTTGGTAAGGTTGAAGATTGTGTAGTGTCCATGCTACGTGAATGACAATGCCAAAAGGTTATTGCCATCAATGTTCCATGATTCCTTTGCTCACATCCAAACAGTAGCCCACATGGTACAATGGGTCATCCACAATCACCTCTCTTACACACAAACATCACACCAACCATGCAATCCTCACTTTCAAGACCAAGGCAGGTCAAATCAAACTCCTTGAGAAATTGAGGCTTCTCAAGGACACCAATTTTTTGTTTGCCAAAGATCTAACACCTATCGAACTCAAACAGAAGAAGGAAGAACTCCAAAAGATGTGAGAAGTGCACAGAATATGTGTAGGTGAGGGGGGAGACGGTTTGGGAGAAACTATTATATAATGGATTTACCTTCTTTATAAACTAAGCATAGCCCTTCTTAGGTTTGGTTCATTTCATCTTATCTTCCCTCTATCATAGCTTGCTAGACCCTTATTCCTTAATTGAGATGTATCCAGCAACCCTTTATTTAGAAGGAACTTTGTTATGTTTTTTTTTTCCATAATTCATATCTGACCTATGTGGATGATAATTCAATCTATATTTCTATCTATATACACCTATCATAGATGTGATAATGAGCATAATGCATAATCATTAAGAATTCCAAATGAAAACTAGCACGTACATAGAAAATATTCCAATTTGGGTAGAGAAGTAGGTCCCACATGCAATCCACCAAAGGGGAGATCCAAAAAGATTTAATGTGCAGCAATAGATAGAGGACCTTCAATTCTACCAAGAGGTGAAAGCATATAAGTGAAAAAGGCTTGGAGTCTTTTTTGGAGCTCAAGAGCATGTGCAAGTATCCTTTCATTCAAAGTGTTCTTTTCTCTAGGCAACTTGGAGGAAATGAGCAGCCACATGTAGTCAAATTTGTCAAAGACCAAACATGTTGAAATGCATGCATGTATTGAGGAGAAAATGAGCTTGTATGAGGCAATTGACACAAACATGGCAATGGAAATGACAATGCTACAAAGTGTCAAACCCCTTGACATAAATAGAGCTCCCTTGTGAGAGAAAAGTATTAAGAAGAAGCGACCAATATTTTGATGATGTGAACTATATGCTTGAAGAAGACAGTCATAGACCACATGAATTTATGCAGGTCAACAATAAAGATGCTCATATGGGCCATCCAAAATGGATGGACTAGATGAGCATCTTTAATTTTGAAAATCTGTATGGTGGTAATTTACATGGTAATATGCGAGGTAATATACAAGGTAATATGCGTGGTAATATTCGTGGTAATATTCGCGGTAATAATCGCGACTATATTATCATGTATATTGTTGTTAAACCACTATTGTGTCCTTTGTTGCTGCTATTGCCACACATGCAATATTTTCTCTTTCTATTTTCCTTTGTTAATCTGCGGTGGCAATGCTAGAGGTTCTAGAATTTTCCTCTTATAGTGTTCTATTTTTCAGAGGAAAGGTTCCCCCTATGGTGGATATTGTGTGTAACATAGATGCAAGATTCTACCATGTTGCAGTCGAGAAGATCTTCTACTCGGGCTATGGACTTTATGAAGTACTCTTTCACAAGAAAGAAGACTAAGCCGCCTTTCTATGTTCTTCCACTATAAGAGGAAAAGTCCACAACCGTCAGTTTGTCGCATTTTAACAAAGAAAAATAGAAAGAGAAAATTTACATGAGCTATGATACTGAAGGCAAAGGATGAGTTAGTGGTCCAACGATAATATGCACATTAATAGACACGAATATATATCCGCATCTATTATCCAGTATGTTATCTCTTATATTACCACGTATATTGCAGGTACTTGGATTTCAAAACTATCCAATTTTGGATGGCCTAAATGAGCACCTTTATTTTTTACCTCTATAAAACATATCAACTAACAATTGGATTTTGAAAAGTGTACAAAAAAAATTAGAAAACTTTGAATTAACAACATATTTTAAATTACGTGTCACACCTTACTTGCATAACTTGAAACACAAAATAAAAATACTAAAATTTAATTATAAATAAAACCAGAATTTCAAATCAGCTTTATGTACAAATGAGGGTTTATTGTGCCATATTTGCACTAGTAAAAGAGGACTACAAAAAGTATCAATCTAGTCCTTGTTTTCCTTGTCCTCCTTGTCCTTGTCCAGAGGTACATAAGTTTGATCGCTTTGACTCTTCAACAGAAAAAATCAAATTAGATAAGTCAATAACTCAAAATGATTTTTAGAATATTCATTAACTATACTTACCACTTGTAGAGATCTAATTGCAGAGTGGAATTGCTCACGAGAGATGTGATTGTTTTCCAACAACCATCATCAAGTATTGAACTCCATGTCTCTCTCTCAATACTTGACCATCTCTCTAGTAGGATGGGTCAGAGTGATATTTTTCTAAGTTTAAAAAAACAAAAATATTCGTAAGCTAAGATATCTCCTACATAAAATTTTCATCATTAAAAATTATTGATAAATTTACCTTTCCAAGATCATTTGCCTCTTGAACTATAGTGCGTGGGAGTTACATGACCTGAGCTTCGTGTCCTTGTCTGTGGGATGAGCGTGTTGCCACTTCCTCGCTCTTTTCTTGCATGGACCACTCCCACTCTATATCAACCATGTTGCTACCACAATATCTTTTCTCTAGATTTAGGACCTAGCTGAACATAGTGCATCGTACACTTGATTTTTTATTTTTTTGAAATTTCTTATATACCCCAACCATTGCATCCAAAAATGCTTATTGGTGGGGTTCAAAAAGTGAGCATGTAAAAAATTCCTTGGCATAACGTGCATAATCAAGATGTTGAGCATATAAGAATCTGTAATTGGCGTCAAAATCTATAACAGCATATAAGAATTTGTAATTGGCGTCAAAATATCCTTCTTTGCACAATCTAAAACTTGACCTCGCCTCCGTACTTGATCGTATAGTAGCACTCGTGTGTATCTAGAAAGGGCAAGTCGCAATCATGATCCTCTATATTTGGAGTTGCACACTTCCAAACAGGTAATTGTCTCCCGCCACCACCAAAATAGGTGTCCCAACAAGAGGCCCCACCGCTCCACCTATCACAATGCTCGTTACCTTGAGAAAATTCCTACCTGCACTGCTGGAATATGTTTTTCAACCACCCATGGACTATTAATGAGGCTCGGTAAAAGTAGGAGGAGAATGGAATGGTCTAGGTCCCTATGATGGAAGTGGGGTGGGTCGATGATAAGGTGCAATAGAATGGGATTGTATCAGTACAAGGATCTAGATGTATGGAGTCCCTTCATGACTCCCCCATGGTGTGGTCTAATATGAAAAACCATAAGCTGCTAGCTATTGTGAAGTAACGTAGCCAAACAAACCCTGCATTGATCGTAGGCACTCTCGCAAAGAGAGTGCATGATGTAGCTTTGGATCAATCATTGGCTGAGAAACCTTAGTCACGATAGACTATCTCCACCAAAACCGTAAGAGGACCATGCCTAAAAATTAAAAAAAGATTGTTGCACTCAAGCTTGTCTTTAAATAACTACGTATAAACCTAAATCTATTCCTTGAACCTATTGCCTCAAGAATCAAATCCACTAGAGGCGATAAATACCCAGGTGGAGGTCCCAATTGCAATGTAAAACAAGAAAAAGGAGAAGATGAGGGCTGCTCCCTAGTACGTGGTCTTTCTTCCTAACATCTACAAGAGATTGTTTTGTAGAGACGAGAGGTTGATAGATTTTTATCCATCTATCTATCTATCTAACTCTATACCTAAGGTAGATAGAGAGGGCAGTATATCAATGAGCGAGGGTGTAGAGAAGAAGCCACGTGGTGGTAATCCATACATGGATCAAGGACCGTAATGCTATGAAGAATTATACCCACGAGAAAGTGTTCACGTATCAGGTACTATGATCCCTTACTTTAATGTCTACATATATGCCCACACACACACACACACATAGATACATATCTAAAAACTCATATATGGACACATATACAAGGTTCCATATATATACACTTATAGTTAAATACATAGACATGGACCATACTATTAGACCTAAGTTGGGGCTAGTAGTGCCAATAGTCTAGTGGCACCTCTTTAGATATCATTACAATCTCAATTGTGGTAAAATTAAGGGTACTTGATGGTAATCCATACATGAGTGGATTTATGACCAAAGTGCTATGATTAAAAAGGGACTATGCCCAAGAGGAGGCATTTAGCTATTACTTAGTGCCTCCATACTTAATCTATGCACCCCTACCTTTCTATCTAATCTATACACCCCTACCTCTCGATACCTAATCTATGCACCCCTACCTCTCTACCTAAGGCACTAGAGAGGGAGGTAGATGGAGAGGGCATATGAAGAGGGTAAATACAAGTGGATGAGGTAGAGACTAGGTGTAGAGAGAGAGGTGGATTGGTTTCTATCCATGTATCTACCTCTATCTCTACACCTAATCTACACATCTCTACTTCTTTGCCTAATCAAGGTAGATAGAGAGGGCGTAGAGAGAGAGGTATAATAGGTATAAATTAGGAGTATACACACTAAATCTCTCATATACACATACACACACGTGACACACACACACACACCCATATGCATATACATATATATATACACATTCACATACATACATACATACACACACACACATATATATATGTATTTATGTATGTATGAATGTATGTATATATGTATGTATGTATGTACGTATGTACATACATATACTTTTAGGCCTAAGTTGGGGCTAATGGTGCCAATAATCTAGTGGCACCTCTTTAGATATTATCACAATCTTAATCTTGGTAAAACCAAGGGAATGTTACAATAATACATACTCAATTAAAAAAGGGAGCATATTCAAGAGGAAGCGTTCAACCATTGGGAGCTTTTATGCTCCCTTACTTAGTGCCTAAGAGGAATTTCATTCACACGATCTTCACTTGAAATGTGAAGTGGTAATAATTCATTTTATTAACACTCCATGGGAGTGTTAATAACATCAAATTCACAATGACCGGCTAAAACCAAGCCTTCATGTTAGCCCGCCTGGAATCCCTTCTAGCCCACGGATCCTCGTTGGGCAAGTAGTGATGCTCGACGGGCTTGACTATTTCCTCTTCCCGGACCCCCATATTTGGAGGTGGCTATATCAACATTGTCCCCTCCTCCTAGCCCTCCATTTTGTCACACTACAAAGCTTCCACTAGCAATTTTAGTTTAGGTTTACCTGTTGGATTTTGTTAAGGTAGCTTTGATCACTATATTTTCTAAAATCCAAAAATACTTACCTCCCCTGGGTGTCTATCTGGGTTTGGGTAGGGAGCATCCTCGTGGAGGGTTTAAGTGGTGCAAGTGCTTGGGGCTCATTTATAGGATGGATGGATCACTCCTTGTCACTACACATGCGTACTTTTCTATTATGTTTAGTTACCTCCCTTGGGTGTCTATCTGCCTAGAAATGGGTTTGGGTAGGAAGCATCCTTGTGAAGGGTTTAGGTGGTACTAGTGCATGGGGCTCATTTTTATAGCACTCCTTATCAATACACCGACGTACTTTTCTGTTGCGTTTAATTACCTCCCTTGGATGTCTATCCGCTTGGAAATAGGTTTGGATATGAAGTATCCTCATGTGAAGGTTTAGATGGTGCAGTGCGTGGGGATCATTTTTATTGTTGGAATGGGGTGCTCCTTATTACTATACCAGTGTACTTGTCTATTACATTTAGTTACCTTCCTTGGGTGTCTATCCGTCGGGAAACACGTTTGGATAGGGAGCATCCTCATGAAGGGTTTAGATGGTGCAATTGCCTAGGGCTCATTTACATGGTTGGAATGGAGCACCCCTCATCACTACACCGGCATACTTGTCAGTTCATTTCTATTGTTAGAATGGAGCGCTCTTCATCACCACTGATTTCATGTCCCTTTTTGTTTTATTTTATATGTATATTATTTTACTTTACTATACAAATGTTCAATTAAATCCAAATTTTTTAAAGTCTAACATTTTTGTGATTGTATGAATGCATAGGTGGCTTGTGAACTTATCATAGACGCTAATTCTTGCTCCCAAGACATCAATGCAGCTAATTCTAGTCGCCCATCAACTGGTGGTGAAGGATCAAACAATGGATCTTCCAATAATGGGAAGCGCAAGGTCAGTGGTGGTAATGTGCAAGGTCCTGAGTCGCCATTTGGTGAGAACCTAAGATCATTTATAGATTGGCACTTCCAATTATGTGGCAAAGAAAAATCAAGAGGTACACGTTGTATTAGGGAACGCTTCCTTGGATTAGGAAATGGAACAATAATAGGGCAAATGGAGGCAGATGTAATGGTGTAGGTCATGAGAGTGCTACAAAATACTTGGGTGAGTTATTAGGAGGTGTAGCCAATGCAAAGCGACCTAGAATACCAACTCCAAGCTGTAAAATAGATATTAATGTATTCAAAGGATATATAAAAAATCCCTTTACTTACATGCTTAAGGTAATAAAATGACCCCTTTTTCTTCAAAACTTGCGGGGTCTTCTATAAAATCAATTAAAAAACCCCTTTTGTTAATATAATCCTATTAAAATTTGGCAATTAAAAAACCCATTCATTTGAACTCACGTGGTAACTTACATGTCTAAGAGGTGAACCCCCCGAGAGATAAAGCAAGGAAGGTGGTGAAGTTTATTTTGAAGAGACAACATTTTCTAGACATGTATTGGGAATGTATGTCCACAATATTGAAGCTACCATGTGAAACAAGATTTTTCACTAGCTTCTACACTATGAAAAGTCTTTTGCAAAACAAAAATGCTACTTCAAAGACATTTGTTTGTGCTGGCTTCTATGAGAGGGAAGCAGAGCAACCTACCTGAAAGAGTAAAAACAAAGATACTGTCCTTGAAAGTACTTATTGATGATAGACACTTTTGGATGATGTTGGTGAAATACTTGGTGATGAGGCTTGTGATGATATCCTTGCGTCAGTTTGATCTTAAGTTACCGAATATAGGGTAGGTATACATGGGCTAGTATAATGTTCAAGAGAGTTTGAAACTCTCCTTCAGAGCCTAATAATTGTTTGATTAAGCCTTGGAGAGCACCTTTTAAAATTTTCAAAAGTGATTTCTTAAATAAGTATCACTATGAAAATCTCTAAGTGTTTACCGCGGCCTTTTACCGCATTTTTTAGAGAGAGAGTCCAAAATCAACTGGGGAGGAAAGAGAGAGGAGGGTGGGGGAGGGGGGGTTTCATTTAAAATATTACTGCGCTTATTTCCTCATTCATTACCGCGACATTTGCTTATGTTATTGCCGCAAAAATTACCGCGTTTATTTCCAAAACCCGCTTTAGTGCCTAAGCATTCAAATTGTGGCTTAAAACATTCAAATTTTAGTGTTTCCCTTTGTTTTGGTGTTTCCCTCCCCCTTAATAAAAATTGAAAAACATTATATGAAATTTTTTTAAAAAAAGATATGAAAACATGGAACAATAGTTATCTATGTGGATAAACATGAAACAACAAAGGGCCTACTCCATCCTAAAGTAATGCATGCAGCTCCACGTAAAGCAAGCATTGTCAGAGATGAGAAGCTAAACATGGACAACATCTTCTGTCAAGGCATGGGCATGATAGAGTGAAGTGTGTCCACATTTTACTAGATGGTAGCACGTATGTTGATTTCCTTAATTAAGCTTTATTTTGCAGCAATGTGCAGATGGTCTACACTTTTGTTATCAATTAAATTAATCACTACCACTTTATTAACATACCTTAGAATGCTTCACAAATTAGAGAGAGAAATAGGGGGGAGAGACAGATGAATGGATGATACGACAAAAAATTTCATAACTTAAAGTATAAAAATTGTTTATGAATCATATTCCAAACGACCCCTACAAGAAGTGCCATCCAATTCTAAGCCCATGGCTCCTAAATCAATAAAGAGAGAAATAGAATTTTTGTTTGTGGATGGGTTGGCTTCATCATCTTTGAATTTGTCATCCTCCATCTCATCATCATCATCATGGAAATCGTCCTCGCGAAGACTTGCGGTAGCGGGACTTGAATCATTGGTCTCTCTCTCCTCTGTCTCCTCCTCGTCCAAAGTAGGAGGTGGAAGAGGATCGAAGATGGTCTCCACTTCATTAGTGGAAAAAATGGTTCTCCTACGAGGTGTTACGAGAATTATGAACCAAAGTTTTGGTTGGTGGATTGTTGGGATATAGATGACCTATAGAAGAGAAGCTCAAAGTGAGTAACATTGGTATAATTAATGTTACAAGCAAATAAGACTAAAAAAGGTAGTAACTCACCTTCTCACAATTGTGTGGCAAAACTAAATTGTCATACCTCCCTGTGTGATGCACACTAGAGTCCACCATGTAGAGGTCATTTTCATTCCGTCTAGACACATTTGTAAACCACTTGCACTCGAAGATGAAGGTATGAAATGTTCTAAAATTAACCTTTAGTATCCTTTCAATAGTTCCGTAGTACTTGGCTTCATCACCATCTATGTCAAAGTTGTCCATGATGCCACATTCCATGGTAGTTCTAAGCTCATCAATGTGGTGTGTACAAAAGTGACGACCCTTTGACCACATAGAGTTAAAGAAAAGGCACTACAATAAATAGAAAACATCTTCTATAAATTACAAAGATAAAATCAAGAAAAAACTATACAATATGGTTTAATTATATGAGAGAGCGAGCTACCTTTGGTGAGTAACCTCGTTGCATACTCCCATTCTTTGTCGGTGATGTTTTCTCCGCGCACTTTTGCTTTGGTAATTCTCTCATGAATCCACTCCTCACTAATGAGATCTGGGAAACGTGCAAGGTGTCTAGGCACTGCGAGTGCCCTCCTTCCTCCATGTACTTGTTTCCATGATTCTCTCTCCTGCAAACTCCTTGCCTTTGCCATTTTCTACAATTCCACCCACTTGGTCATAACCTTTGCATTGAGAATACAAACGTTATTGACCACTCGGGATAGATTCATATCCATGTTGAATAATTTTCCCTTTCCACTTGGCAAGTGTGAGCTCATCCTTTCATCCTCCTCGTTTGACCACATGTGAGGCATTGAGGGATCAACTTGTGCCAAATACTCTGAGATGTAAACACGTGACTCTTGCACGATCTACCCTTTGGACATACATGCCTCTCGTTGAGATCGTAGCCACAGAAGATCTTTGAGAGTCTTTAAAAACCATTCTAAAAAGAACATCCATGGTGCATGCACTACTCCTCATATAGCGATCTCCTCGACCACGTGAACCAAGAGGTGTATTTGACTAAGAAGAATTGATCAAGGAAATGCATCCTCAATGGCAGACACATGAGTTTATGTTGCAAGTGTTTGAGCAGCAAGGATAGCGTCTATTTCAATTTCCTTAGAGCTCACAAATATGCAAGAAAACACACAAGAATGCACTAAGTGCTAGTTGAGGTTATTGTGTACATAAAAACAAGTAGTTGAGTGGAGTCTTGTGGTGTACCTTACTAGATCTCCAAGTTTAAAAATAGCATCCCTCACTTTCTTGTCCCGGCATATGCACATGCTCATCGAAAGAATGAACTACAATGTAAACAAGAGGAAGGTAAAGTGAGAGAAAGTCATACACACAAATCATATGTGTCCTAAAAAACAAAAAATATACAAAATAGAGAGAGGGAGTTACCTAAAGCATCGTGTGCCAATCATGGGACTTAAACCCATAGAATTGAATGCTTCCACCTTTCTTTGCTTTTGTTAAAGCTCCCATTAGAAACCTCATGTATCATGTTGGTGTGAGAATAGACACAATGGTACCCTTCACTTGGTCCAATGTTTCTTTGGCTAGCATCCATGGTGCTTCCTAATCTTTCCATTGGGGGCACGATGTGGAGTAGCAGAGGCGGGGAGATGTTTCAAGACCCTCAAATCCTCCCTCACCCCCAATGAGTCTTTCTTGCCAGTAATGTGGTCCTACAGGGTGTGCGCTACATTTTTTAATATGTGCATGGGATGCAAGAGGTGTTGTATTTTCAATTCCTTCCAATATGGAAGCCTTGAAAATATGGAATGCCTTGACATACCTTTTGGTGGAGTACTTGGATCTGGATTGTTTTTATAGTTCTCTTCCCAAATAGTTGCCCAATTTGCCATCATGGGCTTTAGAGGTGTCTTACCATTCATTGGAGCCTTGTAATTTCTATGACCTTGGGGTAAGAAATGATGGTTGTTGGGATAGATTACCTTGTCCAAGGCATCCGGCCTCTCTGTCACCAGTAATGGCCCGCAAGTAGGACATGCATTGTGGCCCGATGTGGACAACCCTACATACATATCATATCATTAGAGAGAAGCTTCAAACTAGAGGGAGGGAATAGAGAGAGAAGGGAAAGGGTGATACCAAAAATCTCTCCAAGCCGAGGATAGTCATGCATAGTCCACATAAGGATTCCCTTCACAGTGGCTTCTCCCCCCCCCCCCCCCCCCTTTGGAAGTGAGACATCTACAATAGGGACGCCTCTCCATAACTCCTCCAACTCATTGATGAGGAAATCGAGGTAGACATCAAAATTTGTCACTTTGTACTTCCCTGACACAAGCAAGGAAAGAAGTATATTTCCCTTCTTGGTTGTCTCCCATGGTGGAATATGGTAGTTGATGATTACCACATGCCAAGTGCTCCATGAAGTAGACTTATTGCCAAAGGGGTTGACACCATCACTTTCTAACCCAAGCTATCGAGGCTCCAGTCCAAACTCTAGCCATTGAGTTTTGATGTGCCTTGTAATGGAATTGGCATGTTAACTTGAGAGTAGCGGAAATTAATGAGAGTACTTTTGAGAAATTACGTTGTGAGCATAGTGGGTGAACATAATTGAAGATAACAACATAGAAATAGCAATTAGTTAACTTGGCATAAACAATACTTTTGCAAGAGAGAGAATTTAGAGAACATGACAACAGTTGAGGACCGGATTCATGTGGAGCTGGTTCCCACCTTCAGCAGGCATTTGTATTATGATTTCTCCCAGTAAGAGTGACTTGTTACAATACAATCTTTCTGCTCCTTGTGACCTAGGTGATGCAATGAAGATGGAAAGCTTCATGCATCACAAGCATAACATAAACTTTGTGGAAACCTTTAACTATCCCAAGCCTCAATCCCAAGACCTCAAACACCTTTGAAGGTGGAGAGAGCTAGCAAGGAATGAGGATAGGGAAGAGGAAGAAGAAACAATTCATAGGAGAAAATATTAGTTCCTCACTTATCATCACTCTTCTTGATAGCATACATAATAGCATAGTAATGAAGATGGAGAAGATGGAAAACTTAAGCATTGAAGCATGGATCTTGGTTGGATTTGCACTCCATAGCCAAGAGTGTTGGTGTAGGCTCTCAACCTCTACTTGCTTGGAGAAGGAGAGGGAGCTCTTGCACTTTGCACAATGCACAATGACAGTGTGCGTGAGTGTGTGTGGGAGAGTATACCCCTCAAGAAACCCCCTAGCTTGCTTTGGTCGACCCCCCCTTGTAGCTCATGCTTGAAGCTCATTAGACCCCTCAAGGCCTAGCCAATCACAAGCAGGAGGCATTACAAGCAACAAGGGTAGCCTTGGGACAAGTGTCCCCCTTTCCCCTTTGAGAGAGAGGACTTGATAAGTTTAAAGAAAATTAATTAAATCTCTTTAATTATCATTGGACCCCTTGGGTGTCCAACCAATAGGCTTCACGCACACCATGAGGGTAACATAAGGAGGAACTTGACAAGTGTGTCTTTTGCTTTCTTTCTACCAAGCATTCCTTGTGTGAGTGTGTGGGTGTTCTCTCTCATCCTCCCTCTTGTAGAGCTCGCCCCCTCATTGTAGGGATTGAATCTTGGCTTTTGACACCTCAAGCCTCTCAAGCTTAGGTCCAGCTCCCACCACAATATTGGCCCTTAAGCATTTCAAGCTTGGGCTGGGTTCTCACCTCAAGTGCAGCCCTAGCATCTCAAGCATGACAAGCACCTCAAGCATCTCAATCATCAAGCACCTCAAGAACCTTAGTCATCAAGCATGACAAGCACCTTAAGCTTGGGTCAGGTTACCACCTCAAGCTCAGCCCTAGCTTACCTAAGGTCAAAGGACTTTTACACTAACTATTGGAGGTCTTCAATGAAGCTAACCCTAAGGTCTTATGCTCCATTGTTTAGCCTTGCTCTTTGATATACCATCTCTCATTTGGTCCCCTTTACCATTGGCCCCATGTTGAGATAGATCTGTAAGCACATGTCTATATCTTAACCCTTGTTCTTGTTTATTCTCCCACATTAAACGATCAGTTTAATATGAGAAAATCATTTGGGTTGGTTAGATATTAGATTTTATGACATTACCTCTCTCTTGAAATCATAGTCGTCCTCGACTATGAGGTAGAAGAGATAAAGCCTTAGTCATTAGTCAATCTTACTTAGCGGGTAGAGGATCCCTTTTTACCCTACGACATCTATTGAAAGGACGCCCTTTCAACAACGTTTCCACAAAGATTCCATTAAGATTCCTCAAAGATTCTTTAAAGATTCCACATGAAGATGGTGATGAAGTAATGAAGATGAAGATGGATGCTGCAACATAAAGATACGAGTTCATGGACGTCATCGAATATCCCGTTATTATTATTTTGAGCCATTACGGCCACTTTTGTAATGTTTACGGGAACCTCATATTTTAAGTCGGCACTTGTATTTTGGCCGCAGATGCTTGTATAATGAGTAAATCCAACTCAGTTTCTTGTAATTAAGCTTTGTAAAAGCCTAGGGACAATTCAAGTCATTTGGTTGGACATTAGGTTTGAAGGCTTGGTATATAAGCTGAAACCTAAGGCTTTGTGAAAAACACATTACGTTATCTCAATTAATATACAGTCGTGGGTTCTGCAGCACATGGTAGTGAGCTTCACGCACACACACTGTCGCGCACTCTAATCACATTGCAGATATGAGAGTAGGAGCGTGTTAGCATCGAGGAGCTCTCCGCGTCGACGCAAGCAATGCAAGCCAAGGACCACATCGCGAGCCCGCCTGCTACGAGCTATATTTGGTCGTAAGTACCTCAAACGACATCCGTTCTGAATGATCGAGTAGTCGTTAGAATCAGGGTGAGAAGCTCTTCGTGTTGATGTCTTTGTAGATCAATTTCGGACACTTTGGAAATTATTGTTTTGAGTCTATCGCGATAGCGATTAGAGGTCTTACAGTTATGGTTTTCAGGGTTTAGGTGTTTGGCCATGTAGGATATGTCCTTGTGAGTCTTGCCCTCCGATTTCAAGTCATTCCGATATGATTTGAGACTGTTTCAAGCTTGTAGTTTTTTGTAGGATGCGTTGTCTGTTTCTTTGCTTTATGGTAGTGTTGTGGTAGGATTAGTGAGTGTAGAGTGTTGTTAGTGTCTAGCTCAGGGTTCACAACCCAGAGATTGCCTCCATGCCCTAGTCGGGTCAGCTACGTCCTCGGATTGACAGTTTGTTGGTCTGTGTTCTCGTTGTGCTCCATCATTTGTCGCGGCGAACCCGCTAACATAGGCGTCGTTGCTGGGGATGAAGCGCCTAAACTAGCGTAGACCGCATCACTCGTGTTTGATAGTATAGAGTTTCTCTAGAGTTTTCTAGAGTGTTGTCACCATTTACCTTCTTAGTGGGAAGTCAGAGAGCGGATCTCTTGACTGAGGGATAGCTAGGGAGCCTCCGTCTCGCCGAGGTGCTCCACCATGAGGTTGAGGTATGGTTATATTATTTTGTTGTGTGTTTAGATTAGGTTTTATGGTTTGTGTGTTTGGTTGTGACTTATGGTTGTGAAGAACTTGAAAGAAAGAAAAAAAAAACGCAAAGAAAAACACAAAAGGTAAGCAGGAGGCTGTTTGCTTGCCAAAAAGCAAAAACAACCATTCGACCATCCAAAGTAGGACTTTAGGTAGTGTAGGACATCTGATGTTGATCTAGAGCAATTTTGACATTAAAATGTGCTTGAAAACACAAAAGGCAGAATTGTGCTAATTATGGTAAAAGTGCTCTAAAATGGTCGTTTGAAAGCCGATTTGAGTGCTTGTTTTTGCATTGGAGACCTTAAGGTAGGGGGAAAACACAGATTTGGTCCAATCCAAAAGAAAAAAAAACTCTAAAAACCCCAAAAAACAAAAATCTGAAACCAAATCTGCAATTTTCAACAAAAAAAATTTGGCCTCAAGACCTTGTTTTGCATATGCTCTAGAGCTTGTATGTGAAATTCCAAAGCATTTGCATCAGTGCTTGTGCATCTAAGTGGGAATTTTCTTTTTCCGAGGAGGTGACCAAAGCGGCATTTGACCTAGTTGACAATTGCGGAAGAAGATGAATGATGCGAGTGAGAAAAAGAAAACCGCTGATCTTGAGGATCAAAGCGGGAATCTAGTACAAAACCAAGTAAAATTTGAGGAGAAAATCATAGAGAATGTGATGCAACGCATCAACCACTCTGACAGAGTACCAGCCTATAGAGTTCCTCAACAACGAAGGTGCATGACATGTGGAGGGGACCATCCGACGCAACATTGTCCTGACTATAGACCTAAGACTCCACCAGGGTTTGAGCATGTTATGTCTCAACTGCCTAGATATCATCCTGTAGCAGAACAAGTGTTCTTTAGTGAAAGACCCATAACTGCTAGAAATGCATATGTGAATCATGAGCTTCAAATAGAAAGATATGTGGTAGATCAGAGGCCACTTCAAGGTCAATATCATGTATTGCCACAACAACCAAGACGTCCATGTGAGAGATGTGGTAGTAGTGATCACTTGATTAAGGATTTTCCACACCATGATATCATGATAAATGTATATTGTAATGAGTGTGCAGTCACACATATGATTTTGGATTGTCCTAAGAATCCAAGAAAGAAAGGTAAAATGCAACCACATGTTACCTTTCCTTCTACCAGCAAATCAGAGAAAGAACGAGCTGCAACAAAAGGAGAGACGACAACAAAATCAGAGCAAGAAACCATTGCAAAAGAGCAGGTGCTTAAACAACAAGCAGATGAAAGTAAGCAAGTTGCTCTAGTAAATGTTGTCACAAGAGCACAAGCAAAAGTGCAAGAGCAGAAGCCTACAGATGGAGAGACTAGTAAGAGTTCCAAAAGCCGTAGAAACTCTAGACGAGTAAGAAGGTCTAGAATGAAAGCGAGACTAGAAAGGGAGAAAGGAGAAGAAAAGGCTGTTACAGTTGATTTGGAAACAACTCAAGAGCAGCAGACACAGCAAAGGGAAGCTGAAACCCTTAAACCAGCTGAAGCACCCAAGAGTGCTAGTTCAGGAGGATCTGTCCTAGTGGACAAAGTGAATGAGCCTTTAGACGCAATTTTACAGGCTTATGAGGCTAGATTGGCAAATAGACAAACCTTAGAACAAAGATGGGTGACCCATCCTTATCCTGAACTAGAGAAGCAGAGGCTAGAAATGTATAAGCAGCTCATTGAAACTGCTCAAGCATTGCTAGAACCACCTCCACCAGAATTGAAGGATAGGATAGTCACCCCAGTGCACAAAGACGAGAGCATTAAAGTAGAGAAATTTCCTAGAGAAGAGGTGGATCATAGGGAAGAACCACTGCCAAGGTTGCAAGACTTGAGGGTAGTCCAAAATACAACAGATGAATCAATGAGGGATTTCCCACCCTATGTTCCTATAGTTGAGGAGCAGTGGCCAGAGGAGTTATGGAAGGCTGTCCGAGATGCCCAAAAAAGAGAATAGGATGCTGGACCATCACCATTTCCTGAAATCACATTAGATAGACCACAAATGAGTGTTGATGCGAGGTCATATCATGGTGACGTACGATCGATAGCCTCCGAAGATAGTAGACCTGCATCATTAAGAACTTTGCCACAGTACATGGGAGATTTTGAGGCAAAGTCTAAGATTGTGAGAGTTCCATCACAGAGGCTAGGAGGGACAAAAGAATTGGACACAAAAATTGAACTGACTTGCTATCCACACCAATGAAGTGCACAATTACATTGAGCAGAACTTTTGAAAATCAGGCCAAGTATGTGGAAGGATATAGGAATATGCTTGGAAAAAATTGTGATCAAAAGCCCGTTAAGGTTCCTGGAAAAAGAGCTAGATGAGATCGAGAATCCTAGATCAAATGTAAGACCGGTACCTCTGAACAAAGTAGGAGAGTACTGTGAAGGAGAAGATGGTAATGCCACTTTGCCTGTCGAGTACAATGGGATTGAAATGAAAGCTATACTTGACAGCGGAGCAGGAATTTCCATAGCAACAAAACGAATATGGGAGAAATGGGGTAGGCCCACCTTTAGAACAACTAGAATAAAATTACAGTTAGCTGATGGGCATGTGGAAAGACCCATGGATTGCTAGAAGCAATAGTGGTGTCTTCTTGTGGTATAGAGTATGCGCATACTTTTGCCATATTTGACTTTGGCAAGAAAAATAACTATGAAATCATCCTTGGAAGACCATTCATGAGACAACTCAAGATGGTACAAGATTGGGGTTATGATTATCTATACTTGAGACATGTTGAAACCACAACACGTGTAAATATGAGAAATCATAGTTACCAAGATGTAACTAGAATGCCCGTGGAAGATTTTGATTCTGCAACACAAAGTGGATCAACAGACCATCCGTGGATGGGCAAAAAGAAAGAAATCTGGATGTGCGGAGCATCGGAGTGTAGTGACTTTGGGAGAAATGAGAATTCCTTAGAGAGGGTCTTAGAAGATGATGCTTACATAAGAGAACCTTTTCCGGAAGAGGCATTAGAACCGCTAGAGTGGACTCAGATATTGGCTACTTTGGATATCTGTGTTAATGAGACCACACCAACAAAATTTTGCGATGAGAATGGGTATGACATAGTCCCCTACTACATGCTAAGGGTTATGGGTGAGACAGATGAAGAATCTGAGTATGAGTTTGAAACAGGGTTATCAGCTATGGGGATAACACAAAACCAGATACCTAGCCCAAATACTAGGCACCTAGAGTGGACTCAGATATTGGCTACTTTGGATATCTGTGTTAATGAGACCACACCAACAAAATTTTGTGATGAGAATGGGTATGACATAGTCCCCTACTACATGCTAAGGGTTATGGGTGAAACAGATGAAGAATCTGAGTATGAGTTTGAAACAGGGTTATCAGCTATGGGGATAACACAAAACCAGATACCTAGCCCAAATACTGGTCATATAGAAATAGGTTCTCTTTGCGATCAGTGTGTGATAACACTCTTGATTACAAACTGTCCAACTCGAATACATAGTACAAAGGAGGAGCCGCAAGTCAACGAAGCAAAGTTGCAGGAAGAAGGGCTAAGATCCAAAGAAGATGCTTCAGGTCCAACACCTACAAACGAGCAATATGAAGACTTGGAATCAATCAAAGAAGAGGTGAAGCAAGTGACAGGAAGTTCAGACACTATTGGTGACATTTCAACAGCTGAAGTCGAGGAAGAAGAGCCTATGACTCTTCAGGAACCAAATGCTGAATTTGTCTCTCCAAAAGACACATTAGAGGAAATGGTGGTCAAGCAGGAGCTAGAACACACAGATGAAGTCACAAGTGTGAACAATGAAGAAGAAGATGACAAGGAGTCCAGGCCAAAGATTGCTCAAGTCACTCAAGAGAACACAGGTAATCTAGTACCAAAGAATATCAACTTTTTGCTAAGTGCACAAGACGGAGTCAAGATGAATTTTATGGCAGAAATTGATACAAATTCCACGACTAATGTCATGTCATATGGCATGTGGTTACTTCTAGGTAAGCCAAAGCTTTATGATATTCAATTAAAGGTAAATCTCTCATGAAGTAGATGTTATAAGTATGGGAATTGCAGAAGCTACTCTCCAACTACACTCACAAAATGTCAAAGAAAAATTCTTGGTGGTAGATTCTTGAAAAATGGGAACACACTTCATTTTGTCCAATCCATGGGCACAAGTCTTTGAAAACGAGCCTGAATCTTCAACAATGGTCATCACGACAAGCTATCAAGTGGCAACAGAGGTCAAGCCTACAACAGTTCAAAGATTCTTGGCTATTGAAAAAGGCAAAGCTAAAGTAAGCCCACAGTCTCTAGCCCAGCCAATGCAAGTGCAAGACAAAGCCTCTACATCAAAAGCCAAACCATCAACAAAACAATGGAAACCCAAGCAAAAAGCAAGTCCAAAGATTCATTCCAGTCGAGTTACTCGAAGCACAAGGATTCTATCAGGGTACCTTTCAAATCTAGTTACCTAAGGTAGTAGATTATCAAGGAATCACCCAGGAAAAGCAAGAAACATCAAGAAATGAAGAACAACCACCCGCTACACCCAAGAGTACTACAACCTATAGATGGATCCCTCATCAATTACTACAAGAGCAAGGCTTTTACAAAATTAACAGCCATATTTGGAAATTAAAGACAAGGTACCATCAAGTCAAAGAAGAAACAAGGCAAGTGGCAAAAGAGATCACACCAGGCCCAAGAACAATGTGGGTTCCAAAATCCACAATTGAGGCTCAACAACAAGAAAGATACACAAGTCCTTTACAGCCTCTTAACAACAAAAAGAAAGCAATGGTAAATGCAGAGGTCACAGTTTTGAAGAACTCTATATGGAAGAAGAAGAATTCATCAACCATTGCTTCAACATCATTACCTGTCTCATCAAGCGACCACAATTTGCTACCAAGGAATGAAGAGCAGATATATGCCAATGTATTGGACAACATGGCATCTCAAATAGAAACTAATGAGAAAGGCCTACACATCAAAAGCATATGGAATTGGATTTCAGGCCGCGATCAAGTAAGTCCAAGTCGCCATTAAAAATACATGGCATAAGAGTCTAGAGTCGGGCAGCTGAGCCACTAAATGAGCGAAGTGTCAGACCCAAGCTTCAAGTTAATATTTTTCTGTGGTCTATGAGTCTAGCTAATAGGTATAAGCTCAAGTTGGAGAGTTGAGCATACATAAAGTCATGTCGCTCATGCTGGAAGAAGTGAGCATAAGAGTCAAAGTCCATATAATATATAAGGAGGAGAAGGCGGAGCAGTCAAAACAAAAACACTCACGCACTTGACACGGAGAGGAAGAGTGGAGAAACCTCGACAGCAAAAACCCTTCTTGTAAGTAGTGAAAGATTTTGAAGCACTCATGCTATATGTTTTGCTAGCTACACTAACTCCAGGAAGAACCCATCAATACTCTTCTCTCACACCGCATCTTGTTTAACATGCATAACTCTGTGCAAGCATATAGATGTCCCATCATTGGACATATGCATTAGGCACTCTTTTTTATTCCACCCATGCACTTACACAAACAAATGACGATGACCAAGCGGAAACAGGTTTTATTAGCCTTTGCTCAACAACAATGACTCTGACTTCAAGCTACTAACACTTATCCATGTATATCAAGTCCATACTAGTAGCCATATGGCCATATGTACTTTAACTCAGCATAACTCTATAACACCAGAACCTAAGTACATATAGCCTCGCATTTAATTATGACTAAAGACATTTTTTCCCACTGGGTTTTTCCCTTTAGTCTTATGCAGGTATCCAAGACCTTCATTTTGTATATATGCTATATTTTACTTTTACTCTTTTATTTTTTATAACAACAAAAACAAGAAGAACCACGATATCCACACATACTAATTGCAAATCTATTGACAAGTCAAAAGGGAGAGACCAAAAAACAGCTTGACAAAGATTCAAGTCAACTTATAGGTACGATTTCCAGATAACAACCACAGGAAAATCAAACTAGAGCTACAATGACAACGACCTGTTGCACCAACAAATTGATACAACCTCATGCAATTCAAGATACAACAACCAATCGGAGGGGGAGAGTTCTAGGCTTTAGATACACTACAGGTACAACTTCAAGGCAGCTTTAATATCACACAAAGCAACCAACTGTAGAAGAGGCTGCCACAACAACTTCAACCAACACCAAGACATCAAGAACTCATCAAGGCCAGCAAAGACATAGGGTCTTGTCAGGGACCACAAGAATTCGGAGAGGGAGAGTGTTGAAAGGACGCCCTTTCAACAACGTTTCCACAAAGATTCTATTAAGATTCCTCAAAGATTGTGTAAAGATTCCACATGAAGATGGTGATGAAGTAATGAAGATGAAGATGGATGCTGCAACATAAAGATACGAGTTCATGGACGTCATCAAATATCCCATTATTATTATTTTGAGCCATTACGGCCACTTTTGTAATGTTTATGGGAACCTCATATTTTAAGTCGGCACTTGTATTTTCGCCGCAGATGCTTGTATAATGAGTAAAGACAACTCAGTTTCTTGTAATTAAGCTCTATAGAAGCCTAGGGACAATTCAGGTCATTTGGCCGGACATTAGGTTTGAAGGCTTGGTATATAAGTTGAAACCTAAGGCTTTGTGAAAAACACATTACATTATCTCAATTAATATACAGTCGTGGATTCTGCAGCACACGGTAGTGAGCTTCACGCACACACACCGTCGCGCACACTAATCACATTGCAGATATGAGAGTAGGAGCTTGTTAGCATCGAGGAGCTCTCCGCATCCACCCAAGCAATGCAAGCCGAGGACCACATCGTAAGCCTGCCCGCTACGAGCTATATTTGGTCGTAAGTACCTCAAACGACATCTGTTCTGAATGATCGAGTAGTCGTTAGAATCAGGGCGAGAAGCTCTTCGTGTTGATTTCTTTGTAGATCAGTTTCGGACACTTTGGAAATTACTGTTTTGAGTCTATTGCGATAGCGATTAGAGGTCTTACAGTTATGGTTTTCAGGGTTTAGGTGTTTGGCCATGTAGCATATGTCCTTGTGAGTCTTGCCCTCCGATTTCGAGTCATTCCGATATGATTTGAGACTATTTCGAGCTTGTAGTGTTTTGTAGGATGCGTTGTCTATTTCTTTGCTTTATGGTAGTGTTGTGGTAGGATTAGTGACTGTAGAGTGTTGTTAGTGTCTAGCTCAGGGTTCACAACCCAGAGATTGCCTCCATGCCCTAGTCGGGTCAGCTACGTCCTAGGATTGACAGTTTGTTGGTTGGTCTGTATTCTCGCTGTGCTCCATCGTCCGTCGCGACGAACTTGCTAACAACATCTTTCCAAGATTGATGACTAATCCATTTGGTGCTTGGGAGACATAGCTGCCACAAGCATTTCTGGTCTTTAGTCCATTTCATTTTCCCAAAGTAGAGTGACAAATTCTACTTGGTGTTTGAGAGACGTCGTCATCACAAACATAGTCTAAGCATGCATACTATTTAAATTTGTGCACAATTAGAAAGAGAACTGGTCTTATAAGACAAAAACATGGGTCATTTAAAAGAAATTTGTACATTTGCTTACTCAAATGTAGCATTGTAAGCATTGACAAGGTTCATACTATCCTTGAGGTGTATTACTTGCATCTTTCTAGCATCTTCAAAAGGATAATTTTTTAACTTAATATGATACCCTCGGATAATCTTACCATGTCGTAGTAACTTGTCTACATACCGAAGGATAGCTTTGGTTTGTAGCACCTCTTCTTGGTCTTCAAATTTGGGAGGGCCTTCAATAATTGTTTCACTTGGTGGCTCTCCTTTGTAGGGCTTGAGTAGGTTCACATGAAAAGCATTGTGTATGAACCAATGGTTGGGCAACTTGAGTTGGTAGTCCATCTCATTGACAGGTTTCAAAATTTGGAAAGGACCATAGTATCTTTTTGCTAGCTTAGCATAATACTTTTGATGGCCTATAGGATTTTTGCCTGTGGTTTGCCTCAATCAAGCCTTAGGAAACTTAAGCAAGACCCAAACATTTTCTTTGAACGTTAGGGCGCTTCTGTGCTTGTCAGCAGCAGCAGCTTTTTGTCCTTGTTGAGAGATGGATATAGCCTCCTTAATCTTTTGAAAAGATTCTTGTAGGTCACGGCTATACTCATCAATGGTGAAGATCTTCCCATGTACTTTGAGTAGCAAGGGACTTTTAGGTCTTCCGTCAATGATCTCAAAAGGTGCTTTTCTCGTAGAAGTGTGTACATAATTATTGTAGGAATACTCTACAAAAGGTAAGTACTTTTCGCATTGTGAGTGTTGATCTACTTAATTTGGTAACATAAGTTTTGAGTAGATCGAGTATTGTAAGATTGGCTGTCTCACTTTGGCCATCTGTTTGTGGGTGATAGGCCGAAGAGAAATTAAATTTTGTTCCTAGATTTTCAAAGAGACCTTTCCAAAAATTACTAGTCATTCTAGGATCTCTATATGACACGATGGATGTTGGTAATCCATGGTGTTTCAAAATCTGAGATATGAAGAGAATTGCCATTTTGTGTGCCTTAATAGTCTTTTTGACAGGAATAAAGCGTGCTTGCTAGCTAAACC
This sequence comes from Adiantum capillus-veneris, assembly GCF_014529385.1. Classification (NCBI taxonomy): domain Eukaryota; kingdom Viridiplantae; phylum Streptophyta; class Polypodiopsida; order Polypodiales; family Pteridaceae; genus Adiantum; species Adiantum capillus-veneris. The sequence continues at coordinate 119,786,933 of NC_140941.1, forward strand.
TGTCAACTATTGTCCATATTACCGTATTTTCATGGATAGAATTGGACAATCCAAAGATGAAATCCATGGATATACTCTCCCATGGTGAATTTGGGATAGGCAATGGCTGGAGTAATCCAAGCTGCTTCCCTCTATCATATTTGGTCTTTTGGCATACTACCCATTTTGAAACATACTCTTGGATGTCCACTTTCATGGTAGGCCAATAGAAATACATCTCTACTCCTCGAAGAGTAGGTTGAATACCTCTATGCCCCGCATAAGGAGGAGCATGGGATTCATACATAACTTTCTCACGAAGGGAATGGGTAACACATAGCCTATTTTTGTGGAGAAGATAACCATCCAGCAAGGTGAATGATTCCTCTTTCTTCCCCAAAGCAAGGACTGACATTATGTCTCGAAAGTTAGGGTCAGTAGCATACTCATCTGTCATAGAGGATAGATCATTGTGAGTAGCTATAGAAACCTCGTTAACTTTTGGCCGTTGTGAAAGTGCATCTGTCACTTGATTGTGCTAACCATCAATGTGAGCAATATGGAAATTAAATTGCAAAATAAAATTTGCCCACCTCATTTGTTTGTCGGAAAGCTAGGTTTGCGTTATGAAATACTTGAGACTTTGGTGGTCAGTGAGTAGAAGGAATGGAGTCCCCAATAGGCAGTGTTTCCATGTGTCTAGGACATGTAGAACAGATAAAATCTCTTTCCCATAAATGTCCAAGACTTGTTCATCCATATTGAGCCTTCACCTCTCATATGCTATGGAATGCCCTTCTTGAAGAAAAACTGCTCCAAGGCAATCACCACAAGCATCACATTGGACCTCAAATGGCTTTGAGAGATCCAGAAGCATGAGAACCGGTTGGGAGGTAAGCTTCTCCTTCAGCTTATCAAAACACCCTTCACAAACATGTTTGACAGGTGCTTCAAGAGGCGGCAAAGAAGCAACCATATCAAATTACTGTAAACACAGCAAATTGGCAAAATTCAGATGCCCAAAACGTGCATGCCATAGTTTTGCATCTGAAACAGTCCTTGAATCTGCAATTGTATTTGCCAAATTTTGTTGAGAAAATGAAGTTCAAATGCGGTGAAACTTAGTAGATGCTCTCATAATCATGTGATGAAGCCTTAGAATAGGGCAAGTTAGTTTCCAGGTTTATTTTGAGGCTAGGGAGACACATATCCTCAATATGACTTCTTTTCAAAGAAGGTGCACAAGTGCAAACAACAATTGGGTAATTCTCGGAAAGATTTCTAGGTAATTCACAAGCTCTACAAACTCTCTTAGTGGGGCTAGGCTTGGACCGAGGTGATACCATAAGATTTTTTTAACACTTGCTAGCTTCTAAAGTGAGAGACTCATTACAAGAGATCACCTAAATATGGACGTCAAATTATCGCTATCAATGGCGAGCGTTGGTACATGTGTAGCTAATTCTGAAGGGAGAACCATTTTTTAAAAATTTTCAAAATTTAAATTTTTCACGGCTATTTCAACATTGATTCTAACGGCTCTTTGGGTTCATATTCTAACGGTGATGACGGATTCTATCGGCACCTATACTGACAGATTCTGCAAAAATAGAACCGGCAAGTTCTTCTTATACTTTTTTGCCCATTCTTCTTCTCCTCGCTTGCTCTCCTCCTCCTCACTTGCTGCAAATATGGTGCCATAGGCTTGCCTGACTCAAGATCTCCACTCACACGCTCCCTCCCATCAACAAGGTAAGGTTCTTTTCAAGATTTTTTGTAGGTTTCTTCACTTTTGTGTGTGTGTGAGTGACATAGTGTGTGTGTGTGTGTGTGTGTGTGTGTGTGCATGCGCGCACATGCATGTGTGTTTTTACAAGTTTGGCGATATTTCTTCATGTGCTTCTTGCTCAAATAGGCCGCACGTGAGGGCTCTATCATTCTCTTCTCTTGCACACACACACACACACACACATGCATGTCATAAACATGCATGCAAATAAATAAAAATGCACATTAGTTTGTCATTAATCTAAACACACTATGTGCGACACACAAACACATTTTTTAAACCCAAAAATTTTGAGAAAATATATAACTTTCGCTATTTTATAAATTTTAATGATTAAAAATCATCATTAACAAAGAGGGATAATGACATTTGATCATTTAAAAAAGAGTTATGTTGATTTTTGTCATTTTATAATTAGTTTTATTATTTTTATGCAAATTGATTTGAAAATTATTCAAATATGTTGTTTTTTTAAACTGTGACCTCTCGTATGTGTTGTAAATGTAAATTAGAATTTTTATGGTTAAGTGTTAGTGTTAGATTCTAATTACCTTTGATTAACTTCATGCGTTTTGTAAATTGTTGATATTTAGAGCGTTGAAGTCTAGTTGCTTAGGTACCCGCTTTGTTATTTAGCCACTTAGCCGCTTAGGGCTAGCTATTTAGGGCTAATCGATATTCAAACTACTTAAGGCTTGACGCTTAGGGCTAACTGGTTAGGTATTTAGTCACCTAGCCGCTTAGAACTAGTCCATATTTAGGTCGTTGAAGAATAGACCCTTAGGGCTAGCCGCTTAGTGTTAGCGGCCTCCGGCTAGCTGCATAGGGTTATCTGCTTAAGTATTCAATTCCTTAGCCACGCTGCTTAGTGCTACCCGCTTCTTTATTTAGATGCGTAGGCCTAGTTGTTTAGGGCTAATTGAGGGTTGATCAATACTCACACCACTTAGGGTTGGCCGCTTAGGACTAGCCACTTAGGTATTCAGTCGCTTATCCATGCCACTTAGGCCTACCTGCTTCATTATTTAGCCATTTAGTCACTTAATTAGGGTTAGTCTCTTAGGGAAAAGCGATATTCAAATCACTTAGGGCTTACCACATAGGGCTTGCCGCTTAGGTAATCAACCTCTTATCCACGTTGCTTAGTCCTACCCGCTTCATTATTTAGCTGCTTAGCCGCTTAGGGATAGCCGATTACGATATAGGTCTTAGCTAGGGATAGTCGCTTATGTGTTTCGCCGTACAAAAATGCTCAAGGTTTAGTTTCTAGGATGTGGCTATGTTTGGACGGTTAAAGTAGAAAAAACACAAACGGACTTCAAAAGAGGCTTATGTGCTTCAAAAACGCAAACAGACATTGATAAATGAAGTAAAATAATGCAAATGGACTTCAATAATGCAAATACACTTCAAACCACAAACGGATTCCAAAAACGCAAATGATCTTTGAAAATTGAGATCTATATTAGATCGGTTCGTATCAAATTGGTCCATTTAAGTAATCCACATGTATTACATTAGGGTTTGTATTGGATCTACATACATGCATTGTTATGTAGACATGGGTGTGTACTTATGCTAAACCCTCAAATATAGGCATTGACCAATAAAGATGAGATTATTACCCGGTGGTCCTGATCTCCATGCACCTCTAGACCAAGGTGTGTGGAGATCGAGCATGGTTAGAGAATGTGAGGTAGTTAGAGCTAGCAACAAATGGTAGAAAAAACGCAAACGGACTTCAAAAACCCAAGAGAACTTCAAAAAAAAAAACAAAATCTAGAAACAAAGTAAAATAGCACAAACAGACTTTAATAACGCAAATAGACTTCAAAAATGCAAGCGGATTCCAGATTCGTGAATGATGTTGAGAAATGGCGGTTTGTATTAGATCGATCTATATTAGATGGATCCATTTAAGTAGTCCACCTATACTAGATTAGAGTTTGCACTAGATCTACGTATATGCATTGTCATGTAGATGTGGGTGTGTACTTAAGTCGCACCCTCAAATATAGGCATTGACCAATAAAGACGAGATTATTATCCAATGGTCTTGATATCTATGCACCTCTAAACCAAGGTGTGCGGGAATTGGGCATGGCTAGAGAATGTGAGGTAGTTAGAGCTAGTGGAAAATTCTAGAAAAAACAAAAATGGACTTTAAAAACGCAAACGGACTACAAAAACACAAATGGACTTCAGACACACGAAGTAAAATAACACAAATAGACTTTAATAACGCAAATAAACTTCAAAAACGTAAATGAATTTCATGAACGCAAATGATCTTTAGAAGCTCTTAGTTAGGGTATATGACAAGAGTGATTTGTTAATTTGTTGCATCATCAGTAGATTAATTATGAACAATACAATGGCGTGTCCTTGTGCGCAATGCAAGGATCAGATATTTCAAAAACAAAAAACATATGATCAGCACATACGCAATAACGATCTCTTTCCCATAGAGCAGTTCTACAAAATTTGTGATATTGATCTCATGGTCTAGAGGCAGTCGATCAACCCCTGTAAGTAGATATTGCACCAATTTCATCACAAAGAAGGTGATTATCACATAAACAGCTAATGGTGGATTTTACCCCACCAATACTCAATGCCACATTCCAAGAAGTTGAGATGAGCAAATGTTGGATGTGTTCTTTGACATGAACCCCATCATTGAAAACCAAGGTGGAGACAACATTCAAGGCAACACTACAAATCATCCTCAATCATCCCATCCATATCGGCGGCATGGGAGCAACAATAAAGAGGTTGAGATGATGCAGACTGTTGAACGTATGCCGCTTTACAATGGTGCAAAAATGTCAATTCTCCGTACCGCTTTGACAATGCTTAATTTGCATTCTGTTTATCAATGGTCTGACAAGAGTGTCATAGATCTTTTAAGGTAAATATATTGTATCCTAAGCATCAACAAAAATTAAAGTTCAATAATATGACCGTTGTGGTCATTTGTTGATGTTATGACAGGTTTCTCAACGAGGAAATCTTGTCGGAAGGCAATCACATGCCCCCTATCGGTCCAGCTGCTAAAAATCTTCTTAATAACTTGGGCTTGGATTACCACAAAATACATCCATACCCTAGTGATTATATACTATTTTGCAATGAGTATGCAAATTTGGAATAGTGTTTCAATTGTGGATCATACAGGTGTAGAAAGGATACACAAGCAAAATTTATCCCTCCAAATCTCCTTCAGCACTTCCTATCATTCTAAGAATAAAGAGCATGTTCAAGTGCAGTTCTATAGCAACTTTGATGACATGGCTTAAAAATACTAGATCCACAGATGATGTGATGTGAGGGCCTACTGACTCTCATGCATAGAAGCACATAGAGGAAAGATGGCCTACATTTAAGGATGAGCTTGGTTGTATATAGAGTTTTTCAAGGAGCACGTGGCCTATTTTCTTGGTTAATTGTTGACGACGGAACACAGAAGAAGTTTCCCCAATATGTTGTATCATTATTTTTGAAGCGGAATGATACTTTTTCTAATATTTGAACAGGCATTAGACTTTGTAGGAACAAGCCTCTAAGGAGGAATGTATATAAGTCAATTTTCGTAACCCTAAACCGAACTTTTGAATTAATCAAATCCGGTTTTCACTGTGCGTGGTGTTTGAGAGAGAGTGAGAGAGAGAGTATGTGATTTATTATCTTTCCTACGCACGCTACCGAAGGTCCATTGCTAAAGCCACACCACCATTGTGTTAGCAATGGACCGATGAGGGCTGCCATTCAACTCCAAGAGTGTGCGATTCTGACTACGACACAAAGTGAGCTACTACAGCTTCCGGGTGAGTTTTCTTGAAAACCAAGTGTTCGTTTGGTGAGTTCTTTACACCTATGGATTCATGGAGAGTAGGACTACACATTAGGACCATATGCCACAAAAAACGATAACCTGTATTTTGTTGTCTGTCTTTATACGTGATTGTCACAAGAGGTAGTTGGAGATTGGTTATCGAGTCACAGTCCATAGGGTATTGATCTCGTGATAAGGAGAGTATATCTTGTCAGGTTTGTGACATTTCAAATGCATTTGGCGTAGACTGGGATAGCATGAGCATCATAGGTTGGATTACTTTCACTAGTGTGCACAAGATGCTTAGATTTGATTTCCTTGATTAGAGATTGTCTTACAAGGTCAAGAAGGGGGTTGACATCCATCTTCTTATTTGCATGCACCTATGGGTTAAGCTTTTCCCTTGAATGACATAGAGTTGTTGGTTCTGTTCTCACTATGCTAGTGTCCGCTCGTGGCGTATCTGCCAACATTGGCACCACTGTCAGGGAACGAAGCCCTATGTAGGTGACCTTAGACTAATCCTATGAGGTGAGAGTTCCTTTGGTGTGCCAGAGTATTCTTTTCTATCTTAGTTTAGTTAAGACCTATAGAGAGGTGCTAGGAAGCGTTTGTCTTGCCTTGGTCACCCATGTTGATGGTTTTAGTTTAGAATTGTATTGGTTTGGGAGTTTGAGTGGTTGAAGAGGTGATAAAGGCATTGGCTAGTTCGTGTGTGTCAGTTAAGTGCTTATCTACTCACAATTGCAAAAGCCCATTTTCTATGTTTAGGAGTAGATTTAGGTAGATGAATTGATCTTGATCTAGAGCCGTCCATCAATGAAAATTTGCTCGAGTTGATTGGTTGCATTGAAATCTTGAAAAGAAAGTGATTCTTAGTTGAAATAGTGCAAAACAAAGTTGGTGAGGGCATAAGAAGGAATTAGAAAGAGCTCTACACATTAAAAAATTGAATTCTGCAAGGTTAGAATTTATACAGGTATAAAGTCTCAAAGGCTAAGAGGAGACAAAAGTTGTGGAAATTGACTATGCAAGAGTGTTCATATGAGTATCTATACCCTAGGAACACCTTGAGTGGGAAAATTTTGTCATAAAATTGGGGATCAAAAGCCAAAACTCGGAGTGATTGTGACCGGAAAAAGTAAAAACTTGTGTTTGTGAGCACTTTTGAGCTTTAAATTTCGTTGTGAACACATGTACATGTTGCTGATAAATAGAGAAACTTAGGGTAGAAACAGATTTTAATTTTGAGATACGGGACTTTATACGCGTATAATGTCTCCAGCATAGATTTGGGAAATATCCTACATGTTGTCATCACTAAGCCATTTGGGAGGTGTCTATAAGCTTGACTACAAGATTCCACATCATTTGGTCAACCAACTTTACATCGGGAGAGAATTTTGCAAGTTCTAACCAAAAACAAAGAAAAGTGGTGAATTGGTGAATCATTGGCATCAAAACTTGATTTTGAGCACATATGATTTGAGTAAAAACAAAAGAGAACCTTGGGCTAAGAATTAAGTTCATTTTTGTCAAAAAGACTTTATACACGTATAAAGTCTTTTTGCCCAGAATAGATTCAAATGGTACAAAGGTATATGCCCAAAGTTTCCTAAAGCCTTGGGGAAGTCCATAGCTTAAATTTTCATTTGGACCAAATCTAAGCTTAAAAAGATCAGGAAACAATCCAAACATTCTACACACCCTTTTTTGGCCACAACTTAGACAAATTGAAAACTCAAGTCAAAGAATATCTATGAAGCCCCTGAATGCTCAGCTACCTCAGGAGCAATTTTCATGTCAATTGGCTCAAAAAGACATTATACGCGTATAATGTGTGTTTTTTATGTTATTGACCATTATTTGAACTTCAGACCATACAGGGAGTATGAGCACATAACTATAAGCACAAACCTACAAAAATTTAGTCAATCTCGTCAAAAAGACTTTATACGTGTTTTATGTCTTTTTGGCCCTATTGACTTCCAAAGATAAAGTGGGGTATATCCTTGCAGTCTAAGGGACCCTAGAAGCCAATAGCCAAGATTACATTCAAATTGGAAAGCATTTGAGCCTGTAAGTGCCAAAGAACAGAAAAAAGATCCAAAATCAATCTGCATCAAACTGTAACTTACACTAAAGTGGTCCAATTTTCATTTTGAAAGTTTCTAAGAGTTACATGAATCGTAGAGAACATCTAGTGAAGAAATATTTCCATTTTTGTCAAATAGACTTTTATACGCGTATAAAGTCTAAGAGCCAGATTTAGAGCATATTGAGTAAATTGCACCTGCCAGGTATTCCACTTAACTCTGATAACACATTTTACTAGTCAATTTAATGAGAAGAACATATATGGAGAACCAACCCTTCCAAAAGAAGCTTTGGATGGGAAATACTTGCATGTTCTTCCTAATCAATACTAAATGTTACTAAAAGGAGAACCACCATTGACAAATATTTGCAGAGTCTAAAGTTTGGTACAGATAGCCAACAACAAATGTCCAACAAGTCCAGACCAATGAGAAGTGCAATCAATCAACCAATTGGAGAGCTGAAATAGCCAGAGTAAGACACGACAGAGCGAACTCTAAAGGTAAATGGTTTGGATTTGTAGTGGTGTGTTAAGGGATTGACCTATTTGATATCATGAAGAAACCTCCAAAGAGACCAAAATCACAAGGAGATTAGGTCAGCATAGTGTCTAAAGAGAAGAGTGTGACCCAAGCTAGAATAGATCCACTAGCACCATAATAGAAGACGATAGTGGAAACGACACCTCCTCTGAACAATCTTTTTATCTCATGGCAAACCAAAACACCACAATTAACCAACCAATCCAAGGAGAAGGAGGGAGCATCTCTAAGAACCCTTCTCAGACATTAAGGTTTACAACTCTTCACTTAGAAGGACTAAATACCCATGGGGATTTGGTATATGCTGATGTAAGGGGACGAAAAAGCATATGTATTGAGGAAAAACCAGCAGAAGAAGTGGATGCCCTTCTAGCTTATGATGATGGGGATAGATTCCGTGATGAGGAGGGAACACATTACCTTATTGTTAAGGACCCAAAGAACTACAACAAGTATGGGGATAATGTGGTAAAGGAGAAGACGGTTTCTGAAATAACCAAAATACCTCCTCTAATAGACCTTCTTAATGTCACCCTAGTGTTTGACAAAAAGGTGACTAAAGTTGCAACTAACCAAGGAGCGGTAGCAATCTATGAATACTTGAATGGGAGAGTCAAAACATATTTCTAATGTCTAGCACCATTTTCCTTTGAGCTAGGCACAAAAATAACTATGTACTTATTCTCATACGAATCAGGTAAAGGGAGTCTCATAGTATATGTTGACAAATATGGATGAGAGTATATGCCGATAGAGAAAGCAGAGGTAGCAAGATTGATGGCCACTAGAGTAATTCCAATAGACCTCGCTGCCACTCAAGGACTAAAAACTTCCCCCAGTAAATCTACCAATTCCTTTGATGAAATAGAGGATGCAATTAGAATCCTAGCCATGCAAGCTGGAACTGTAGAAACACCAGTTTTTCCTTCATATCTCAATACAAATCCAGAAAAGTTGCAATCATGGTTGCGACCCACGGTGACAAGAGAACAAGAGTTTTATAGAGGCGAAGTCCCTATGTGAGGTCCCCACCCCGTCGTATCAAACAACGGATCTGATGGTAAACCTGGTGGCCACTAGATCTATAGCGGAAGCAAAAAAAATGGTTCAGGGTTCAACTAGCGGACGATCTCTCATCACAAAGTGAGTCGAGTTCGAGCCTACTAGCAACAAGATCTAGCTCCACCTCGCAGGGGAAGCGTACTTAACTATCTAGCGATCCTAAGACCCACCTTCCAAGAGGAGAGAAACCCCGAGTACCTTTTTCCCCATGTTTCAGAGGCACGTACTCTCGAGGATTCGCCGCTCTAGGGGCAATGAGTAATACCAATATCGAGTAAGCACTATGGGGACAGAGAGTTTCCGACCAATCGGGACCACCCATCTCGTAGGCATTGGCAACCTGAGCCAAGCCCCCACTTTCCACCCCCACACTCACACTTCCTTGTGTGACCTAATTACTACCACAAAGGTTGTTCAACATAAAGATTCCTTGTTTAATTCTGAATCACATTGTTCGTTAATACAGCCCTTAAACCAGTATTGCAAACAACACCAAGACAGAATTCTAGTAAAAATTCTACTCAAACTTATTCATAAAAATTCCAATGTTCTGGAGGTACAACATCCCCCCTCCAACGAGAGTTTACTCCTCCCGTTGTCGCCTAGCTGCCCATACAACTAGGTATGTCCACCGCATAGAAAGCACGACATGGACATTCCCACCGCTTAACCAGCAGACGTGGGTATCCACCGCTTAACCAGCAGTTGTGGATTCAAGAGCCCTTAACCAGGAACTCTGCCCCTGTGATCAGGAGGGGGTTCATGACTAATTCAACATTGGAAATAGAATGAACATGCCGAGCTAAATTTTCCCTAGCAGACATTCTTTCCTATTGCAAACAGCATTCCCATCAATCATTTCCTTCCTACTTTAGAACTTAATGTACAATGCTTTCAATGCCGAGGTTTCCGTCGGATTTCTCCAACATGTTTGGGGATATGAACATTCCTAACTAGCGTATGCAATGTTAGTTTAAACAACTTGAATAAAAATATGATCTACCTCTTCCACTTCTTCATCGATGGCCCGTGAGATGGCCGGTATTTGCTCGTCCATGGGAGCCTTCCCCTTTCCGTTGACATTGCTCGTTCCTGCTTCGCGATCATGGGCACCACCGAAGCGCGTCCTCTTAACCGGGGCCATTTCTCACTACTTTAAATGATTAGCTTGGAGAAGGAGCTAAGGTTCACAAGCATCATAACAGTCCAATGGGTAGATTAGTGACATCAATTAATCCCTCCTATATGAGAGTCTAGATTTCTTTCATAAGCAATCATTAAGGATGGCACATAATCCTATGGGAACCGGCTCTAAGATAATTATTCGGCTTGCATGATCAAGAATAATTAAGATTTCACTATTAGAATTACCAGAGAAGTGGATTAAGTATGATTAAACTATTTCTTAGCAATTAGATGATGCAGATTTACCCTATGCATATGTGTGAGGAAAAACCAATTTTTAGAGACTTATTGATGGATTAATTTCTCCTTAATTACGTCTTAATGCATAAGAGAAATGAATTCAATTAAGCTACAATGTTAATGCGTGATAGAAGGGTAATTCTCATCAATCTACACAATTACTAGCCTACCGATTAATTACTATACTGTCTAGAGAGAGAAAAGTCTGGTAATTATGCTCTAATCATTAATTGAGAGTGATGAATGGCTGATAATTTGGCTATGGAATGATGATTACATAATAGAATACGGTTAATGAGAATTTAGAGAGTAATTATAGAGAATTACGACTAGGAATAAGCATAATAGAAGAGAAATTTAGGCGATAATGAAAAGGATTTGCAGAAAGCATTAATTAAACCGTGGTTACCGTGATTAAGGGCTGATAATCCTCTCGATTATCTGATCTAATCGAGCTTCTTGAGGCGAGAATTCGACAGCACCTCCCTCCTTGCTTCTCCTTCAAAAGGTGTGTGTTCCGGCAGCACCTTCCCAGAGTGTGTGTAGGTGTGTGTGTGTGCACTGTGTGTGTGTGTGTGTGTGTGTGTGTGCAGGCCTTTAAATAGGCTCCTACAGGCTGAAAATCGACCAGCCCTGCTATTAGCATCTGGAGGAGTACTCAGTTCACTGCATTGGCAAGTCTAGTTGCCTACTCACCAAGTGTCAGGTTGGCTAGTTTAACTGACTCTAAGACTTAGTTACTGGCTTGGAAACTCTCCCAGGACTCCCACAAAGCAAGAGGGCGCCCCCTAGCTGCTAAAGCTGATCTGGAGTGGCCTGGGACCTGTTCCCACACAGTCCCGGGCTCCCGGTGCCTCCCCGGACAATTTTTAGGAAATTTGGTTCTAGGCTAAAACGGGTCATACAAATCGGATTTTGATGCCGTAAATTGCCATACGAAGCTCTAACTAAGACGTATTGGCCCGAGTACCTGCCATATTTAGCAGCCCCCGGGGTCCGAAAATGCATTTTTTTCAAATTTGGGGTACGGGTGCAGTTTTTCGAGACGATCAAAACTGAACGGGTCGGGTGACCAAAAACTTACTATTTTTGGAAATTTTTCACAAAAATTATTTTAATTCACATTTTGAAGCTTTATAACATTCTAAACATCATGGCACTAACAGAATCTAGAAAACTGCTAAAAATAGTAACTTTTTTCCATTATGATCATTTCATGGTACAAGGGTGCTCTTTTTGGTTGGGGTCAGAGACCTTACAACCTCCCCAACGTGAAAAATTTGAGATGTCCTCATCTCAAGAATACATCTGGATAATCTCTATGCTAACTACTTAGGTACATATATCCTTCGTCTAAAGTAAAGATATCCTTTGATAATAGAGTAGTCTTTAGCTTTATGCGTCTTATTCTGCTGAACTTTGATGAGATTCTGGTGCTTGATTTATTGCTCACTAGGATTAGCAGTTGCATCATACATTGCTGCTCTCTCATCAGCTTCATCACCCACAGTTGGTTGTCTCACTGCGGCATTAGCGAAAGCTCTACTTCCTTGTCCTATGTTTCCTCTTCCTCGGCCTCCTCTTCCGTTTGGTTGACCTCGCCCGTTGACGTTCAGAGGTACATTATTAGCACCGGATGTTTGGGAAATCCTTTTTGGACATCGACTTTTGTAATGTCCATACTCCTGGCACTCAAAGCATCTTATATTGGGAAACTCGGTAGCTGTCGTAGTAGCTACTACCGGACGATGGTCGTATGCAGGGTTGATTGGTCTATTACTCCAGTTGTCTGTCCTGGCCCTCTTTGACAAATAGTATTCACTATCTTGGGTAGTCCTCTGAATCTCTTTAGCTAACGGTTTGGCCCTTAGCAAGGCATCTTGCAAAGTTACTGGCCTGAGAGCTTCTAGTCGGTTGTTCAGGGGGTCGATGAGTCCTTGGCAGAACTGTGCTACCTGTTGTTCCAATGTCATCTTAGGAGCATATCTCCGAAGAGTGACAAACTTTGAATAATATTCTTCGATAGATGAAGTCAGCTGCCGAAGGGAAAAGAACTCGTTCATCTTCAAGGTTTTATAGGCGGGTGGTAAGTAACGCTCCATCACAGCAACCTTGATGTCTTCCCATGACTGGGAAGATCCCTTGATATCCATGTCCCTGCAATGTTGTTTCCACCAGATCTTGGCATCACCAGACAAGCGGAACATTGCAAGCATGGTTCGGTTCTCGGGTTGAGTTCTCGCAGCTTCGAAATAGTCATCCATAGCCTCCATCCATACTTCTGCATCTCTTTCCACATTTGCCCCTTCGCCTTTAAAGGTTGGAGGCTGAGCTTGTTTAAGGAGGAGCTTCTTCTCTTGCGCTGCCGAGTAGAGAGCAGCAGGCGGTGCCTATCCAATGGTATAAAACTCATTACTATAGCACTCTTCTCAAATGAACCTAAGCTTTTCCATACTCAAGAGGAAATTTAACTTTTGGGCTTAACCAGCCTACTTAGTCTGGACATCTATCACAAAGGATTTTAACCATTCCACCATTTACATTCCATTGAATACATCCAAAATTGTTCGATAAATAATGGTAAAAACATTACTCGAGAGCTTTGATCCATACTTATAACTTTATGTGCATCAACAGGCTACCTGCCCGTAGCACTAGTCGCACCAACGACTTCTCAAAAAAAAAAACATCATGTGGAACCCACTGAATCCCGACAAGCTCAACGCGTAAAACTCTTTAACATCACTCAGGAGACAATCCACTAGACAAATCCAATGTCATTATTTTGGGAAACATCATGCTCAAGCTTTGAGTACCAGCTATCCTACAATCCCTTAGTTTTTAAAATTTCAAACAACATCATTTTCCAGTTCGTAAACCAATAGCTCTGATACCAGGTGTGAGGTCCCCACCCCGTCGTATCAAACAACGGATCTGATGGTAAACCTGGTGGCCACTAGATCTATAGCGGAAGCAAACAAAATGGTTCAGGGTTCAACTAGCGGACGATCTCTCATCACAAAGTGAGTCGAGTTCGAGCCTACTAGCAACGAGATCTAGCTCCACCTCGCAGGGGAAGCGTACTTAACTATCTAGCGATCCTAAGACCCACCTTCCAAGAGGAGAGAAACCCCGAGTGCCTTTTTCCCCATGTTTCAGAGGCACGTACTCTCGAGGATTCGCCGCTCTAGGGGCAATGAGTAATACCAATATCGAGTAAGCACTATGGGGACAGAGAGTTCCCGACCAATCGGGACCATCCATCTCGTAGGCATTGGCAACCTGAGCCAAGCCCCCACTTTCCACCCCCACACTCACACTTCCTTGTGTGACCTAATTTCTACCACAAAGGTTGTTCAACATAAAGATTCCTTGTTTAATTCCGAATCACATTGTTCGTTAATACAGCCCTTAAACCAGTATTGCAAACAACACCAAGACAGAATTCTAGTAAAAATTCTACTCAAACTTATTCATAAAAATTCCAATGTTCTGGAGGTACAACATCCCCCCTCCAGCGAGAGTTTACTCCTCCCGTTGTCGCCTAGCTGCCCATACAACTAGGTATGTCCACCGCATAGAAAGCACGACATGGACATTCCCACCGCTTAACCAGCAGACGTGGGTATCCACCGCTTAACCAGCAGTCGTGGATTCAAGAGCCCTTAACCAGGAACTCTGCCCCTGTGATCAGGAGGGGGTTCATGACTAATTCAACATTGGAAATAGAATGAACATGCCGAGCTAAATTTTCCCTAGCAGACATTCTTTCTTATTGCAAACAGCATTCCCATCAATCATTTCCTTCCTACTTTAGAACTTAATGTACAATGCTTTCAATGCCGAGGTTTCCGTCGGATTTCTCCAACATGTTTGGGGATATGAACATTCCTAACTAGCGTATGCAATGTTAGTTTAAACAACTTGAATAAAAATATGATCTACCTCTTCCACTTCTTCATCGATGGCCCGTGAGATGGCCGGTATTTGCTCGTCCATGGGAGCCTTCCCCTTTCCGTTGACATTGCTCGTTCCTGCTTCGCGATCATGGGCACCACCGAAGCGCGTCCTCTTAACCGGGGCCATTTCTCACTACTTTAAATGATTAGCTTGGAGAAGGAGCTAAGGTTCACAAGCATCATAACAGTCCAATGGGTAGATTAGTGACATCAATTAATCCCTCCTATATGAGAGTCTAGATTTCTTTCATAAGCAATCATTAAGGATGGCACATAATCCTATGGGAACCGGCTCTAAGATAATTATTCGGCTTGCATGATCAAGAATAATTAAGATTTCACTATTAGAATTACCAGAGAAGTGGATTAAGTATGATTAAACTATTTCCTAGCAATTAGATGATGCAGATTTACCCTATGCATATGTGTGAGGAAAAACCAATTTTTAGAGACTTATTGATGGATTCATTTCTCCTTAATTACGTCTTAATGCATAAGAGAAATGAATTCAATTAAGCTACAATGTTAATGCGTGATAGAAGGGTAATTCTCATCAATCTACACAATTACTAGCCTACCGATTAATTACTATACTGTCTAGAGAGAGAAAAGTCTGGTAATTATGCTCTAATCATTAATTGAGAGTGATGAATGGCTGATAATTCGGCTATGGAATGATGATTACATAATAGAATACGGTTAATGAGAATTTAGAGAGTAATTATAGAGAATTACGACTAGGAATAAGCATAATAGAAGAGAAATTTAGGCGGTAATGAAAAGGATTTGCAGAAAGCATTAATTAAACCGTGGTTACCGTGATTAAGGGCTGATAATCCTCTCGATTATCTGATCTAATCGAGCTTCTTGAGGCGAGAATTCGACAGCACCTCCCTCCTTGCTTCTCCTTCAAAAGGTGTGTGTTCCGGCAGCACCTTCCCAGAGTGTGTGTAGGTGTGTGTGTGTGTGTGTGTGTGTGTGTGTGTGTGTGTGTGTGTGTGTGTGCAGGCCTTTAAATAGGCTCCTACAGGCTGAAAATCGACCAGCCCTGCTATTAGCATCTGGAGGAGCACTCAGTTCACTGCATTGGCAAGTCTAGTTGCCTACTCACCAAGTGTCAGGTTGGCTAGTTTAACTGACTCTAAGACTTAGTTACTGGCTTGGAAACTCTCCCAGGACTCCCACAAAGCAAGAGGGCGCCCCCTAGCTGCTAAAGCTGATCTGGAGTGGCCTGGGACCTGTTCCCACACAGTCCCGGGCTCCCGGTGCCTCCCCGGACAATTTTTAGGAAATTTGGTTCTAGGCTAAAACGGGTCATACAAATCGGATTTTGATGCCGTAAATTGCCATACGAAGCTCTAACTAAGACGTATTGGCCTGAGTACCTGCCATATTTAGCAGCCCCCGGGGTCCGAAAATGCATTTTTTTCAAATTTGGGGTACGGGTGCAGTTTTTCAAGACGATCAAAACTGGACAGGTCGGGTGACCAAAAACTTACTATTTTTGGAAATTTTTCACAAAAATTATTTTAATTCACATTTTGAAGCTTTATAACATTCTAAACATCATGGCACTGACAGAATCTAGAAAACTGCTAAAAATAGTAACTTTTTTCCATTATGATCATTTCATGGTACAAGGGTGCTCTTTTTGGTTGGGGTCAGAGACCTTACATCCTATTACAAACAGTTCATATGTGACTCCTATAGTCTTCACCCATGCCCATGTATTTGTATTCTTATCCCAAAGAGAGCAAGGGACCAACAATGGTACTGACCACGATAGGATTCCCCTATATGGAGAGAATCAAAATATAAAGAGGGTTTGCAATGGAACCACCTGTTGAAAGGTCATATAGAGGATATGGAACGGGTGTGCAACTGATGGAAGATTGAGACCAGGACAAGACCCTGTGAGGGGAGAAGGACGAGGAGATTCCACAGTTTGACTGGTGGAACAAAGACGTGCTAGGCCTTCTCAAGTCCAAAAATGGGTACACAAAAGGTAATCAAGAGAAGGGGATCCTAGAGATCACGTGGCAACGTACTTGAGAGTGATCCAAGCAGAAGAGGCTAGAGACTTTGATACACAATTTGCAAGATTTAGACTCACCCTAGAGGAAGACGTCGCCACCTTGTTTGATTCTGTTGAAAGACGAGATTTTGGGACCATCCAAGAAGTTTTTGATGAGTTTGTGGAGGAATTATCTCAAAGAGGGATAGCCCATAATAATGTCTCTCAAATCCACAAGTTTAAACAGAAAGAGGGAGAATATATCAGGAAGGCAACCCTACGGCTGAAACAATACGTAAAGTTCTGCCCAATGGAAGAACTACCTACTCAATCTAGACTGATGATATTTATCCAAGGATTGAGAAATGCAGTCCTTCAAAAGGATTTTCATATGAAGAAAAGCCCCACTCTAAATGATTTAACCAAAGAGGCTTTGTTCTTGGTAGATAATTGTGAGATCTACAGAGTTGGAGACCTAACAGACAGAGATGATGATTCATCATCTCAACGAAGTGGGTCAAAGTTTGGAAAAATAGTACAACAAATGAACCAAGAGTAAATCAAGAGCGACTGATAGAGGAGGTGCTAAAGAGGATTAGTTCATTTGCCAAGCCACAGGATAAGCCATTAAAGTGGTGTGCCATTGAACAAAAATGGAAAAATCATGTTACTGAGGAATGCTACTATAATAAAGGGTATGTGAGAGAACAACAATATGTTCCCCAACCACAAGTAGCACCACCTCAAGTGCCACCTATACCTAGATATACTGTGGGGAATTTTCCAAGACCAACTGGTGTTGAACGACCACAATCAGTTTTAGGACAACAACCACCACTCCCAGGGACAAGAACGATAGGTGTGAGATACACACCCACTGTGGAAGAACCAAAGGAGAAATCCTTAGTGCCTGTCCCTGTTTATTACGAAGATCCAAGTGGAACAATGGCCTGCCCGACATACTACCCACTAGAGGAGTTGAGAGCATCAGAACCATGGAGCATGATCGGCAATGTTGGACCACCAACAACAGCATTGGCTACAGGAGAAATTAGATATAGTTTGGATGAGAGAACATTCTTGTTCATATCCAATGGAGGTTTCAATGGACAAAGACCTACTTACCAACAAAGGGGTGCTCAAGGAACTCCACGACAACCGTTGGGGCCATGCTATAAATGTGGGGGAGACCATCTTATGAAAGATTGTCCTCATATGGAAATTGTCTAAGTCAATGCGTATTGTCCAGACTGTGGCATCACTCATTTGATTTCCGATTGTCCAAAAAATCCAAACAAAGTGGTTTAAGCAACCATAAAAATTTTGGAGGCTATCCCTTCAAGCAGTGGTTCTGAAAATGAAACAGTAATACCTATACAGGTCATCACACGAGCTCAGGCTCAAAAAGAGAAAGGGGGACTTGAAAATGAAGAACCAGGACGTAAAACACCTAGCATTGAACAAAAAAGCAAACGAAACACATGGAAAGCTAGAAAAGCACAGGTACAAGTGAGGATAGAAAGAGAACAAAATGTCACAATGGAAGAATTACAACGAAACAAAGAGAGACTAGAAAAACTTGAGAGACGAGCACTTGAAAAACCAGAAATACCAACGGACATAGAGCTTGAGAAGAAAGGGAAATCCAAAAGTGCGGGATCAGGAGGATCTATGCTAGTAGAGAAAGTAAACAAACATCTAGACGCACTCTTGAAAGCATACAACTCAAGGCTTAAAATCGTCTAAACTCAAGAACAAAAATGGTTGACATATCCCTATGCTGAGTTAGAAAAACGGAGACTGGAAATGACTCAAAAGATTATCCAAATTGCAATGTCGACAGAACCTTGGTAGAAGAGTTTGATTCTACCACAATAGTAGGGTCAGAACTCCCAGATTGGCTAGGTAAACCAAAGGAGTTATGGATGTGTGGAGCATCCAATTGTGGAAGCCTAAAACGAGAAGAATGCATTCTAAACAGAGCAATTGAGGATACAGAATACATTCCAGAACCTTTTCTAGGAGAGTCCTTAGAGCCTTTAAAATGGACACATATTCTAGCAACATTAGATGTGTGTGCTATTGCAGAGGGGCCGACGACTAAGTTTTGTGACCAGGATGGGTATGATGTAGTTCCATATTACATGGTTGTGTTAATAGAAGATGATGATTACCAAATCTTAGGTCAATCTTAGGTCAATCTCAGAGTGTGTGTCAACCTCAAAAAAGTCAATGCAACCACAGTAAGGGATAACTATCCCTTACCAATTACGGATCATGTCCTTGAATGCGTGGCAGAAAAGCGTGCATATTCCTTCTTGGATGGGTTCTCTGGTTACAATCAACTTGCAATTGCACCCGAGGACCAATATAAAATGGCATTTTCCACATAATGGGGCATATTTGCATATCGGGTCATGCCATTTGGGTTAACAAATGCACTACAACATTTCAAAGATTGATGGCACATGCCTTCACGGAGTACTTGAGGAATTTCTTGGAAATCTATATGGATTACCTATGTGTACACTCTCTACAAAGAGAGGAACATGCAGAACACCTCAAAAAGGTATTCAATAAATGCAGGACATGTAACATTGCCTTAATCTAGAAAAAATCATTTTCATGGTAAGACAAGGACGAAACTTGGGACATATTGTCTCGGAACATGGTATTTCCACAGATTTGGATAAGATTAAGGTGATTATCAAAATGCCTAAGCCAATCAATGCAAACCAAGTACATTTCTTTATGGGACATTGTGGTTATTATACAAGAGGTTCATATACATGTATGCAATTATTGCACAACCACTGTATAGACTTATAGTGATCTTTGAATGGACAGATGAGTGCGAGGAGTCCTTTAAGAAACTAAAAGATGCCCTTGTATTCACTCCAGTGCTATGAGCACCTGATTGGGAAAAACTCTTTCACGTCCATATAGATGCATCTGCATTTGCTATCGGATGTATTCTCGCTCAACCAGGAGAGGGAACCATGGATTTCCCAGTCAGCTATTCCAACCAAGCAACTAAATAGTGCTGAAATGAATTACACAACCACTGAAAGAGAGGGGCTTGGAATTATTTATGCCGTTAAGAAATTTTGGCATTATCTCCTCGCAAATAAGTTTGTGTTTTTCACAGACCATCAAGCCCTTTTATACCTTGTCAACAAACCATGCAACACCAGACGAATCATAAGATGGTTCATCATATATTGCTAGAGTTTGACTTTATCATAGTGGTTAAAAATGGGAAGACACATCTGCGAGCAGACCACCTCTCTTGATTACCTAATGGAGACGATCCAGAGGGTGTGGATGATGATCTACCAGATGCATATCTCTTCAATATAGAAATGGTACCTAAGTGGTCCCAAGAGATCGTCAAGCTACTCTCACAGGGCAAAGAATTTGACAAAACATACCTAGACCTTAAATGAAGGACAATTTGCCAAGCTAAGAACTTTCAGTTGGTTGGAGGACGTTTATATAATTTATGCTCCGATGGCATCCTAAGAGTGTGCATAAACCCTGAGGAATATGAAACATATTTGTTGGAGGGAAGCGCATATTCAAGCGTTAACATTTCATTGTTCAACCACAAAAACTTTCCAATGACTGCGACAATTAGGAGTGTATTGGTCGACTATGTGCATTGATGTTCATGGATATATCAATAGTTGCACCAAATGCATATCAAGCCCACCCATCGAACATGCGACATTGTTTCAGATAAAACTTACGCCAGAATGGAGTCAATACATTGTTGACTACTTGGAAAGATACACGTTTCCTAAAAATATCACCAAAGCAAGACAGAGAACAATAGAAATAGAAGCTCATGATTTCACTCTTAAATTGAAAATTGGCTCTATAAAAGGGAAAAGGATAACCAGCTTACGCTGTGTGCAATGGAGAACATGTGCATTCCAATCCTAGAACAAGCACATGGAGAGATCAGAGGGGGCCATTTCTCAAGGGAAAAGATAAGAAAAATTGTCCTCACCTTGGGAATATGGTGGCCAACATTACATATGGATGCAAACAAATATACAAATTGATGTCAATGGACCAGCATACCAATAAAGCGGGATGAGATGCCCTTACGGCCAAATGATGGGAGCCAGAGCCTTTGTCAAGTGGGGAATAGACTTTGTAGGACCAATATCACCCCCTTCTTACAACACGCATGCCCAGTACATCATTGTAGCTTAGATTATCTCACGAAATGGGTAGAAGCTAAAGCAACACAAAAGGTTGATGCCAGGACTACTACACAATTTCTATACAAAAATGTATTTGTTAGATATCATCTACCCATAGAAATTTTCAATGATCGAGGCACACATTTCATAAAGGAGATAATCAAAAATCTTCTTGAATAATTTATGATAGTTCATATGAATTCAGCTCCCTACCAGCCAATAGGCTAATGGCCAAGCAAAAGCTACAAATAAGGCTCTATGCACAATCTTAACTAAGATAGTATCAAAGTCCAGAATGGATTAGGATCAGAAACTACATTCAACTTTATGGGCGTATAGGATTTCTTACAAAACCTCAATAGGCACAACACCTTACATTATGGTGTTTGGACTTGATGCTATATTGCCTATAGAATTCTTAATCCCAACACTAAGAGCAACAAAATCTCTAGAGCAGACAGGTCATGAAATTTCCTCACGAATAGATGACCTTGAAAAGCTAGATAAGCTTCGCTTGAAAGTGGTAGCTTCTATCTATGCACAAAAACAAAGGCAAAAAGAATTTTTTGATAAGCATGAAAGCTCCAAAAAATTCAAAACAAGCCATTATGTCTTGGTTTACACGTTAAAACAACATGCAAAGAAACTTAAAAGACGTGCCTTCTGACGCACATCCCTTAAGTGTTTTCATGAAACGTTCTAAAAAGAACATCCATCTAGAATGTACTGTGTCAGCTATTTCCACCTCATCAACTATGTGAACAAGAAGATGCACCTGAATGGTTAGCATGGTAGTAGGAAAGTGTTTCTCAAACATGCACACAACCTCCATAGCATTTAGTTTGGCGAATGGTATGGAGTCTACATTGATCTCCTTTTGTGTGATCCATTGCACCAACTTTGCAAGTTTGTAGATTGTGTTACGGACGTCGGGACACAAACATCCCTCAATAGCCACCAGTAAAATAAACTGCAAAGCACGTCTAGCAATGATATTAAAGTCCACAGACAATTTTGTTACACAATTCCCACTATGATATATTCCACTTCAAACATACCTGACACATTTTATGCCAGTCGTGTGACTTCAAACCGGTGATCTTTCCTTCTTTAGTGAACACGTTCAGAGCGAGTGCATTACGCCAGTGGGGGTCCGCACAGATCAAATGATCTCTTTTACTTTGCGTTCTTGGGCTCCTGTGATAATCCATGGCGCTTTAGGGAGTTTTATTGACCCATCAGATGCTATCTGCGGCCAATATTGCTCCATACGGTCCACATTTCTAAGGTTAACCCTGGCTCCCAAAGTATCTTTCTTACCGGTCAAATGGTCCCATAGCATATTACCCACATTCTTGAATATGTGCATTGGATCGAGCAAGTGATTGATCATGAGTCGGGGCCAATATGGTAACTCGTACCATAGAGAGAGTCTCTTCATCCCTGGGGACAAACCGTCATCACACATCTCCTTCTACTCTAACCATGCTTGTGCAAACATCCTCGGTGGATCTCTTCCCAAAAATCCGTCATGTAACACATGATTCTCTGAAAGATACACTTGATGACCTTTGTAGATTTTCTTCTTCAATGAGGACGCCTGACATGCATTCAGTCTAGTTCCACATGTGACACATGCTCTGTATCCGCTTGTTTGAAGCCCTGCATGTATACACATGACACTAGATAAGCTTGAGAAAAAACCAAGATTTACAGTGTTTGAGTTTGAGTGTAAATCACCTGAGCATTATGTTAGTCTAGTATAGTCATGCATGGTCTACATTAGAATGGCTCTGATCAAAGCATTCCATTGACATGTGTGTCAGCTTCTATCCACAACTTCTATGCCAATCCAAAATTTTTGCAGCTCTTCCAATAGTGGATGAAGATACACATCCATATTCTTCACTTTATACCACTGCGGCACAATCAAGCTTAGCCACAGGTGCCCCTTCTTGGTAGTCAACCACGGGGGAATGTTGTAGTTGACGATGACAACGGACCATACACTGTAAGATGTTGATCTTTGACCAAATGGATTTACACCATCCATAGCCAGGCCTAGGTACAAATTTCGAGCTTCCCTGGCAAAATCCGGCCATGTTTCGTCTATATATTTCCAGGCTCCGCAATCTACAGGAATCCGTAGCACACCATCCGAAGATTTATTCTCCTCATGCCATGATGCTAGGGAAACCATGGACTTACATTCAAATAAATGCTTGATGCTAGGAAGAAGAGGAAAATGTCGCAAAACCTTTTGTGGAATTTTTGGTCCGTGGAGATCTACTCGATATCTCTCGGAATCACATTTTGGACACTTCTCCATGTCTATATTATATTCCCCTCAGAAAAGAATGCAGTCGTTACGACAAGCGTGAATCGAATTGTAATCCATCCCCAAGTTTCACAAGATCTTTCTTGCTTCCTCTCTGGAATCTAGCATCACATTATCAGCTGGCAGTATGTGCTCTTTGAGCAATCTACACAGCGAAAAAAATGCGGTTCACTTGTGTAAGTAATCTATCGGATCATTATATATCTAGAGTTTTTTATTAAAGTAAACACATTGTAATAGATCACCTGAAAAGTGTTGTGACGCTAGTGTCACTCCATCCAAACTTTGCCTGCATGTTGAGAAGAACTAGGAGTGCCTTCAATCTAGACACACGTGCTTCATCATACAACGGCGTATCGGCTTCACTTTTCATATCATCATAGATAAGCCTTTTGAATCCATGATCGTCTCTATCATTTCATCGATCTCAGGCTCAAACATTGCCTCATTGGGAATGTGGCCTGCATGATCATCCTCTGAGATGTCAGAGGCTACATCTTGTGGCCTCATGTATGCTGCTTGACCAAAGCGCCTGCGAACATGTCTATTGGGTTGCAAGATTGCTACTTGTTGGCCAGCGTCAGAGTCCGACGAGTTATAATTGGCAACAAGTCGATCTATAATAGATGGATGGAACTCACCAAATTCATGAACATGCTGGAAAGAAACGTGTCTTGTCCATCGCACAGCATGCTTGCATTGATTACAAGGACATAAGATCCTTGTTGAGAGATAGGTGTTTCGGTTGGACGGCCCCACATCCTTGTCACTACTCATAATGAAGGTAAAAACCTTATAACCTCGACATAAATTTAATCTTCTATTGGCATCCTCCGTCTTCTCTCTCTCTCTCTCTCTCTCTCTCTCTCTCTCTCTCTCTCTCTCTCTCTCTCTCTCTCTCTCTCTCTCTCTCTCTCTCTCTCTCTCTCTCTCTCTCTCTATTCACATTGTAAACTATCTCACATTCTCTAGTCATGTCCAATCCCCGCACACCTCGGTCTAGAGGTGCACGGAGATCAGAACCACCGTGTTATAATCTCGTCTTTATTGGTCGATGCCTATATTTGTGGGTACAAGAAATCTACACACCCATGTCTACATGATAGTGCATGTAGTGGATGAAACCCCTTTGCCTCTTCTCTATCTGTAGCATTTCATAGCATCTTAACATCTCTTCACAGTAGATCTTTGTTCGAGGGATTACTTAGCACATTACATGTTGGCCTCCAATCTGAGTATCATGTCGTTGAAAGCTTTCCAACTTAAGGTCGCATCCGTAGAGAGGAAGAGAGGGATCACCGTCCGTCTAACTCTAATTTTTTTATCGTAATCGCGAAGGTAGACTCTAATATAAAAACTCAATCCAAAATCTAATCTTAAATCTAACCTAATTGAACATGTGGTGATTCGCGGCTAATTGAATATGGTTAGTGTGTGAGTTAATAGGTGTCAGATTTTGATGGGAATATACATATTGTTGTGTAACTAGTGTTTGCTCTTTGGGCAAAGCGCACCTTCATTGACATGCACAAAAATCTAACCTAAATCTAATCTAATTCTAAATCGAACATAAATCTAGATCTAATCTAATCTTAAACTCAAAATAATCCTAGATCTAATCTAAACTTAAATCTAACCCAAACCTAAATGTAATATAGCTTAAATCTAAATTTAATCTAGTTAATTTTAAATCTTGTCTTACTCTTAAATCTAAATCTAATCTAATATTAAACTCAACATAAACTTAAATCTAATCCAATCTTAAATCATAAAACTAAATGTAATCTAACTTAAATCTAACATAGCTAGCTAATCTTAAATATTACCCTAATTTGAAATCTAACCTAATCTTAACCTAACGTAAATCTAAATCTAACCTAATCTTAAACTCAACATAAACATAAATTTAAATGTAATCTAACCTAATCTAATTTAAATCTTAACCTAATCTCTCGATCTCTCTTTGTTTCTCCCCTTACCTCTCTCTTTCGTCTTCTCCCCTTCTCTCTCTCTCTTTGGTTTTCTATTCTCTCTCTCTTTCTCCCCCTTTCTCTTTCTCTTTGTTTTATTCTCTCTCTCTCTCTCTCTCTCTCTCTCTCTCTCTCTCTCTCTCTCTCTCTCTCTCTCTCTTTGTTTTATATCTTTCTCTCTCTTTACTCTCTCTCTCTCTCTCTCTCTCTCTCTCTCTCTCTCTCTCAAAGACACAATGTGTGTGTGTGTGTGTGAGAGAGAGAGAGAGGGAGAGAGAGAGAAAGAGGGGAAGGGAGCATGAGAGATAGGAGAGGGAAGGAGCATACCTGGCTCTCTTTCCTCTCCTCGTGTATGTGTGTGTGTGTGTGTGTGTGTGTGTGTGTGTGTGGGGGGGGGGGGGGGGGGGGGGGGGGGGGGGGGGAGAGAGAGAGAGAGAGAGAGAGAGGGAGAGCGCTGGTTACCTCTTTGCTTGAGCGCCAAAAACTCAGATCTGAGATCTGAGTTTTCGGGCACTCTCGGTTTATTTTTTACCCCTATCGGCGTCGCTATCATCGTCGCTATGGGCGTCGCTATCATCGTCACTATGTAACAAATAAATAGGGACGCCCATAGCAACGCCGTGGATGTTCACTTTTGACTTTCGCACTACGAGCACCGCTAATGTGAAGTACCTCTTGTAGTGAAGTAGCATACCCAAAGAAGTGAACTACGCCCAATATTTGCAAGAACAAGTGGTTGGCATGGGCATGGAAAAGCCCAAGTACATTGGAGGATGGAAAACCCTGACAAAGATTGTGTATGAGGCAATCAACACTAGAGAACGTGGCCAGAGCCGCCAACACAGAATGAGTGGTTCAAGCTAAAGCCGGATACCAAAGATGAGCCAGTGAAAGCAACGGCTCCACCAGTCACCACAAGACTAAGAAGGAAGTTGGAAACTATGCCTGAAGAAGAGCGTGAAGAGCCACCAAGGAAGAAAGTAAAAGCGGTAATGGCCAAGGAATCCAGACCCAAGGAAACGGCTCCACCAATCACCACAAGACTAAGAAGGAAGTTGGAAATCGTTCCTGAAGAAGAGCCTGAAGAGCCACCAAGGAATAAAGGAAAAGTGACGATGGCCAAGGAATCTAGACCCAAGGAAACGCACATCCAAAAAGACGCTCGGATTGAAAGGCTGATACAACAGTTCAAAGCAGAAAGAGCACTAAAGGGATATTTTGAAGAGTACTGGGTGCCAAACTGGGCAAAAGTTGGAGGAAACTCCTCTAAACCACTAGAGGACTAGTTTGACCATTACATCCAAGCTTATGAAGAGACATAAAGAGTCATTGATCAGCAAAACTTAGAGCTTATGAAATGGTCAAACTAGAGGACTAGTTTGACCATTACATCCGAGCTTATGAAGAGACATAAAGAGTCATTGATCAGCAAAACTTAGAGCCTTTCACGATGGAGGAAGTGCAAGACATCAAGAAGAAGCTAAAGAAAACATCAAAAACATCAGTGAAGAAGAATCAAGAGAAAGAGCGGACGAAATTTGAAACACCACCTTCACCACCAAGTTCTCCCACCCCTCCTCCAAGTCCAAAACCCTCTACATCTGAATCCCAATCATCACCAAAAGCAACAGAAGAGGCCACATTTGCACCCGGGGATAAGGAGAAAGATGAAAGGAACACCAATGAAGACCTCATTCAAGCCGGATATAAAATGGCAGAGGCTTCAATAGTTGTTTACGGAACTCCTAATCCACCATGGGCTGCAAAAGAGGAACAGGAGAGACAAGAGTTGCCCACGGGCCATGACAGAGCTGATGAATCTAAAGAGAGAAAGGTAGACCAAAAATCGCAAACAATAACTCCAAAAAGATACTCCCCGTAGCCTGGAGTGTCAAGGTTGGTTCACGTCCCTCAAGTGCCTCAATGGAGACCTTTGGCTAACCCATGGAGAGCACCACCTGTAGGAGTAATGATCAGTAGAGGTTATCAGGTTACATTGGTTGGCCCTATAAACAGGCCAACAGCTAGAAACCTGGTAGCAGCAAAGGAAGATGACATAAGATCTACCTATCAAATACTGGACAGAGTCAGAACGCAGTCTCTTACCATTGATGAAGAGAACTGTATGCTGCATACCAGGGATGATAACATGCAAATGGAACATGATAACTTCTCAAACCTGGTACAAGATACCCACCTAAAGGCCAAAGAAGCAGAGAAGGAGCTTAAAACTCTTACTGCAACACTAAGGGAGGCTGAGAGCAAACAAGACACTCTCACACTAGAGATGGCTCAAGTCTCCAGAGTAGTCAAGACTCTCCAAGAGCAAAAAGATGAGGTTGAAGATGAATTAGAAGCAACAAAAGACAAAGTTTTGGAGCTGAAGAAAAATTAGAGCTCCAAAACTTGACAATCAAAAGACTGAGGGCAACACCAAGGGCGATGCGGGCAAGTGTAGGGGCCAAGGCTCAGGTTATTCAAGCCTTGGAAGCACAAATCACCACCCTGCAGAAGGAATTGTGGCTAGAGAAAAGATAGCGAATGCATATGGTAGAAGGGTCTCTAGCCACCGAAGAAAGAATGAGAGCCAAACACCAAGCTCTCCAGAAAGAACATGAAGAACTCCAAAAGAATTTGGAAACATTGCAAGAGGAAAAAGTTGACATGGTAGAGGAAGCTACTCAATGAGATACACTTGTGCAATGCTAGATCACAGACTTACAAAAGGAGATAGCAAACTCAAGGACACGGGAATCAGAACTAGGGCCAAGTAAAACGGAGACAAATGCTAGAGATGAGCCCATGGAAATTCTTGAGGGTGCCAAAGATATGCAGCACCAAGACAGTGGTAGAAGAAACACAACCACTGACCCTAGAGGAGGAGACACACCTCCAGCTTTTGATAGAAAATACCACAGCAGAAGACCACAAGCAGCCTTGGAATGGGAATCAAGAATGCTACATTCTATACGAGTACAAGGGTTGGTCGCAAATGTGCTTAGGGAGGAATGGATGCAGTCCACACTCCCATATCCTCTCCTAAAGTATGAGGTGATAATAATAAAGAAGAGAGTCAAAGCAGAATCCAAAGAGCCGATCTATGAAGGAGATGTCAAGAATACAGAGGCTGCAGTTAAAGTGGTGGACTCTCAACCAAGATGGAGAAAATCCTGGCTCTTAAAGTACCCAAGATTTTTTAAATACTTGGTGGAGGCCCCAAAGATCATCAAAGATGACCTCTTAATTTTCCCAGTGCCTCGTGTCTGCACTTGGGCAAATCATTTCACAATCATAAAGGCACATCCAAACTAGCTTAACTACCCATCTATGCCACCACCCAAGGAAGGAGAGAGAATATGTGTCTCTTATATGGTGAAAACCTTGAAGCGATCCATTAAGATTTTCATAGGCTCTCCAGACTTGACGTGCGTCATGATCAAAAAAATCTGCAAAACTTTGTTGGCTCGCATTGAAGTGTTCATGCCTTCCAAAGCCACAGATTCTACACTCCTATCAACGTGCAACACTATCACTGAAATGACATATGATTTGTCAAAAAAACCATCTCCAGAGGTTTTACATTTACTATATCAGAGAATCATGTTTCTGCCTAGCTATCACATGCAAGCTTTTGAAGAAGCTTTCTACACGGGGTTCTTTACGTACGATAGCAAAATATTCGGCCCAACAGTCACTTTGGGGAATATAAGGTACAAATTGTACTAAAGATGCTAAAACCACCAGGCTTCCACTGACAGTAGAACAACTTTCACTGAAGCAAAAGAGCAAGACCATTCATGTCAGGGACGACATGGACGTGGAAGGGGGGAGTGTTGATGGCGAAACATAGAAGAAGTTTCCCCAATATGTTGTGTCATTATTTTTGAAGCAGAAGGATACTTTTTGTAATATTTGAGCAGCCATTAGACTTTGTGGGGACAAGCCTCTAAGGAGGAATGTATATAAGTCAATTTTGTAACCCTAAACCCAACTTTTGAATTAATCAAATCCGGTTTTCACTGTGCATGAGTGAGAGAGAGTGTGTGATTTCTTCTCTTCCCTACGCACGCTATGGAAGTTCCATTGCTAAAGCCACACCACCATCATGTTAGCAATGACGAGGACTTTCATTCAACGCCAAGAGTGTGCGACTTTGACTACGACGCAAAGTGAGCTCCTACGAGCTTCCGGGTGAGTTTTCTTGCAAACCAGGTTTCCATTTGGTGAGTTCTTTGCACCTATGGATTCACGGAGAGTAGGACTACACATTAGGACCATATGCCACGAAAAATGGTAACCTGTATTTTGCTACCTATCTTTATACGCGATTGTCGCAAGAGGTAGTTGGAGGTTGGTTATCGAGTCACAGTCCATAGGGTATTGATCTCGTGATAAGGAGAGTATATCTTGTGATTTTCATGACATTTTGAATGCATTTGGCCTAGATTCATATAGCATGAGCATCGTAGGTTGGATTACTTTCACTAGTGCATAAGAACGCTTAGATTTGATTTCCTTGATTAGAGATTGTCTTAGAAGGTCAAGAAGGGGGTCGACATCCATCATCTTGTTTCCATGCGCCTACAGGTTAAGCTTCACCCTTGGCCAACATAGAGTTGTTGGTTTTGTTCTCCCTATGCTAGCATCCGCTTGCGGCGTATCCGCCAACACTAACCATAATATTCCACCATGGCTATCTATTAAGAAGGGCCATCTGTTATTGTCATTGATCCTCCCACGAAAGTACCAAGCAAGAATATGGACGTCTATCTGGCACCACTTATAGAAGAGCTCCAAATCTTGTGGACAGGGATTGATGTGATTGACATGTCCCCAATCCGACAACAAAATTCCCATGTGCAAGGCATTCTCATGTACCAAAAGGTCCATGGGTTTTGAGTCATGCAGAGGAGAAACAAGTGAAGAAGGCCATATCTTCATTCAAGACTCCCACTGGGTGCATGCAATGTTTGAAAATGGCTTTTACTAGAGATGACAATCTTAGTGATTTTAAGTCCCATGATTGGCACAATTTTTTACAGTTTATCTTAATGATTGCCATAAAGGATTTTTGGACAAATGACATTAGAAGCACAATCTATAAAATCAGTGAGTTGGTGCATTGGATCTCATCAAAAGAGATAACAAAAGATAGCATAGATGCAGCTCGCTTAAATGCTATCGAAGCAATGTGTATGGTGGAGAAGAAATTCTCAACAGACATCTTACTATCCAAATGCATTTACTTGTGCATGTGGTCGATGAAGTTACAATTTTTGAGGTAGTCCATAACAAGTGGATATTCTTCTTGGAGAGATTCATGAAGACTTTAAAAGGGTTTGTTTGTCAAAGGGCTCGTCCCAAGGGTAGCATGGTTGAAAGATGGCTTGTGCAAGAGTCTCTTGTTGTCATTAGTGAGATTTTGGGTTCAATTGATCCAAAGATGCCCCGAATGTGGACTATTGATGTCAACATCAAGGTGACAAGGGACAAGCCACAGGGACAAGGCATCATTAGAAAGATGGATATCACAATGCGAAAAAAGGTTATAAGATTTTGTCTTCTTAACTCAAAAGTCATGAAAAAGTGGCTAGAGAGGTACGAAGGAAAAAAGAAACAATGCCTGACAGATTGCTTGCACTTCAATGCAATCGTGCCACTAGAACCTTCCTTTTTCATATCATCTTCGAAATTGTTTGACTTTCCTACTGGTTAGTAAGTAGATGCGACAATCTCAAAGGCAAAGAGGAACGGAGTTTTGATTACTAAAGAAGAAGAGGAGATGTCAAGGGGTTGTGATTGGCATGTAAATATTTTCACAGCTTCCTTTTGCAGATCCACATGACCATATTATTTTAATAACATTAAATTGGTTTAATTTTTGTGGTTGTAGTATCACAATTATGGAGCTTTGTGGTCGCATGGGAGACACTTTAGAGTGCAAAGGATACATGAACAAAGGATCCCCTTTGATAGTGGTTTTAGGGCAAGATTTGTCCAAGAAAGATAGAATAGTGATAGGGATGAGAACATAAAGACTAGCCAACTTGAATACTTTGGCTACATCCAAGACATATTGAAGATTAGCTTTAGGAAATTTGATATTTTTATCTTTGATGTCCAGTGGTTCAAAGTTATTACTAGTGGCCCTAATGCAATTGTGCACAGTGATAAGAGTGGACTGACTCAAGTGAACTCTACGGGGTGATGGGAGCGAAGCGGGTACTTGAACCCCGACGGCCTCTAAAACGTCGGGAGCCGATGGCACGCCTCAAGCCGGTGATGGTAAAGCGAACAGAGGGCACCACCTAGCTTTGAGCGGCTAGGACACAAACCATGGTGATGTGAACACCGCAAATTTACACACACACACACACACACACACACACACACAGAGAAGAGAGAGAGAGAGAGAGAGAGCATTGCATTGACAAATGATGAAAACCCTCGGCGGTGTGAGGGAGAATTATTTCTTGCAGTATTTACAATGACCTTCCTTCCTGCGAGGTGACACACCGTGGTGATAGAGAGATAGGGAGAAGAGATGGTGAATCTACTTGGTGCTCTAGAGACGACTCGATGATATGAAACTTGCTACCAAGAATGTGTATGTGTCAATTCCTCCCACTAAACTCTACCAAGTGCTGACCTCTCATGAACTACCCCCCCTCCCCCGATAGTGACCTCTCAGTGCCCTTTTATAGGTGTTGGCTGCTTTAGATTAGGGTAAACTAATCGGGGAGACAAAGCAAGGTGGTGGGCCCGGTGTGGTTGACCCTTGCTTTGTCTTGGGAGTTATTAAAAATGAAAACCTCTAGGTGGGCCTTTGTGACCATCACCTAGAGAGAGGGAAATTACAAATTGGGAATTTACAAGGCCTGGATGAAAACTGAAAAATGATGATAATAACCTATGGCTTACTGAAAATGGTATCGTGGTTGCGTGATGCCGGTGAATGGCAGCTTGCGGGTGCGTCGGTGTAGCGCGTACGTCTCTTCAGGGTCGGCCCAGGCATGTCTTCGGCGCATCTCTTCTTTTCGTTGTTGGTGTCGCATGATTTTGTTGTCTTTCTTCTTTTGTCAAGGTTGTCGACGTCATTGAGTCCTTTGTTGTTTTTTATATTTTTCTCATGTGTGTGCGTTTATGCGTGTGTGTGTGTGTGTGTGTGTGTACGTATGCGTGAGTGTGGGTGAGTAGGTGTTTATATGTATGTGTGTGCATGAGCGTGCGTGGTAACGGGGGGGGAAGTATGTGTATTATATATATATATATATATATATATATATGTATATATATTTTTTAAAGCTTTTTTTCATTTTTTGTTCGTGACCTACTGACTGTGAACGCTTTGACGGGAATGGGGGGAGAAAGAGCTCAGGGTGTGTGGAGGAACGGGATGGTGTGTGTGTATATGCGCATACAACAAGGGTGTGTGTGTGTGTGTGTGTGTGTGTGTGTGTGTGTGTGTGTGTGTGTGAGAGAGAGAGAGAGAGAGAGAGAGAGAGAGAGAGAGAGAGAGAGAGAGAGAGAGAGAGAGAGAGAGAGAGAGAGAGAGAGAGAGAGAGAGAGAGAGAGAGAGAGAGAGAGAGAGAGAGAGAGAGAGAGAGAGAGAGAGAGGGAGAGGGAGATGGGGTGAGGTGGTGAGGGAGGGAGAGGGTGAGCCAAGTGGGTGTATGTGTGTGTGGATAAGAGAGAGAGAGAGAGAGGTCCTTATCTTATGCGCCTTCGCGCTGGAGCCGTGAGCTGCTGAGAGCCAGCCAGAGAGAGAGAGAGAGAGAGAGAGAGAGAGAGAGAGAGAGAGAGAGAGAGAGAGAGAGAGAGAGAGAGAGAGAGAGAGAGAGAGAGAGAGAGAGAGAGAGAGAGAGAGAGAGAGAGAGAGTGATGGGCCAGCCGACAAGAGAGCGAGGGAAGGTGTGTGTATGGTGTGTATGTTCACAGCACCCGCGAGGGCCGGGGTTAGGGTGTGAGCATGAGGGAGAAGAGGCAGGGCCGCCTGCTGCCAAAAATCGAGGGGGGAGCATAGTCAACAGAAGAGGGGAAGTATGAGAGAGAGAGAGAGAGAGAGAGAGAGAGAGAGAGAGAGAGAGAGAGAGAGAGAGAGAGAGAGAGAGAGAGTTTCTTTTTTAAGGTCTAGTGGTGGTTCCCACCAAGGAAAAAGAGGGAGAGAGAGGGGATGTGAGATTGTGAGGGGGGGGGGGGGGGGGGGGGGGGTGAGAGGATAGGAGTGGGAGTTTAGAGAATAGAGAGAGAGAGAGAGAGAGAGAGAGAGAGAGAGAGGAAGTGGATATAGAGAAAGAGAGAGTTTTTTAAAGGTCTACGGGAACGCTCCTAAGAGAGGGTGAGAGAGAGCTAGAGTTAGGGCTAGGTGAAGATAGGGGGGGGAAGAGATGGTCCGCCAGGGTTGGGAAAGAAATAGAGGGGGGGGTATAAGGCCGAAGGGAAAGTGGACGAGAGGGAGAGGAATATATTAGGGCTGTCCACCAGGGTTAGGGTGTGCACGAGCAAAGGGAGAGAGGGAGGATATCTGAAAGAGAGAGGTAGAGAGAGAGAGAGAGAGAGAGAATAATGGAAGAGAGAGAGGGGATATTACAGAATTGGCAGCCCGCTAGGGGCGTAAAACAAGAGGGAGAGAGAGAGAGGGTTGGGTGAGGTGAAACCGAGGGTATGGACGAGCTAGGGCATGAGGGTGATAAGGCCGGCCAAATCGAGGGGGGAGGGGGGGGGGGCATGTGACGAGGCCATGCCAGTAAAAACCAGGGTCGTGAGGTTGACCTTGCATTTCCGAGCCTTTTGAAGGTGTATCCAAGGCTCCTGCAGAGGGAAAATAACCTTTTTTCTTTTTTTTCATTGATTTCCAAAAATCGGCTATCATTAGCCCTCCCCTTTTGGCCAGAGGCATTCATGTCTCTAGCCCTGACTCTGATTCTTCTTCATCTGATCTGCAGGAGCCAATATCAAGTTTCCTTCTGAACTAGCCATTCCGTTTGGCCATTGGTGAGATTTCTCGGATATTCATTTGCAACAGGTCCCTATGATAGATTGCTCCTTGGAATAGTGTAGGTTGATTAAACGGGAAGCCCATGGCTTCCAAAACTTTGTGCCGGTGTCCTCCTAGATCCCAAGTGAAAAATAGGATCATTGTCTGCGGTGTCCGAATAATAAAATTTGCATGCCAAAAAGGACCAAATTTGTAATCACCAGTAGTGAGAGGGGAAATGAGCATCTTGGCTCCTGCAAAGACATAACTGAAAATTATGATTCCCAAGAGTGTGCCAAGAATCCACCATATATGGCCGCCTTGTTGGTGTGGTCAGCTCCAGTTGTCTTCCGAATCTTGCTTACTGTCGTGATTGGAAAAAACTGCAAGCATATCATGCTTCTTTTGGGTGTGCTCAAACATGTCAGCTGTCTTTTCTGATGTTGATAGTAAGCCACCTACCTTGCGGCTTAAATACATGCATAACCCACTTATCTCTCTCCATAGAAAGGATACACTGTTTGTAAAAAATTGCACCAAATCGGGAATGAGGCCTTCATTCTTGCATTATATCAGCCTTTTGTCTATCCATGGATCCTTAACTCTTATCTCCATGCTGACCTTACCTCTATATGTTCTAGCGGTTAACCATAATCGTAGGTCTGATGCATCCCATGCAAACACAATGCTGTGTTATGGAGGCGTTTGGAACATCCTTAAAAGGTTGGAAACATATTGATCATCAAACTTACTATGAATACCCTCACATAAACTGGAGGCATTACCCATCTACAAATTTATAACACCTTTCAGTAGACTAGAGGCATTACCCATCTCTAAGTCTATGACACTACACAATAAAGTCTTGCTCGGATGCCAAGCCTCTGGAGCAATATCCAACTCCAAACCTTCAGTCTTGCTTACCTCTTCATTATGGTCCTCTAGTGAAACTTCCTTGATGCAAGATTCCTTTAGCTTGCTACATTGTCCTTGGTCCATGTTGGTGCACAGGCTTCTGTCTTCAAAGCCCTCCCCTTTGCTTGATACGTTGTCCATCTTTTGCAAAGCCTTGCTAGCAGGCTTGTCTTCCTCTTCTCTTGTTTCTTCCATGCTCTTTGCATTCCTCTTACTCTGACAAGGTCTGATCAAAACTTTACGCCTTCTTACCCATACTACCCAATGTTGTCGATTGATTGCTTTGGTGCCTATTTCATATAGGGTTAAAGATGTACTCTCATTTGTAACACAATTTTCTTGACTTACCTCCCCCACTGGGGTAGCATCTTTTGACTCTTTAACTTCTTGTTCCACTGCTTTCATCCTTTGAACAAACTCCTCGCTTAATCCTTCTTCTATTATCTTCTTCTTGACCTCTTCTGCAAGACCATTGATACTTGGTGTGCGGGTACAAATTGGTGGTGGCCGTAGGATGAGTGTAAGTGGTGATTGTGGTGGTGGTTGCATCGATGGCTGTAAGAATTGAACTGGAGGGGCTAGCTATGGTTGCACGGCTGGTGGTGGGATTTGAACAGGTGAGATTGGTTGCTTGGGTGGCGGTGGTCTTGCCCTTGGTGGAGAGATCTGATTCTGTCTCCCTCCTCTATTGAAATTCTGCCTCCTTGGATGTTGGCAGTAGTACATTACATGGCCGTCTTCCCCGCACTTGTAGCAGTGGTACTCTTGGTTTTGCCTTCGATGTCCTCTTCCTTGTTCCAAATTTATGACAGGTGCATGCCCTTGCTACACCAGATGCACGGATAAACTCTTGAGTTGGGTAGTGATGCGACTCAGCAGGTCTTGCTGCTCTTCTGATGCCTCTTGTAGTTGGGCTCTATGACTGGCTATTGCAGTCACTGGGGTTGGTCAGACCGAGCTTGTTTCCTCTGAATCGTTTACTCTTGCTTGCATGCGTAGCTTCTTGTCTTTAAGGTGAGCTAGTTCTACTGCCAACTCATATGTTGCAGGAAACCTTCCCCTCACCTTCTCTCTAAGCGGCGACCACATGCCAGCAATGAAACGGTCCTTCAGGAAATTAGGCGCTCCTTCGCCTTCCTCCAGTGAGGCAACCCATCTCTCCCATAAGTCCACAAACTTGGACTCGTAGGTGGCATACTCTAGCAGACCCCCCTGTTTCAATTTTGTCAATAACTGCCATAGCTTCTCCGAGGTTGTGCCTCCACCAAACCTCTTTACAAAGGCAGCCCGTAACACATCCCATGCATTCTTGGTAGCCTGGGGCAATGCATTGTACCAGGACTTGGCCTCTACTTTCATCAGTAGAGGAAAAATTCAAAGTCGTGAAGCATCGTCATCCTTATTGGAAACCACACAAGCGATGTCGAAATCATCCAGAAAGTCGATGGTGAGATCTTTTCCCTTCTTTCCACTGAACGTGGGGAAAGAAACGCTTGCCATGGTAGTGACTCAGGAAATTACAACCTTTTTTTTTTATCTTAATGACAGTAGAGGCTATTAGCGGATTTTTACAGGGTTGGGTGGATAGATTAAAACACGATAAAGAATGGATCGCAAAGCTAGAACAGAATAAAGATGCTTACATCAAAAGAGTGGTAGTAATCCAGAAGGGGCAAGATTATGGGACGTGGAGATCTCAAGATTTCATCAAGCATCTCGGCTCCGAATAAGAAAACAATCTTTTGCTGATAGAATATCTTCCTATCAATATACACGTTTACATGCATGTGTTGCAAGAAACGAAAAGGAAATACTTATGGCCTATTGTTATTATCCATATCGGGTGTAGGGCAAGGATCTTGACCACTAGGGTTGCGTACCTCAGGTGTTGACAAGGTGACACCTTCACCACATGCTCCTACCTCTTGTAGAAGTCCGCATAATCCTCCACATTAGGTTCAAAACAGATTGGGCGAGAAGAGTCTACCTCAATCGGCCTTCCATTCTGCATGCGGCGATGGCGCTTGGGTGGTCGAACTTCATTTGAACTCTCCAGGCCTAGAGAGTGTAGGCCCACTTGCGTCCACCAAATGCTTTAGGCTTCCGGACTTAGACTTTGTGGTTGATGTAGTTGACAATTCCTCTTGAAGCATTAGAGAGAAAACATATGGTGCTACAAAAAATCTGACTGTCGTCAAAGTTCCGTAGTTTTCAAAAGCAAAACTCACCGTTCTTTCTTACTTTCTCTATCGGCACTCATTGACATTGTGTTTTGGTTGAGAGCAGTGATAGCACTTCATAGATCTCCCACCTAATTCTCTCAATTTGTGGTTAGAACAAGCAACAGGAGATGGGGAGCTTACCTCTTGAATACTGACGACAATACAGCCTGGCAGTAGCACTTCAATGAAGGCAGCTAGTGCCTCCTTAGTCTCCTTCTCTTCCGTCCTCCAGCTAGAAAATTTCTTCAGCCATTCATCCATGATTGATGGCGTGCGTTACTTTCAGCATTGTAAGCTGAAGGTTTCTTAGAATCCCTCCTCAGTGAGGGCACCAAATGACGGGAGCAAAGCGATCCCCGAACCCCGATGGCCTCTAAAATGTCGGGAGCCAATGGCACGCCTCGAGCCAGGTTTGAGAAGGTGGGATTGTGGCAGTAGCTTCATCCAGTCTTCTTTTTCCTTGAAAGTGAGGATGCATTCCTTAGCCTTGTTGGTGATGGCCTGACTAAGGGCCAGACGCCCTTGCTCTTGACTGGTGACCTACGCTAGAGAGGGGCATGGGCTGGGTCATAGGCCCCCCCCTCCCCCCCCCCAGGTCGTTGCCCCCTGCGACCTAGTGGGCAGTAGTAAAATAATATTATCTTACCTTTATATGTAATGAAAATGAATAACCCACTACCCATTTTATCTCCTCCCAAAGGAGTGTCCAAGACACTCCTTTTTGGTACCACCTAAACATGCTATCACCCATATCAGGTGGTATCCAAATTTGTTCCAACATGGATTGCGATCCATGTACCTCTGACACATATCTAACCTGTAACCACATGACCTAGTGCATGTAGTTTTCCTAGATGCACTAGTGATTTTTGGTCAAATTTGGACTTGTTTTGTTCAAGTTATGCTCATGTTTCATTTTATGGTCAAGTTTGCTTTTTTTAAACTTTCTCGACAACTTTTTGACCAATTTTGAGAGCTAATCTTTTGATTTTTTGATACCAAACTGCCTCAAAGAAGAGCTCAGAAAGAATGAGAAAGAGTCCCTTATGAAATCATTAACATGTCTTCAAACAAGAAACAAAACATATCAAAGGAAGAGCTGGCAAAGATTCCAGCAAATGTATTCATAGGGAAGTCCCACACTGCAAATGGCACAAAAGTGAAGACGACAATCTTTCCAAGGGAACTATGGGCTCTACACCAATAAAGAGAAGTGATTGAAGGCTCAAGATACTTACAGTTCAACACCTTGTTTCTTGACTTTCGTCGTGGGTTACAAACTTCTAGAGGGCACATGAGCTCCATCCAATACACCAAAGAAGCTACTTTGACGAATAAAGATGGTGCGATAGTCAAAGTCAAAATCACAGATGTCAAACTAATCAACCAAGCACTGCACATACCAACTGCAAACCACAACTTGTTGCACACAAAAAAATCCATTCACAATGACAAAGCCTTCATCAAGCAGCAAGGGCACAAGTTCACCTATAAATATTTGATCTACTAAGAGAGAGAGTTGTTGCCACTAAGGTTGATTTACAACACCTCAAGTCCAAAAGCTACCTCACTACATCAAGCCAAAGTTGTACATAGAAGTGGCCATGGGACTAGCTGAGTAGAGTGATGCAACCTAGGCAATTACATTTTAGAAAATCCGATCGAAGCCAACCTAAAAGGATGTGAGAGGAACAAAACATATATGAATGGAGACCGTGTGCTCACAAGAATTTCGTATCAATCTCTTGGTATGATTGAATAGTTGCCACTAGCATAGTCCTAGTTGTGGACTTTCTCCATAAAGGAAAGCACTCATTCTGCTCTATTGGTAGTTCATCTACCACACCTACAAAAAGAGGGACAAGAGGACAAAGCTCTATAGCAAAGATCCCTGATAGTGAAGCTACAGATTTGACATGGAATTCAGTGGAGAGATCAAGCCATGAAATAGAGATACTCCATCAGACTTTTAGTCCACAACAAAAGATGAAGAAGAGGGCGGCATCACAATCCCCCTAGTTAGAAAAAAGTGCAGACCAGCTGAGCAAATCCCAAAAACACAAACTCAAAGATCAATGGAGGAGTATCAGTGGTTGTAAGAGGAAATATTGGCAAAGATTGTAAGGAGAATAAAAAGTGGACGAAGCTGGCTTTGATGCCAATGATGAAGATGATATTGAACTTGATAAGAAGTTAGATAAAAGGAAAGTAGAACAAATGAAAAGATCAAGCAATATTGATGAAGGAAAGTTGTTGAAGACATTGAGCTAGCAAGCTCTTCAGACAGCACATCCACGATGCTCCCAAAAGGAAGGCAAAACAAAGAGAGGAGCAGGAGTCAAAGAGGCAAAGAACAAATGATTTGGAATATTTGGTGATGGGTTCTCCCAAAAAGGCCATCATTATACACAAGAAGAAACACCAAGAGATGAAACTACTACAAATCAATGACAAGCAGTTGATATAGAGACTAACCAGCAATTCTCACCCAACCCTACAACACCACCTCCTACTGATGAGAACAAACTTGGAGACAAAAAAGGACAAAGAGAGTCAAGAGTAAGCTAAAGCAGATCTACGCTAGGCTCAGATCAGAAAAGACTCCGTGAAGACCGTCAGCCAAGACCAAACAAAGGAAAGAGTAGGCAACTTGCCTGCTAGCAAAGAAATAGTCAATGCTTGGGATCTCTCGACAACATACTACTCAAGAAAAAGGCCCAGTTTCACCACAGCCAAGAGCGGTGATTGAAGATAATGATAGATTGATTTGAAAATTTGATCTCAACCAACACTTGGAAAGCATCAAGCTCCAATTCAAATGCTAGTCAGGAAGTGTCCCAACTAAGGGAGTTAGATGCCTGAG
The DNA here is from genome assembly GCF_014529385.1 of Adiantum capillus-veneris. Taxonomy (NCBI): domain Eukaryota; kingdom Viridiplantae; phylum Streptophyta; class Polypodiopsida; order Polypodiales; family Pteridaceae; genus Adiantum; species Adiantum capillus-veneris. Next base: position 119,827,131 of record NC_140941.1, read on the forward strand.
ATGCCAAAGAGGAGGCACATGCAACAAAATTTAAAGGAAAATGGAAGGGTGCAGCAACAAATAGAGAGCCTCCATGATGACCAAAGATATCTGCAAGATGTACTTGAACAAAAAAAGAAATGTACAACTATCCTTGCTCAAGAATTGCAAGATCAAATCAAGGCCGACATTGAGCTTAAGGTGGAGCAACAACAAGTGGAGGAGAAGCTAGGGGAGTTAGATGCTTGAGATGCCAAAGAGGAGGCACATGCAACAAAATTTAAAGGAAAATGCAAGGGTACAGCAACAAATAGAGAGCCTCCATGATGACCAAAGATATCTGCAAGATGTACTTGAACAAAAAAAGAAATGTACAACTATCCTTGCTCAAGAATTGCAAGATCAAATCAAGGCCGACATTGAGCTTAAGGTGGAGCAACAACAAGTGGAGGAGAAGCTAGTAGCAGGAGAGCAGCAAAGAAGTGCAAAGCTGAGTGCCCGGGGAATTCACCATGGAAAACTTACCGCACCATGTAGTGCAGGGGAGGGGGGTATTTTACAAGTTACCATAAGCATATAAGTTAGGGGTAGGCCCCCAATAATTTATCTCCCATGGTTAAAAAATAAGGGAGGGGGTATCATATTTAGAGGGGGGGGGGGGGGAGGGGGGAAAGGAAGCGAGAAAAGGGGAAAATGAGAGGAGGTTTTTGTGTTTCAAAAGCATGGCTTCTCAAAGGAGTCTTCCCTCAAACACAATAGCTACAAAGATACATGCAAGAACTAACAATGACTTATATTAATTTCTTATTTTGTGATTATAGTTCATTTGTTGAGGGATGATAGCTATAAAAGGTTTGTATAGATGAAAATTTACACAGAGAACCTAGCAAAACTTTATAACAATGTTGTTTAAGTAATTTAGATGGGTCAGTATTGGACAAGTAGCCAGAGTGCAGGCTGAACGGGCACATAGTTTGAAATTCAAACTAAGACACACTGAGGGTACATCTAGTTATCAACAGAAGTGGTTCCTTAGTATGTTGCCAATCACTATGCTACATGCTCTTTCACTAGTTTTACTTAGTAAGATCATGTGAGACCTGAATTTTATAACTAAGATACGGGTATGGTAGTTTTTGCATTGAATGTCGTATAAGCATAGAAAAGGGGGGTCATATTCCTTAATATGAGTCGTATATAGGGGTTTTATCAAAGTTGTCTGCTCGCAGGTGGCGTCCTGTTTTGTATATAGAGTGAATCCCTTGGGGCTAAGTGACTCATATGATGTTGCAAAGCACACTCTTTCAAATCCCTTAACCGTGCAATATGTGTCTGCTCTGACCTCAACTTCTCAAGCACCAACAACCATACTAGAAGAGATCAACGGTTTAAAGGCAAAGCTTGCACTGGAAAAGTAGGATAGAAAAGTGATGAAAGCAATCCAGATTCACCATTCAAAATTAAAAAGATCAATAAATCAAAGAACTAAAAGAACAGTTGGCCAAGGCTGAAGGGTGGAATAGTTGAACTCCTTTTATGATCTTACTCTTTGTTTATCTCTGCATTCCTTATGCTTAGATCAAGTGCATTTGCTACTAGCTATCGTTCTCACCATTCCCAAAACTACATTACATTAAAGTTTTGACGCTAGATGTTCAGAAATTATTAAACACATTAGAAATTTGAATTTATTTTTGTTAATCGTAGGTAATTGACCTTGACCTTAGATTAATATAGGTTCATCACTTTTGTTAATCATAGGTAAATATTAATATAGGTTCATTACTTGCTAGCCCTAGATTCCTAATGATTGCCCTAATGCTACAATCTTATTTATCATGAGGCTAAGTATATGACTAAGCTTTTTTCCCTTAGTCCATGTGCCATAAGCATCTCTCAAAATGGAATCATAAACAATGGAAAAAAATTGAACAAACAAATTGAAAAAAAAGTGTTTAGAAGAGTAGTAAAATTGCTCCTAGACACATTGAAAATCTAATTTATTTGTTATGCTTGTGTCTATGTAGGACTAGTGCCGTATTAGCACCTGGCATGTGAGGGGAACCACCTTGGTTCATTTGGTCAAGGACCTAAACAAATGCCCTAGGCTAACAAGGTTAATTCATCACCATGGTACTAGGCTAGTAGACTTTTTGAGAACCTCCTTGTGGGTTTAGGGAGTTGAGAGTAGTAGCTTGACCTTCCTTCGGGAGATTGTCTTGTATTGTGATCTTATTTCTTCTATGACATACTAAAAAAATCTTCCATGGACTTCATTTCAATGTGCTAATGGATTTTTGAGCTTCTTGGTAACCCATAGACATGCATAGGCTTGCTTGTTCTATTAAGAATGATCATCTAGTTTTTAGGCTAGTCGGTTTATGAATTTTCATTAACCTAGGTCATTTTTTATTGCTTATGTTAGCATCCACACAAATCTAAAAAATTTAGTGGTTTAATCTTCGTTATAGTTTAGGTGTTTTTTTGTTCTATGTTGCTTAGTTTTGGGCCATGTATTGAACCATCTTTGGAATCAAACTCACTTTGCATGATGTGGTCATTGCACTTCATATTCTATTTAATTATGTTGGCTTTTGATATTCACAAATTGCTTTACTTTTTGAAAACTTAACATTCCTTCCATGGGTGTATGTTTCACCATGTCACGATGCTCTACTTGAGACACACATGAGGATCTGTGCCATATTAGGACGGGGAATGTTAGCATTGGCTAACACATGCACCAAGGATGCACCACATAGAGTAGGACATACAATAATAATTCCTATTAGTCTTGCATAAGTTTTAGGCTTACATTTGTATATCTTATGGAGATGAGCCTAATTTAATTGTAATACGTAGAGTCTTTAAGTACATGCCTTTATAAGAAGCCCTTTTGTGTAAAGAGGCTTCATTCTTGAGAGTTCATTCTTGAGTATCACTTTTGTGTTCATTCTATGGATATCACTTAGCCTTGAGCTTAATGCCCATGCTTAGAAGGCTAGTGCTAGGCCTTTGTAATTAGAGCATATCTTTCTTGATTAATCTAATCTCTAATTTTCTCATCAATCTTGTTTCTTCTATATTTCATTAATTTTATGAAGTAGTTATTCTTAATTTGAGAGGGATAATGACTTCTTGCTTTGATTGCCAAGCCTACCATTCTATGAGTGCTTAAATTTGTGATATTTAATATCTTTAATTAGGTTTATTAGTGAAGTGTGTCTAGACCCTTGGTCTTGTGATTGGAGTATGTGTCCTATTGTGTGCTCATGTGTGGGTAGTAGGTTTAATTGGGTTCAAGCACCATCCACCCATGTGTGTGGAGCTTTTGATTAAGTACCTTTGTTGGCATGTGGTGATTGGGGAGGCTAACACCAATGAAATTAGTGTGTTCTTGTCAAAATGGTATTCATTAGATGCAAACCATTGGCAAGTTGGACTTTGGTAGGCTTGATGTGTGTATGTGTTTCTTGATTAATGATTATTTTCCAATTCATGGATAATATCTATATAAATTGATGAATAATTCTCTTAAATCCTCTTATTCTATGCATCCTATGAATCTTGTACACTCATTTGTATGATGCCTCCAAGCCCTAGTTGGGTTATTGCACCTTCGGTTGACATTTGTGTTGGTCTTGGCTTGTGGATTTGGCCTATGCTATGACCACTCCCAGTAGAATCTCTAGAGTCAAAAGTGATGAAGCTATTTTAAAATGCTCCTACCAATTATGGAATACAAGTAGAGTTAAGATCAACTATGTAGGCTCATGTTGGCTTTGTGCAATGGACAAAAATAATGGGTGGATTTCTAATGTAGAGAAGGGTCCTTGGTAGGGCCTCAACAAGGGGCTATAATCCCACATGGCACGGCAAGGGGGCTTATGGTAGCTAGGAGGCTACATTAGCATGGTTGGGAGATGAAACACTATGCCATTTTCCTCTTACCTTACATCGGTATTGGAGCTAGACGAGTTCTCTTTCTCTATTTCATGTTTTTCTTAATGAAGGAAGGAATGGTGAGGAGGGGAGGAGGTCAAGAGGGTACATGTAAGCATTCATGCAACCAAGGAGGTGGAGGAGGAGGAAGGTGTGGAAAGAGGGTCTTGCACAGAGGGTGGAGCTGGGGAAAGAAGCATTACCTATGGGAAAGACATCTTACACACACAACAAGGTTGACTGCGACATGCACAAAATTGGCTTGGGAAGGGCTTGACAAACTTGTGATATAGAAGAGAGACTTATGCTCTTATGCATCTCCATAGGGAAACTGAAGGAGGCCCATACAAGGTGCAAGGTATCTTTTTCTCTCTCATTTGTCAAGCTGCTACAAACACCATCGTTGAGCTCTTCAGTTCACACTTTAAGCGCCCAAGAGAAGCATTAGGCCATCTCAAGGGTGCCCTCCCACTGGTGCCAAGCTTGAGCACTTGGGTAATTCATCTCAAAGATGAAGCAATGGTGATTATGATGTGGTTTATCATAGCTTGGTGTAGTTCTTGCTTGCATATGACTTGCTATATTTTGGTGGTTCATGAAGAAAGGCTCTGACTTTGACAAGGATACAAGCAAGGTGGGCCATACAAGGGGTCGCTCCTACTTAAGAGATACCCAAGGCCGTAACGCAAGGAGTTCTTTGACAATGCAAACCTTGGAGTAAAGGAGCTCAAGAATTCAAGGAAAGAGGCCATGCAAAGGAGCAAGGCATCATGAAAAGATCATGAAAGTATACGCTGTGTGCAAGGCAAAGCGAAGACCAACCATGCAAAAGCCATGTAAGGCATCATAAAAAGGTCTAGAGTTTTAAAGAGTGAGGCTTTATAAATGGTTTGTCGAGAAGACAAAGACCTCCAACACTACAAGAGGTTGTGTGTTCTTGTGACGCTGTTAGCGACGGAAATACACTGGGTTTTTATAACCCCCGGCATCGCTAAAACCGTCGCTAAGAGCGTCGCTACGAGAGCGTCGCTATAACCGTCGCTATAGGCGTCGCTATAAGCGTCGCTATATAGCGACGCTCATAGAGACGCTCATAGCGACGCTCATAGCGACGATTATAGCGACATTTACACAGAAGACTATAGCGACGCTCATAGCGACGCTACTGAGCCATAAATAGCGACACTTATAGCAACGCCCGAGAGAAATTTTTTTTGGTGGCAGGGCACCCATCAACCATATTGTACTTGATTCACTTTTTTAAAAAAGTGCAAAGGTAGATAATAGACCCAAAATAGTCACCCACAAGACGCATTGTTTGCAAAATTGACAATTGTACACATCATAGGCAAAATGAATTGATTGGAAAATGTAATAATGACAATTGTACAACATCATAGGCATAAAGAATTGATTGGCAAAAGGAACTGCGGTGACAAATGTAATAATATACATGGTTCAAAAAGACGTATAAAATCCGTCTCATGATACATAAGCTATGAGAAACCCTAAACTAATGCTATCTAGCTACGGCTAAACTGACGTCGTCTAGTCAGACGTCTCATCGCGTCCAAGCGGCGTATCTGTCGGATTCTGCAAAAAAAGACAATAAGACAGCTTTCAGTAAGTATAAACATATAACGACATTTATAAAACAATACAAAAAATAAAAAAGAGTAAACCCTAATACTAACCATGCCGCCGCGAGAACTGAGAATGTCCATCAGGGCGTTTAAGCCCTTCCTTCCTGCGTACTCGCGCTCGTACGGTGTGGGATCACGTCCTGTCATCGACCACTGTCAAAACATACAAAGATTTCATTATGTTAGAATTAAAAAACTCATAAACCCTAAACTATCGAACATAAAGAGCAATGTGAAAACACTTACAAAATCGGCCTCAAATGATGCCCATCCACCGCTCCCCAAGTGGTGCGAGCTCCCTGCCTCTACTCGCGCTCTGGCTGCATCCTTTTGTTGCTTCCACTTGTCGGGAGTCTCGCGCGCTGCTTTCTTCGCATTCTTCCAATCTTCTTTGGCCAGCCAATCTGGCCTGTTCCACCCATTCTTGATTTCTTTTTGCACTTCGGAACGCTTGTGTTTGCAGTATTCGCGCATTCGAATCTTCATCAGGTCTTCATTGAAGCGCTGATCCCGTGTTGGAACGGGAAACTCATCATGAAGTATGCTGATGACTCTGTTTTTTAAATCACTTGGTACTTCACTCCATTTGTTTAGTATGTAGTGTCTAAACAGCTGAGAGCAAAGACCACGCATGCGCGAGATCGCCTTCTTGCCGTCATCATCCATGATGATACCGCCGCTGATGTCGACGGAGTAAGGCAAGCCCTCTGGCCGGTGATGCGTGAACCTGGGTGTCCCGACAGGGGTCTCTAGCGGCGTGTCGATGGGGGTACGGACGTCAGGTGTCTCCATCGGCGTCTGGGCCCCGAAGCGAGGAGTGTCGAGTGGGGTGGCTCCTGGCGGAGTAGGTAGAGGTGTGTAGCTTCTAGGAACAGTCAGCCGTGCAAAACCTGGCGTAGATGGCGATGCTGTGGCTGGTGTGGGGGCGGCCAAAGAAGGGGAGGGTAAAGAGCCTCGTCGAACACGAGGCGGTGTGGAGGCATCGGTGGCGGAATCCCCACAACAACCGCCACCGCCACCACTAGAGCGCCGGTGTCTAGACGAGTGTGAAGCTCGTCTCGTCGACGCCGAAGCTTCGGAGCGCGCCGAATGCTCCGAAAGAGAGGGAGATGCGGATGGAGTAGGAACGCGCGATGATGCGCCAGAGCGATGACGCTCCACGTACCACTGTCTCTGCTGCGGTGACAAAGAAGAAAGAAACTCCTCATCATCCATACCTGCATTAAACACACGAATATTTAAACTTACTATTGAATGAATAGAGTAGACAATGACGCAAAGACCATTAAATACAATGACGTAATGACGCATATAAATACAATGACGCAATGAATTGAGTCATAGAAGAGGCAAGTCGAAAACTCAGAATTTTCAATCAAAAGATATGAGCGCGAGTAGAAAAGAGCGTTATACACCATAGAAGGTACTTAGAGAGCCAGAGCTTTTACAACACGGAGCAAAATTGTTCAAATACAATATTTGTGGCTTTAAGAGATCTCTCTCTCATCCTCGCATAACTCAGCATAACTTCCTATATCTATATAGAGCTCTCCGTTTAAACACATATCCTCTGTTTCATTTTGTAGCTCCTCTGCATGCACCCATCTTAAGCTCATGAAGGTTGGTAGGCTCTCCAGAACCGCTGGATAGTGCATCGGTGATCGTCTTCCCCGTCTCCACTCGATTCGTGCCCTTTGTCGCTCTTGCTTTGCATCCTCATATTGTGAAATCCACTTTTGCATCACTGGATTGTGAAGCATGCAAAAGCGGTTGATTTTAGCCTCTAGATCTTCCGTCATCTTCTTCTCAACACCGAGATTGCACATGACAATCCCAGATATGCGCTCATCATCTATGGTTCGCCATAGCGTGTCCCGGGATTTATCGAATCCGTCTAGCCACTCTCCAATGTACACTAGGGACTCTGATACCAACCAACCTTCTGCCATGCTACCCTCCGGACGTGCCTTTTGACGCACATATCCCTTAAGCGTTTTCATGAAACGCTCTAAGAAGAACATCCATCTAGAATGAACTGTGCCAGCTATTTCCACCTCATCAACTATGTGAACAAGAAGATGCACCTGAATGGTTAGCATTGTAGTAGGAAAATGTTTCTCAAACATGCACACAAGCTCCGCAGCATTTAGTTTGGCGAATGGTATGGAGTCTACGTTGATCTCCTTTTGTGAGATCCATTGCACCAGCTTTGCAAGTTTGTAGATTGTGTTACGGATGTCGAGAGACAAACATCCCTCAATGGCAACCGGTAAAATAAACTGTAAAGTATGTGCAGCAATGATATTAAAGTCCACATTTTATGCAATGATATTAAAGTCCACTATGAACGTACCTGACACATTTTATGCCAATCGTGTGACTTCAAACCGGTAAGCTTTCCTTCTTTAGTAAAACACGTTCGGAGCGAGTGCATTACGCCAATGGGGGTCCGCAAAGATCAAATGGTCTCTTTTACTTTGCGTTCTTGGGCTCCTGTGAAAATCCATGGTGCTTTAGGGAGTTTTATCGATCCATCAGACGCTGTTTGCGGCCAATATTGCTCTATACGATCCACATTTCTAAGGTCAACTCTGGCTCCCAAAGTATCTTTCTTGCCGGTCAGATGGTCCCATAGTAGATTACCCACATTCTTGAATATGTGCATTGGATCGAGCAAGTGATTGATCATGAGTCGGGGCCAGTATGGTAACTCGTACCATAGAGATAGTCTCTTCATCCCTAGAGGCAATCCGTCATCGCACATCTCCTTCTGCTCTAACCATGCTTGTGCAGACATCCTTGGTGGCTCTCTTCCCAAAAAGCCGTCGCGTAACACATGATTCTCTGGAAGATACGCTTGATGACCTTCGTAGATTTGCTTCTTCAGTGAGGGTGCCCTACGTGCATTCAGTCTAGGTCCACATGTGACACATGCTCTGTATCCGCTTGTTTGAAGCCCTGCATGTATACACTTGATAATAGATCAACTATGGGAAAAAACAAGATTTACAGTGTCTGAGTGAGGAGTGTCAATAGTTCACCTGAGCATTCTGTTAGCACGGGATAGTCATGCATGGTCCACATTAGAATGCCTCTGATCAAAGCATTCCGTCGTCCTGTGTGTCGGCTCATATCCACCACCTCTATGCCAATCCACAATTGTTGTAGCTCTTCCAATAGTGGATGAAGATACACATCCATATTCCCCACTTTATATCGCCCTGGCACAATCAAGCTTAGCCATAGGTGCCCCTTCTTCGTAGTCAACCACGGGGGAATGTTGTAGTTGACGATGACAACGGGCCATACACTGTAAGATGTTGATCTTTGACCAAATGGATTTACGCCATCCATAGCCAGGCCTAAGCGCAAATTTCGAGCTTCCCTGGCAAAATCCGACCATGTTCCATCTATATGTTTCCACGCTACGCAATCTGCAGGAATTCGTAGCACACCATCCGAAGATTTATTCTCCTCATGCCATGATGCTAGGGCGGCCATGGACTTACATTCGAAGAAATGCTTGATGCGAGGAAGAAGAGGGAAATGTCGCAAAACCTTTTGTGGAATTTTTGTCCCGTGGAGATCTACTCGATATCTTTCGGAATCACATTTCGGACACTTCTCCATGTCTATGTATTCCCCTCTGAAAAGAATGCAGTCATTAGGACAAGTGTGGATAGAATTGTAATCCATCCCCAAGTTTCGCAAAATATTTCTTGCTTCATCTCGGGAATCTGGCATCACATTGTCAACTGGTAGTATGTGCTCTTTCAGCAATCTACACAACATAAAAATATGATACAGTCGTGTAAAAATCTATCAGATCATTATACATTTAGAGTTTTATTAAAGTAAACTAATTGTAATAGATCACCTGAAAAGCGTTGTGACGCTAGTGTCACTCCATCCAAACTTTGCCTGCATGTTGAGAAGAACCAGGAGTGCTTTCAATCTAGACATACGTGCTCCATTATACAATGGCGTATCGGCTTCACTTTTCATATCATCATAGATAAGCCTTTCTGAATCCATGATCGTCTCGATCATTTCATCAATCTCGGGCTCAAACATTGCCTCGTTGGGAATGTGCTCTGCATGATCATCCCCCGAGCTGTCAGAGGCTACATCTTATGGCCTCACATATGCTGCTTGACCAAAGCGCCTGCGAACACGTCTATTGGGTTGCAAGATTGCTGCTTGTTGGCCAGCGTCAGAGTCCGACGAGTTATAATTGGCAACAACTCGATCTATAATAGATGGATCGAACTTGCCAAATTCACGAACGGGCTGCAAAGAAACACGTCTTGTCCGTCGCACAACATGCTTGCATTGATTACAAGGACATAAAACCCTCGTTGAGAGATAGGTGTTTCGGTTGGACGGTCCCACATCCTCGTCGCTACTCATAATGAGGATAAAAAACTTATAACCTGGACAACAAATTTAATATTCTATTGGCATTCTTCGTCTTATCTCTCTCTCTCTCTCTCTCTCTCTCTCTCTCTCTCTCTCTCTCTCTCTCTCTCTCTCTCTCTTTACCTCACATTCTCTAGTCATGTCCAATCCCCGCACACCTCGGTCTAGAGGTGCACGGAGATCAGAACCACCGGGTTATAATCTCCTCTTTATTGGTCAATACCTATATTTGTGGGTACAAGAAATCTACACACCCACGTCTACATGATACTGCATGTAGTGGACAAAACCCCTTTGCCTCTTCTCTAGCTGTAGCACTTCACAGCATCTTAACATCTTTTCACAGTAGATCTTTTCACTGTTCGTCTAACTCTAAACCCTAAACCGTAAGTAATTCTTGCGTGGACTCGATCTAACGTAAATAAGCGTAAATCTAAATAAACGTAAATCTAACTAAAAATAAACCTAAATCTAATTTAACGTAAGTCTACATCTAACCTAATCTTTAACGTCTTTTGGGATAGTTTCCTACGACGTTAAAACTCTCTTCTTGTGTGTGTGTGTGTGTGTGTGTGTGTGTGTGGGTAAACCTAAATAAACCTAAGTCTAATCTAATATAACATAAATCTAAATCTAACGTAAATTATGTTATATTAAAAACAAAGAACTAAACTAACAGGGATTATAAGAACCTTAAAACTGATTTAACACATAATTTTTCACATAACTCGGCAAGAGTTGGCATTCTCATCACTAAAGATGTGAGAGTTAACTTCCGGCGGTGACGCTGCCTCATCTCCATCCACATCTGACGACAGCAATTGGCCCTTTAGACCGTTCTTGCTCTTGTTACTAACTTTGAAGTTGCTGTTGAATGACTAGAGGTTGTCTAGATGGTCATTGTGTCGGGGATGTAGTGACTCTTGCCGCCCTGAAGATCCACCTTCTTCCCTATCTTCTGAAGACATTTCACCAGTACTTTTGGATCGACGGAGCCCACCATGAGTGAAGGCAGCAATACCCTATATTCCATTGAGGGCTTTCTTCACCCGCTTCATGCAGGCATCGCAGTCTATGGAGACCTAAATCTAATCTAATATAATGTAAATCTAAATCTAGCGTGAATAAACGTAAATCTAGTTAAAAATAAACCTAAATCTAATTTAATGTAAGTCTACATATAACCTAATCTTTAACGTCTTTTAAGATAGTTTCCTACGACGTTATAACTCTCTTCTTCTTGTGTGTGTGCGCGTGTGTGGATGTGTGTGCCAATAAAAAGAGATAAATGGTATAACCTTTCTATCACCCATGCCAAGTATGATAGATTGATTATGCCATTTCCCTCTTGAATAATAGGTCTTGAGTTCAACTCCTCGTCGGCTAGATCTTTAGTTCTTTTAATTTTAATTAGTTTCCTACGATGTTAAATTAGTTTCTCTCTCTTTCTCTCTCAATGTGTGTGCGTTTTTTTGGATCGTATGCATGTTTTTTCTCTCTTTCCTCTCTCAATGTGTGCGTTTTTTGTTTATGCATGTTCTCTCTCTCTTTTCCTCTCTCAATGCGTGCGTTTTTTGTTTATGCATGCTCTCTCTCTCTTTTTCTCTCTCAATGTGTGTGCATTCTTTGTTTATGTATGTGTGTGTGCGTTTTTGTTTTTGTTTGTACTCTCTCTCTCTCTCTCTCTCTCTCTCTCTCTCTCTCTCTCAAAAACACTGTGTGTGTGTGTATGTGTGTGTGTGAGAGAGAGAGAGAGGGAGAGAGAAAGAGGGGAAGGGAACATGAGAATGAGGAGAGGGAAGGAGCATACCTGGCTCTCCTTCCTCTCCTCGTGTGTGTGTGTGTGTGTGGAGAAGAAAAAGAGAGAGAGGGAGAGAGAAAGAGGGGAAGGGAACATGAGAATGAGGAGAGGGAAGGAGCATACCTGGCTCTCCTTCCTCTCCTCGTGTGTGTGTGTGTGTGTTTGTGTGTGTGTGGAGAAGAAAAAGAGAGAGAGAGAGAGAGAGAGAGAGTGAGGGAGAGCATTACCTGCTCCTTGCTTGAGGGCGCCGAAAAACTCAGATCTGAGATCTGAGTTTTTGGGCGCGCTCGGTTATTTTTTTAGCCCAGCCGGCGTCGCTATGAGCGTCGCAAATATCTTTGTAAATTTGCGACGCTCATAACGACGTCGGGAATTTTTTTTTTTAGCGTCGCTAATATGAATAGCCTCTTGTAGTGCAAGTCATTCTTGGAACCGTGGTTTCTATACCAAGGCATAGCTGCCAAGGTGAAGGCAAAAGGCTCAAGATATTTTCGAACATGAGGATACAAGAGAAATTTTAGAGATTGAATAGGTCAAAAAATTGCAAATTCCTACTATTACATTTGCAAAATCTACATGCAATTCATGCCAATTTGATGAACTTAACTCTAGACAAAAAGGCTTCTTTATGCTTTTGCTATGACGTATGAAATTGGGTCAAGGTGATTATCTGACCAGATTGCATTACATTTTTTTTAATCTATACACAAGAGTAATTTGAATAGGTCCAAGTTCAATGATTTTATGCTCGACAAGGTCAGTTTGTATTTGATGATTGGCAAGGTCCATTCTTATTATAATATGCAAGGCATGCACAAGGGTGCAGGTTCATCACCACACACAATTTAAGATGTGACATTCTACATGAGGATGCTTATGCAATTATGTATATGGGTGCACAAATGATTAATGATCGGCAGTTGTTTTGCCCTATATATGCTTTGAGCATGGATGTTTTTTTCCATATGTGATTTCCTTTTGGCTTGTTGGGTTTTGTCGAACTAGTATAGCATCTCTCATGCTAATAAGTTAGTGTGCATGATCTCATTGTTAGCTCGCATAGCTAAGTAGAATTTTGAAAGAGTAAGCAACACTTATTTAGTGAATTCAAGCTACATCATATTCAAAAAAAAACTTGAAACCCTTCTCTTATTTCATGGTGTTGTGTGTGTGTGTGTGTGTGTGTGTGAGTGAGAGAGAGAGAGAGAGAGAGAGAGATGGAGATGTGCATGTTAAGACGTGTTTGAATGTAATTAATCTTGGGTTTTGATTTTAAAAGTCTTCAAAGATGACACACTCTAGCTCTTTCTCCATTATAAACCTAGAGATTCACCACCATCTGATAATCCTTCAATCCTATCACTCATAACCTTTTGTGAGATAGAAGGATGGCTTTATTTACCATAAAGGACAAATTTGGTTCTGGAAAGAGTCTAAAAATAGCATATGACAAAGTCCCATGTGTATTCGACCAAAAATAAGGCCCTAACAAAGTGTAAAGCAATTGAACTTCTGTACATGAGATGTTAAGCATTGCTCTATTAGACTATTAGCTTAGGGTCCAAGTAGGTATATTCCTAGCCTTTGGCATTTGCCTTGAGCCTTGTGTGGCATCATGTGGGTGTAAAGAAAGGGGGACTTGGAAGGGAGGAAGGTAGGGTCCATATTTAGGAGAATTTTTCATCGGTACAACTATAAGCTCAAAGAGCATCTGATATGGTGATCAATGATGATGTGGATGTTGTATTATGGGACTATGTTCTCTACATGGCCCTTACAAATTCACAAGAAGATTTAGAAATTTTCTCATGTAGGAAAATGGAGTCTGTTTCAGTGTTTTTCATACAATGCATAACATCATGAGCTTCTGCTCGAGAGGCACCACGTACCTAGCTAGGTACGATTGGGGGCAAGGAACCACCGGCCCCCCAACCGAGCTGGTGGTCCCCTGCCCCCAATCATACCTGGCTAGGTATGCGGTGCCTCCCTCGCAGAAGCTCGTGATGTTGAGGTAAGTCACAATGTGAGAATTATTATCTGTCCAAAACTTCTTGTGAAAGGAAGAACTAGTATGCTTCGTTTAGCTCTCATATAATTAGGGATGGCAATATGCTCCTCTTGATCACTAATATTGCTGATGTTTCTTTCCCTTGATTGATAGATACCCTACACCTTTCCATTAAAAAAAGAGGAAAAGAAGGCCTCGATCGGATCAGTTAGATATGGTCACATCTTGTACATCGAAGGGGAGCTTTTGAGGATCTTAGAGGAAGCATGGGCCATGATAATCAAGGGGGGGAGGGGATCTTTCACTGTTGAGCATGAGGTGACCATATATGGGCCGTGTGCAAGATTGCAAAAGGGAGGTACATCCATGCACACGCTTGCACAATAACGCACCACCTACATTTCAAACTCTGATGTGGGCTATGGTGTGAAGGAGCTGCATGTGGGGGCCTCCCCCTCTCTCTCTCTCTCTCTCTCTCTCTCAAGGGCGAATATGGTTGGTGCAAGGCCCGCTTTCATGGAGGTGGCCAGCTTGTGAAGGGTGCAGCCGGCTGGTTCTTGGAAGGTAAGCAAAAGCGAGTGGAGTAGAGGGCTCAGGGGCGGTGTCGGCGTTTCTGGAAAACTGCAGCCCACCAACTCGAAAGCGGCATCCCACGCTTTTTGACTTCCTGATCATTTTGCTCACAGCAGTCCCCATCCCCACGCTCTTCACACAGATGTCACAAGCTCCCTCCCTCTTCCCCCCTCCCTCCCTCCCTCTCTCTCTCTCTCTCTCATACTAGAGCCCACGTACGCACACACAGTAACCAAGTACCACTTGTAAAGTTGGTGCAGGAGGTGCGCCGTAAGCTTTTTAGACGAGAGAGAGAGAGATAGAGAGAGAGAGAGAGAGAGCGCTAAAAAGCTTACGGCACACCGATATTGCCACACCATACACATGCTTGCAATAGCGTAGTTACTAGGAAGGTTCCCCACACTCGTGGGGGTAACTTGTAAGATGTCATGTGATTACACAGTGACACACACACGAGAAGAGGAGGGGGGGGGGGGTGTAATAGAGCCAATTTCTAACTGCACCCATTTAGTGGACGGAAGGACGGGTATTTCTAACTGTTACCCCCTCATGTGGGCTCCTTTTGCGATTTGATGAAAGTGTGCCAGTTTGTGAGAGAGAGAGAGAGAGAAGGGGGGGGGGGGGGGGGGGGGGGAGATCTATCATAAGGGGCTTGAACTCAAGACCTACTTTGTGTGTGTGTGTGTGTGTGTGTGTGTGTGTGTGTGTGAGAGAGAGAGAGAGAGAGAGGTTCACATATATATGTGGATGGCAGTCGTGTGGCCATCATCATTGGTCATTTGTCGATGATCGGCCATATTAAGCATGTGGCAATCGATGAGTGGTCGACAATCGGCTGAAAGCACGAGCACATTGTCACATATTTCCTTTTACAAGCTAAAACCAGCTTGGTTAGCACAAGATGGTTTTGCGCCTATCTAAATGGAGAGAGAGCCACATGGGAGAATCCACACCCTCTACAAATGCAAATCCGTATCATCAAGTTCATGCATGATCCATGGTGAGACGTTCTTCTTACCATTTTTATAGGAAATGGTAGCAATTAGCAACCTACTTTTTTTTTGATCGGAAGTGGTGGCAATCACGAGCGTCACGAAGAATGCTCTTACGCTTGGGTGGCCTCCTCTCCTCTGCTTCAAGTCTTGCTCACACATCATAAACTAAGAAGGGCGTGTGTGCTCTGGCATCTTGCTCTTTTTCTTTAGAACCCAGCATCCCGAGTTTCTCCTTTGTGTGCCTCTTTTGATTGTGCTACCTCAACATGCCCTATTGTTGGGTCTACACAACACCTTACCTAAGGAGGAGGCATGATGTAAACAACATTATAGAAATGAACATATTCACAGCATTTGATGAAAATCTATGCCAAAATAATATATGTTTGGCATCAAACATTTCTTTCAATTCTCCTACTTCTTCCATTAGAGGACCTCAGCTTATGAGCATCTTGCTCACTACATACGTTGGTTTTTGAAGGATGAAAAAGCATTTCAATCGTTGAGAATTAAGATCAATTAGAGAGTAGAAGACACTTGAACAAAACAACTACTTGATTCTGATTAGAGAGAAGTCGTTTATAAACATGCACAAGAACTCTAGAAGTAGGTGTAACACATTCTGAAAAGAAAACGATAGAAGAATCTTTGGTGATGTTGACGGACTCACGTAAAAGAAAATAGCAGGGGATGTGCAGATGACAGATAAGCATGTGTGATCAGGTCTTGTATACTTGTCCTAGAAGTTTCGTAACATTCGGATTTTGTTTGATGCTGTAACGGTCATGTTTTGTTTGTCGATTAGCGCGACTAGCTTTTGATGACTTTGGTCATTTGAGTATAGCTTGTGTTAGATGTGAATTATCTATTGTTTTTCAAGATATTGACACCCTCTTGTAGCCTCTATGCACTAATCGAGTCAGCTTCATCCCATGGATTGACAATTATGTTCGTGGTTCTCACTATGTCTGTAATATAATTGAGTGAGGTTAGAAACCCATCCCACATATGGCACCGCTGTCAGGGACGAATAGACCTAAACTAGGGAAAACAAGAGTGTCATGTATAGTTGTCCTTTAACTTCCTCTATGATCACTTAGAGTTAAAACTTTCTCTTTAAAACCGCATAGCTTAAGATTGTTGTCTTTTGCTGTGTAGAAGTAGCTTGGAAGTAGATTGAACTTACTAAGTGCCTTGTAGGATTGTAAGATTGTAGGATTAGATTAGGATCATTTTGAGAATGATTGAAGGACGAGACAAGTCTTAAGATCAAGGCTTTAAAAAACATAAAAAGCAGTGTTTGTGAACATTTTCCACAACCCAATTGCAGAAGAACCTAGGAGTAGGGTAAGTAGAATCCGAGGTGGGATCTCAAAGCATTGCTCACTCCAAAAGAATCAATTGTGAGTTGTTTATGTGAAGTTGCAGAATTCCAGGTCTATGGCTTGAAACAGCATCAAAAGACTGTCAACCACTGAATCTGGCTGGAGGTTATGTCATAAAAGTTATATGAACCATTGGGTAAGCTTAAGGATGCAATTGAGATAAATTTTCAAGAGTTTGCAAAAACTCAGATTATTTATTTTTTCTTTAGATTTTGGCCAAATGTTCATTTTAGGCCAAAAGTAAATAATCACAATTATTTACTTTCAGCTCAAAATTGACCAAGGTTGATACCAGAGACTCTATGCATGATTACCAATATCTTTTGTAAAGTCTCATAGAATTTGGATCACAAAATAGACTAAAACCTTGAGAAAAACTGAAATTTGTACTGATTGTCGAGAACTTGAGTGTGACATGGTAAATCTTGCTCAAACTTAGTGAAACTTGACTCAGAGGCTTAGATTGAAGTGTTAAACAAGTTATATGCTCAGATGACCAAAAATATGCAAAAATTTGTCAAAAGTAAATAATTGCGATTATTTACTTTTGTCTTATTTTTCAACTTTTTTGACCAACTAAGCATACCACAAGTTTTATCATGTTATATTGAGCACTTATATCAAATTTGGTAAGATTTGGATCTATAAAGTGGAAATTGTGACCAGATTTGAAAAGTCAGTCTAAAGACACAAAATTGTTGACAAATTGAGCAAAATTTATCCAAACTTGGTGAAACTTGGCTAGGGAGCTTAAGTTGAGTTTCTTTACCAGTTTGTATCAACATTTTTGCAAAAAGTTGCCAAGAAGTATCAAAAGTAAATAATCACGATTATTTACATCTGCTTCAAAATTGAACATTTTTGCACAATTGAGTATACCACAAGGTCAAGCATATCAAATAGACTCCACAAATCAAATTTGGTGAAATTTGGATCACAAAAGTGAGACTTAAGACAGATTCTCAAAAACTAAGTCTGCGGACACTAAACAGTTGATAACTTGGACAAATTTTGTTCAAACTCAATGAAACTTGTCCAGAGACCACAAGGTGATTACCTGGAAAAACAAGCCTAAAAAGTGTAAAAACTGAGAAAAGTAAATAATCGCGATTGTTTATTGCTAAGACCCCGAGACAAGATTTTTTATTTTTGAGCTTGTACAGTGTTAGAACAACATAATACAAGGCCATTGGTTGAGTTTGGATTCCATCGGGTCCAAATTAGTACATGTTAGCTCAGTTTCTAGATTCCAGACTAGTCCTTTAGCTCTTTGCAAGGATGAAATTTGGAAGTCTCATTTGCTGACTCACTTAGCTCAGATTGAAGTGATATACATAGACCAATCACAATAGTTAGCAAAAATTGTACATTCTTTGTGAAAAATTGCTAACTTGGTTAAAAATGACACAAGAATGAGGTTGCAGGTAAAGAATTGAGAGCTTGAAAGGAGTTGCATTCGAGTCAAGTGGAAAAACGGATAACAAGTCAATCCGACGGTAAGTATTCTATCCAGAGCTTAACCAGTCTATATGAACCTTAGATCTCGTCGTATACTAGCAAATCAAGACATATTTGGAGAGACCGCTAGTACAGTATCCACCAAAGAGAGTGTGAATCAAGGTGATTACTTGGACACTATCTTTGAAGAAGTCTCAGACACCTATTCCGACTCAACATCCGAAATGTCTTCCTATTCGACTCATTTAGGAACCGGAAAGATAGTGTGATATAAGCACATACTCACCTTTTATATGACTAATGGCCATGGAGCTCAAGTTTACCTGGATCCTAATGAAGAGTATGCCATTCGCATTGATGACCATGACATAGAGTATATGGATAAAAATAGGACTCAATATTTAAAAGTTGAAAACCCCAATTTAGTAGACAAATGGGAGTTAGAGGTGAATACCATATTTCCATATATGGCAGCAAAAGAAGGTCCATCGACTTTAGAATTCAAGGGATACGATCAAGTTTACCTAAAACCTTTGAAATGGCTTAGCACGGATAATCCTAGGATCGGAGTCTATTGTTGAGAGGATAGGAACATCAAGGATCTTTTATAAACTTCTCATGCCAAATCAGGGCAATTGACACCCATGAAAATCATCTATATATTCAAAATCAAAGACAAGGGTTCAGCAGACCTACCAACTTACCTATTGAGGGATTGTTATAACAATAACTTTGTTATGATGAGTCCTAAGGAGGTAGAACAGATCAAATACCAAGGGTACTTTATAAGAGATTGGATATTGGGCCAAGGACGAGAAACTACTCCAAGAGAGGAACTCTGCGAGAGATCTTTTGGGAGCAATGTTAAAAAACCCAAACCTACCTCATCGCGAAGAAAATCGAGTGACATTAAAGCCAGTCCAGGGGCTACATGAGTCACTATTTCCAAGAGATTGGTTTGAAGGACTCGAGACAACTGCCTGAAGAACTGGAGTTGAACCAAACAAACGTGTCAAACCAGCTGATTTTCAAAAATGGATCAAAAGATAGAGTGGATTGAGAGATCCATACGACCACTTAGCAAGCTTTAAGCAAGTGCTAAGAGCAGAAGCATATTTGATTTCCACGCTCAATTTGAGGGATTCGGAATGAAATTAGAAGGAAAATAATTGACATGGTTCCAAAACATTCCACCAAGGTCAATCATGGACTTAAATACATTAGCTCAGGGATTTGTAGTTGCATGTTCCAAATCGGGGATCAAACATAATATGGTAGCTCAAATCTATAGCTTCAAACAGAAACAAGGTGAGTCTGTTAGGGATTGTGCAACTAGGATGAAGCAATACATTGCAAGATGCCCAGAACTAGAAATACAGCAGCAGAAAGACTAGTGTCATTATTTCTAGAAGGATTGCTAAACAAAGAACTTCATGCTATACTGTATAGCAAGAAGCATATTACCCTAGAAGAGTGTGTATCAGATGCTATTGACTTGGGAGTCAATTGTGATATTTTCAATGAAGAAGATGTCCCCAAGGATACTCAGAGTGTGAAAAAAACATCCTCAAAACTAACACGTGGGAATAGCTGTTGCAGCACCACTTACAGCCATAGAAGACATGCTCAAAAGGATGAACAAAATGATGAATAACATGCAAAAAACACATAGGAGAGGACCAGGGCAAGGGATACCTCAACATGGACAACCGATTAGGCCACAAAAATGGTGTGCTACCAAGGATAAATGGACCAATCATGAGACCAATGAGTGTTATTACCGACCAAAGTACGATGGAAATGTTCAATATATGTCCATGAGGCCACAAGAACAACCCACGTACAGATGTTAGCCTAATATGGCCCCAACGCACAAATACCATCGATGGGTATGAAAAGACCACAACCAGTGTTGGGTCAACAACCTCCATATCCTGGACATAATATAGTGCCTGTAAAGTACATGCATTCAGAAGGAGTCATAGATAAATAAGCACTAGTGCTTGTTACACCTTATGTAGAGCCTAATTACCCATCTACCGTAATGGTAGAAGGGGAGTGGTATAATTCGCATCCACCTCCAATGGAAGAACCTGTGACTTATGCTACACCAGAGCTTACACCAATGTACTATGTAGTTAATCAAGGTGTTAGACCTCCTATGGTAAGACCCATGATTAATCCAAGGACTAGACATTACCATAATTGTGGTGCAAATGATCATTGAAAAAATGAATGCCCAAAACTTGACAAGAACATTAAGCCAATTGAAGCTTTTTGTACGCAATGTTGCAAAAAGGGTGGACACTTCCCTGAAGACTGTCCAACAAATATGTTAAACAAGGGAAAAGCAGTGGTGAATGTAGTCCAAGCGATGCCAAGTAGCTCTTCAGAAAGTGGACCTATTGTTCTAATCAAGGTGATCACTAGAGCCCAGGCTAAGAAAAAGAAACATAACTCCTCAGATGAATCAGAGAATACTAAAATTTTCTCTCAAAAGACTTAGAAAAGAAGAAGTCAAGGTATGAGATGAGAAAACAGAAACAAAAGGACAAAATTGAGAAAAAAGCCAAGAAAATATTCTAAGAAAGAGTGAAGGACACTGGGAGTGAAATCAAAGAAACCACAATGAAATCTGGAGGATCAATTTTGGTAGACAAATTTTTGAGACAATCAATGCAGCCTTGGAATCTTTCCAAGCGGGACTTAAAGCAGGCCAAAACATGGAAAACAAATGAAAAAACTATCATTCTCCAGATATGGAAGCAGCTAAGCTTGAATCTTATCAAAATTTGGTAAGAATTACTCAAAAAATGCTAGAAAAACAAAAACCCAAGCTTGAGAGTGTAGCAAAATCGGAGGAGCTTGTGGTGGAAACCAATAAAGAGAAACCCCAAGTGGTGATAGAACTTATGCAGGTTGCAAAAACAATAAGAGATCTATATCTAGCTCCATTTTCATATTTATAGGAGGATCATTCCTTAGCGATCATCTCTCCAAAATTGCACGTTTTCTTCCACTATAGAGGCTGAGTACATTGCAATGTTAGATACCAGCAAGAAAGCTACATATGGTTGGCATGTTTAGTGGGAGATTTAGTTGTTCTTGTTTTGCATTATGATAGTGGGAGTGCCATTGCTTCAGCGAGAAATCCCGTGTTTCACTCCAAGTTGTAATACATTGAGGTGAGATATCATCTCATTTGTGATGTATTGATACATAAACGATTTAAGCTTATCATGTTCCACACACGTTTACACATTGCATTGAGTTAATAATGTGTGGGTGAATATAGACCACTAACACGTGTTAACAGTGGGGTAGCAACTCCTCTTTTGAGCTCATATGATACATTTACATCTCTTGAGGGCTAGAGACAAGTACTAGAGATTATTTATATACTCCTCTTTTTTTTGCTCCAAATAGCAAGTTTATGAAAAGACTTTTGTTCCAGATAAGGCAGAAAGAAGTTGAGTAGATAATGGGGGTTATCTTAAAAGCATTAAAATTACTAAATATGTTTCCTAGATACAGCCTCTTCTTGAAACAAGCTTGAAACAAGGGCCAAACTTTCATTTGTAAGTAAATTAATGATGGCATCTACTAGCGATCAATGGAACTTTGACAAAAAAAATTGAAAACTACTAAACTTTTCTTTCCTCGGACAACTACTCTAAATTTTTTTGAGCAATAGAGTTAGATTATATTAATCATCACCAAATACTACAAAAATGTCTTGCTCCAAATGAGCCATGGATGTCAAGTCCAAATAAGAATTAATAGAATTACAGGGGCACTATATGCCAACAACTCTAATCTTATACATTTTGCTCTTTACGTGGTAGCACTTTGATGGAATCCTTTCTTTAGACAAGATGAGCTGGGTTGTCCATCATGAAGTTTCTTGAGCAATCGAGGGCAGCACCACTTTTTTGAAACTAGTTTCTTGAGCAACCAAGGGCAGCAGCACTTTTTGAAACAAGTCGCTTTAAGATTAGAGAATTGTAATAGGCACACACTCGAAAAATTATTACTTTTGCTTTGAGCAAGAATATACCTTTTAGTCTATAATAGAACTTTAGCATGTAAACAACATTGATATGTAAAGTTGTAGTAGGCTGTGTTCAACTTGTGCTTTCTGCAGGTTTAGTACATTTATTTAGGCACACTTATTTAGGGTGAATCTTGCAAAATACACATTTTTGTTTAAGAGTGTTGTGTTTGAATGCCAAAGGAGGCGGGTGCCAAATGGCGAGCAAAGTAGGCATGTGGTGGGTGAGAGCGGCAAGGCAAGGAGGGGAGACAAGTGCAAGAGTTAGCACCAAGGGTATCCACTTAGAGGGAGCCAATCCATTACTTAGAACAACGAGGTGTTGGGGTGGGTTGGATAACGCAAAATGACCTAATTAGCTCATGCAAGCGCGTGAGTTCAAATTGTCTTGCTGAATTGTAGGTTTTAATCTTCATGCAGTGTGAGTGGATGGAGAAGAATTGGGAAAGATTCCTTGTAGAGGAAATGGAAACGAGCCACTATGTTGTGTTCAACCTATGCTTTGTGCTGGTTTAGATAATCTTGTATAAGACCCATATTTTACCAAATTTTAAGTAATCATGCAAGTTAGGATATATTTTCTAGATCTCTCATTTACAAGCCCTTGGTTTCCATATAGGCTAAGCTTGTAAAGCATTAGTTTGAATCTTGCATCAATTCACACCAAACACGTTGACAAGAGGACTCTACAAGAGATGGGCAACACATACATCTTTATAAAGGATGGTAATAAGCCAAAACCTTGAACGTGAACCTTTGTTAAGAATTATAATGACCTATGATACACTTGTTGGAATTAGGGTTACAACAATGCACACAGAGCTTGAAGGAGATGAAGAAGCTCAAGGCACACAATAGAGAGTGTATTGCTTAGTGTGAAAATAGAAAGATAAGCTAACCCTAGAGTGATGGGTGTATATATAATACATGTGGACCCTAGTGAGGGAAAAAGTGCCTCGGTGGTCCTAAGCATATTCACACACATCACTACCAAATATATGGTAACAAATCCTCCTAGGGAGTGATGCGGTGAACGAGAGACATATTATACAGGGAAGTGCCATGCCTTGAGGACATGATCAATCCACAAAGGGAAGAGAGCTAAAAGCTTTGCAAAAAACTTCAAACTTCTCATGAGGCACATAGTGTATGGATGGCACATAGTGCATAGGGGGAAGTGCCATCCCCTAAGGACATGATCATTCCTCAAATGGCAGCAAGCCCAAAGCTTTACAAAAATCTTTGAACTTCTCCACGTGGAAATGCCTTTGTGAATAGATCTACAAGGTTGTCCTATGTTGGCACATAAGCCAAGCTGAAAGTCGGCAAACTGCCAAGCCTCACCATATCGATGCTAGCAAAGCGAGAACCACGTACATAAAATGTCAATCCATGGGGGACGCAGCTAACCTGCCTAGTGCATGGAGGCTACAAGAAATAGCTTATCTCTCAGAAAACCCAAGTCAAGAGTGCTCTCACCTAAATCGGTCTCATATGTGCGTCAATCACCAAAAGCTAACCTTCTTACTGCAAGTCTAATATGATGAATTGGTATAGCTACATTGCTCCAAAAGCAATGAAACTTACTACCTAGAAAGGGCAGAGTATCCTCTTCAACCTCATGTGCTCAAAAGTCATCATTTTTTACACTTGGAAAAAAATTTATCAAAGATAAACAACCTATTTTGGGCAGGTTGATTTTGGCCTCCAAAGCACTGTATAGCTTCCTTAGGACACTCTCTATCTATTCATATGGCCCAAAACCAGTTTGGATGCATGTATTGTGCATAAGGGATGAAAACGACTCGTAGATGGGCATAACTAAAAACACAACTTCATGGCAAGACATTTACATAGAAAGGAAGAGCTTTCACTTGCGGACGCATCAGTATGCTCAAAATCACAATGCGACACCACCTGACGGAGACATGAACAATTCAAAAGACAGAGAACTCACAGCACAGTATTGTAGCGTACGCTCACTATCATTATCCAAAATCTTCCTTCAAAAGTTACAAAAATTGGCTTTTCTACCTTAGCCAAGGTTTAAGAAATGGATCCCTAGCTAATTTGGCTCAATAAGGAGGCTTAGGACTTGCAATTAATTACAATTTTGGAAGCCCCTAGCCCCTTTACACTCTTTGACAATCAATCGTGAAACAATAATTTGGACTTTTACGGGATTTCTCATTAATAAATGAGGTTTTGATACAGTAAGCGGAAATGAAAAGTATTGATGATGTCCTTTTGATACTCCTATTAGCTAGAGTAGTTAACATCTCCCCCTCCTTGTCCGTGTCGTCCGTGACACAGCTACTTAGGGTGCTAAGTAGTGGTCATGATTTTTGGCTTCAGTCCTCTTTGTGTGTTGTTCAAATCCATGTTGGTACTTGAGCCGTAGTTCCTTATCTTCTGTAGACATGAATTGCATGGTTATCTTGTTGTTCTTCTCAATGGCCAAATAGCTCACAAAGCGACGAGCTCTCAAATTGGCGATGACTGGGCTGAAGATTTTTCTTATGTACGTGAAGAAGCCAGTATAGAATGCTTCTTCGAAGGTCTGCATGTAATATGAGGGTAAGAACATTACCGTCCCGTAGAAACCATGGAGCACTTCCTTTGAAGGTTTTCCTGATGAATCATAGCATAGACCTTGATTTCCTTCAAGGAAGGGCATCTAAGCTGCATATGTCTGCTCGATACGATAGAAGGTTTGTAGGCAGGTAAGTATAATATTTGAAATCTTGACCAACATAATACAGGCCAAGTCTGGTATTCCATAGAAAAGATGGATAGTCGATGATAGGTTCTCCACTATGTAGTCTTCAATGGGTTTTTCATTTGGTGGTGGTGGGAACCTAGGGTAGTTGAGCCATGTTGGCTGCTTTGGTTGTATGATGGAGTACTACTACCAATTCTGGACTCTTAGAATTGGATACTACACAAGATCTTGCTTGATACTTGATGGTTCATTCATGTACAATATGAGATACATGGGGTGTCAATTTAACCATAGTCCCACCACTTGGGTTGTACCATTATAGGGTTGGTGGTTGACTAGATCCTTGAGTAACCTCTCTTTTATTTGCATCACTTTGAATTTGATAAGTGGGTAGAGAAGGGCTTGTTGATTTCAATCCTCATTGACATTTGCTTGTGTGAGGAGATTCACATTGATAGAGTGTAGGATCCTTTCTTCCCACTACATGGCCTCTTTCCAAATATGCTCCATTTCCTCTTCTACTTTCTTCTTCATTAAAGCTTCTTCATCAATAGTAAGGCTCTTTAAGGGAGCGGAGGGGCCGTCTTCCTCTCAAGAGACCACAATGTAATGTACCCAACATTTATCCATATAAGTCATTTCAGTTATTTTGCAAAGTAATTGAGATTCTCAATTTTGTGAGTCATCATGAGTTTATCAGAGCAATCGGATTGAAAATGGGGTTCAGAATCTATTTATTTATGATCTTTCTTTATGTGGAACAATAGGTTTATGTGGGAACCTAATCTATGTGTGAAGAAAAAGCTTAGAGATAGTATTTTTAGGAAAGAAAGAGAGGTGAGTCAAAATAAGGATACTTCTTTCTTTCTCTCTCTCAAGATAGGTGAACGTCAAAAAAAAAAAATTAAAAATAAATTAATTAATTGAAGAGCCGCGACGACGTGTGAGCTTTTCCTTCTCCTATTCTTGAAACCCTCTCAATATTCTTAGCACCCCCCTAGGGCCTATATAAAGGACCCTTCTCCTCTCACTTTGAACACACACATCTACAGAAGTGGAAGCTCTCTTGCAACGACGCACTGTCGAGAAATTTGCGGTCTTGCCAGGAAAGCACCGGGCTTATGGCTGTGAGAGTTTGTGAGAGAACTCAACAAAAACTATATGAAGGAGTTAAACCATAGATGCCATGAAGACTAGGGTTTGGAAAGAAGTGCAATCAAAGAAGACCCACTCTTTCTCTCTTGCATCCACACACACAAAGAAAGAACACAAAAGAGAATGTCAAAACAACACAAAGATAAAAAAATCAAGGCTATGGTCATATCGTATCATGGGTAGTATGAAAGGGTTAATAGATGAGTTAATGGCATTCAATCTTGGCTGACCAAATATATATGTTTTGTCTAGTGATGGGGATTAATTGTGTATACAAATCCTCTTGGTTCATATCAAGATAACTACGCTTACATCAAAAGAAAAGTTATAGTCTATAAGAGGTAGTATGATGGGATCCGGTGAAAGAAGTATTTCATTGAGCCTTTCTGGGCCAAAGAGAAACACTATACGTAGTTGATATTTTATGGCTAATCCATACGTTAATTCTAATAGCTCGTACAGAGTGAAAGCGATAGAAATTATCATCATGTGGGTTATTCATCTAGAATAGTATGTGAGAAATGCAGATATGAGAGAAGTGAAGAGATGAGAAGTTTCCCTCCTAAGCCCTATTCTTGCCCGTAGGCAATAAGGATACTGCGGGGAGAGATGTACATGTAGCAAAGAGAACCTAAAATTTGTAGAGAGGATGAATTACTAAGAGTGAGAGAGATAGGTTTGGTTAAGGAGATGAGATTAGATATATATATATATATATATGTAGGATTAGAGATGAAAAAGAAAACAATAAGAAATCAAGAAAACATCAATGTAGAACACATCTTACTTGACAAACCCTTTGGCACCATTATTGATGGAGAGACAAGAAGAATGGATAATTCCACTTTGATTGATACACCAAGTGCAAGACCTTCTTTGATTGGAGTTGATCTTCCAAGGTTAGCTTGTTGCAAGAATGGCTAGTCTTCTTCTAGGAGAAAGTGTAGGCTTAGGCTTATGTTAATGACTAAGTACAATTTGGCATTACTACTCCCTCCCTCATGAATTCCTCTCATCAATGGCTTTAATGCTTGAGTTCTTTTCAAGGAAGAAGAGGTCCCCTTTTATAGGTGAAGGGAATCCACAAGGGTGTACACAAGAAGAAAAGAGCCAGTGTGAACAGAAACTGGAAAAGTTGGAAATGAGCTGTCCTTGCATGATGTGGGCAGACTGGGGTCAAGTATTTTGATCATATCTCCTCAACCGTGGCTCCAAATTAAAAATTAAAAATATGGGCAAAAACTTCAGCTCATTACCTACGACTTCCTTTTTATATGCATTTTCCAATTTGTCATAATAATCAATATCTAATTCTCCTAAATGATTTTCTCATATTAAACTGATCATTTAATGTGGGGAAGGACAGGGGAGAAAAAGCTAGAATATTGGTTAAGCTAGCAGACTGGCCACAGTAGGGATCCAAAGGAGAGAAAATAGGGATCCAAAGGGGGGGGCATCTGCAAAAGAGCCATGTGCAACAATGGGCTAAAAAGACCCTAAGGTTCAGCCCATTAAGACTTCCAAAATGCTAAGGTTCCAAAATTCAAAGGTTGTGTCCAAAGGTCAACCCTAGGGAAAATTGGATGCTTTGTGTGTGCCCTAAAAGTCTTTGCACATCCCTACATGGGAGGGGGCGAGCCCTAAAGGTAGGGGATGAGAGACAAAGCCACACACACACACACGCACGCTCCCTTTACACAAAGGGAATGAGGGACACATGTCAGCTCCCTAGGCCAGATGCCCACAAGGTGTGCCCAATTTCTATTGGATGACCCTTGAAGTGGACCAATGAGAATTAAGCTAGAGTAAATCTAGTTTAATTAATTTAAAAACATTTAATAAAAGAAACCAATGAGAATTAAGTCTCCTAGAAGACTATTGGGCAGTCTCCCAAGGGGTCCAATGAGCATTCAGGAGCCCCATGGCTTGCCTGATTCCTATTGTCCAGGAGGCAAAGGGGTCCAATGAGAGTTTAGTTTAATTATTTAATTACCTAAAGCTCTCACAAAAGGGGAAAGGGGGACACATGTCAGAAGGCTATCACTTATGCTGCTTAATTGTAATTGGCTTGACTTGGGGAGGGTCAATGAGGCTTCAGCAAGAGCAATTAGCAAGAGGGCTCGCCCAAGAGAGAGAGGGGCCTGATTTTTGCAAGGCATTATCACACACACACTCACACAAGCTCATGTGTGAAGAAAGAGAAGAATATCTCTTCCAAAGCTTTAATGGAGAACTCATCACCTACTCCAAGCTTGTGAGATAGAAGCCTACATCAACACTCTCTTGGCATGTGGATGCAAATCCAACCAAGAGCCAAGCTTCAATGCATGCTCATCTCCTCTACCAAGCTAATTACTAAGCTAAGCTATGCTACATATGAGTGATTATGTGAGGAGATGTACATCTTTCTCGTAAGATACTCCTTCTTCCTCTCAATCTACTCTCATACCCTGCTAGCTCTCACCATCTTCGAAGGTGTGTGAGGTCTTGGGTCTGAGAACGGGGATAATTCAAGTTGTGTTTGTTAAGTGTTTTGCTTAGTGCATGAAGTTTCCATCTTCATTGCACTAGCTAGTCTTGAAGGAACACAAAGAATTGTATTGTACAATGTCTCTCTTGATGGGAGAAACCATAATACAAAGCCTTTTGGAGGGGGGACCGGCTCCATGAAAATCCGGTCCTCAACTGTTGTCAATAGCTTAATTTCTCTCTCTTTTGAAAGTATTGTCGATGCTATCTAACTAGGTGTTATGCTTTTTTGTTGCTCTCTCCACCCAAGCACTCTTGTAATTCTCATTAGGAATCTATTCTTATGAAATGCCCACTATGTTCATGCTAATTTCCGCTATACATAAGTTATTAGGCCATTAAATGTTACACAATTCGGATTGGAACCTTGTGTTAAAAAATCACCAAAATAGGGTACATTTCTGGCAGCAAAAGTCTTCCTATGGTCCCCTTAGCCTAGACTTTCATTTGATTCCAAAGGACACATCATGCCATATGAAAGTATGACATTGCTCCTTGACAAAGTTTTGTAATCATGCTTGCAATAATGCATTAAAATAAGTGTATCTTTGAAATCATGCCACCTAGTGTCCCACTAGGATTTGATTCCCTCCTAGTAGCTATTTAAAAAGAAATATAAGAAAAATACATAGAATATATATATATTGGAGTTTACCCTAGATATAGGATCTAGCTAGGGTGTGAGATAATAATGAGATAGTAGAAATAAAGAATCAATGCTTTTTGCCCCAAGTTAAAGAGGCAGAGCTATTGACGCTTTTCCCATAGTATTTTCTGATGGGTTATCCTTGAGAAAAATAATAGGATGAGATAGAAGGCATATTATTATACTTAAATATGCATATGTACATTATAGAAAATATAACTATGTATCTAAAAAGTTACAAGATAACTCTTGTAGCATGCGTTCCCACTATGTACGTGTCACAGCACGACAGCGCCAGAGGGAGCCTCTCTCCCTTAACCTCTCACCTTCAAGCCATCTCCATCTCCATCTCCAATCATCGACGTGCCATCTCCCGGTTTGTGAATACACACTCTCTCTCTCTCTCTCCAACAACGCGCTTTTCTTTTCTCTATTCTGAAGCTATGGCTCCGAAGCATGTAACGCGAATTTCTAAGGACGCCCATGTCGTTGCACCACCAAGAAAGGTGAGAAGAAAGGTGTCTACTCTGAACGTATCTCATGCAAAAGCATCAACCAAAGAAGAAGTTGAAGCCGTCCAACCTCCAACATAGGAGTTAGCCACACGCGCTCCAAATCCAGTAAGACAAATTTATAATTCTGCATTGCTATTCATGTTTGACTTGGGAAGCTAAGCATAGCGAACCCCTTAAACCATCCGAAAAACGTGGTTCTATCACAAAAAACAAGCATATGTTTTCATAGATTAGTGAAAGAAATGTTTGATAAATTGTCACTGTTTGTTGAATTGTTATTGCTTAATAAATTGTTATTGTTTGATAAGTGGATTCTGATTGATATGAAGAATTGGTTGATCATGTTGAAGAATCATTTAAAGGGAAGAATTGTTGAAAGAATGTTTTTTATTCCTCGCGGGTAGCAAGATGATTCCGCAGTTAGTGGAGATTAAGCTGAGGTTGTTGACTCTCTTTTATTCCTCGCGGTTAGCGGGATGCCTCGCAGGTAGCGGGATGCCTGGCAGTTAGCAAGATGCCTCACAGTTAGCGAGATGCCTCGCGGTTAGCGGGATGCCTCACGGTTAGCGAGATGGGAAGGTTACGCAATTCGCAATTAGCGAATAAATCCTTTGCAAAGGCTCTGTTGGTTAGACAGAGGAAGTCCGTAGGCAGCAGCAAACTCATGAGCAATTGGAAAAGTTTTTTTTGTTGAAATATAGGGCTGTCTTCATTAGGCCTTGTTTGAATTGTTTTGGTATTGTTTGAAGGGCTGTATAAAAGAACCTGTGTTTGAAATTAATTAAGGAACACTGTTTGTATATGTAAAACAGTGTGGTAAAAAGTGTGTGTGTGGGGTGGAAAGTGGAGGCTGGCTCAGGTTGCCAGTCAAGGATGGGTGGTCTCGATTAGTTGAGAAACTCTCCACTCCCTCTTATTAAGAAAGTGAAATTAGAGACTTATTGTGCCAAGAGTTGAGATGGCCCAAATCTACGCGACACAAGATTACTATTTAGTTTAAACTAAGTCTCATATCATATTTATGGTTTATGGATGGCGATCGTGCCTCTTAAACGTGAGGAAAAAGGCGTTGTTTATGGATTCTAAATATGTCAATGGGATTTCATCTTTATGTTAGAAAACAGCTTCATTGGATTCCTAGATTTATCAACCTGGCTTGTGGCGTATGACCCTTATTACCACGTAAACGATGGATAGAGGACTTCCTCTCTTCTGTTGCTTGTATCTCTACTTTGTGGAAACAGAGTAGGGTGTTGTCAAAGGAAAAGGAGAATAAAGGAAGGCCATCTATCAAAGTCGCCCCAATCTTCTCGGGGTTGGGGACCTCGCACACAAGCTCAGGAAGATTTCCTTTTGGAGTGCTTGCTTCTTCAAAATTCATAGATTGTAGAGCATCGGTATATCACATTGCCGTTTTTGGTTGATCTTTCCCTAATGGAGGCTTGAGATCTAGCAGCCTCTTGATCTCAGCTAATCTTCGTGCTATTTCCTTCTAGTAGCTCTATTTTTTTTGCATGAACCCTATTGAGAGTTCTCAGCGTGGCACTTTCTCCAGCTTTACTTCCATCTCAATCTCCTTAATCTATTACTCGAGTGCCTTGTAATCCTCATCCATGCTTTGTAGTGTAGCCATGGTGGGGTTATCTCTGATCTGGTTGAGTAATTGAGTCTACTCTTGGCAATGAGACTCAAACTGGGCCAGCTGAGCATTTGCAATATTAAGCTAAACTTGTAGTCGTTGAATAGATGAAGTGGAATCTTGTAGAGCAGTAGTTATCTCCTTGTAGCTCTTGTTGCTGGTTTTTTGTCCTTAAGTCTTCCAATTCCTCTTTGGATTTTGTTGTCATCTCTTCTAGTTTTTTCTTGTTGTATCCATGGCCTCAATATGCTTCATGAAAGGATTGGGCTATCTCAAGATTATCATTTGTTAACTCTAGATGTTGATGTATGCGATGAAGCTGTTGATGTCGAGCATAAATCTCATATTTCATCATGTCCACTACTGCATGAGCATACTTGGCAAACTCATCTATATCTTCCAAGGTCTCTAATTGTTTGGAAGTTCCTGCTTCATGTTGATGTGATGGTACATCTTTATCTTCCGATGGGAGTGTTTCACTTCTCTTAACGGCTTGTTCTTGTTTAGATATTTGTGAAGGCTCTGTCTATTCTTTAAAAAAATTTGCATTGCGAGAATTGGTGTGTTGTTGAGGTTGCTCAGTTGGAAGAGATGGGTATGGAAGTTCATCTCTTATTTCTGGTACTTGCTTGGGTTGGTCTTCTTTTTGTGGTTTCACTTCATCTTCCCGTGTCTTGGCTTGTTCTCTTTGGTTTTCTTCTTTTTCATAGAGGTATTCCAATCCCACAAAAGGATCATCATCCTAGTAGTGCATGGGATTCTTGGTTCGTATTTTAATCCGTTTTGGGGATGGTTTCCACTTTTCTTAAAAATCTCCTTTCAGCCCTCTCTTGAGCTTGAATGTGGATTGCTTCTCTTGCTAGTCTTGCCGCTCTTTGGGCTAGCTCTTGAACTGGCATGGTAGAGCATGGTCTTTTCTTGGGCATTACCTCATCCACTTTAGCATTTCCTCTGTTTCTTGTTTTTCTTTCTAGGGGTGGTTCCTCTTCCTCTTCTTGTTCCTTTTTACCTTCAGGTGCTTTTGATGCGATGGCAATTTTTGTTTTTGCCTTTACCTCAGAGACATTGGCCAGCCTTCTTCTTAATCTTGTGGCCACTCGTGGTGCTCTGGTTTGTACTTCTTCTTCGTCTCCATCCGATTTGCCTGCTGGTCATAAATTTTGCTCAAGAGATGGCAGTAAGTGTTCTACTTGGATGATAACATGATAAGCTGTAACATTTAATGGTCTAGTAACTTGTGTGTAGTGGAAAATAGCATAGACATAGTGAGAATTTCATTAAGAATAGATTCCTAATGATCATAGCAAGAGTGCTTGAATGGAGAGAGCAACAAAATCATAACACCTAGTTAGATAGGCATGAACAATACTTCAAAAAGAGAGAGAGAAATTAAGCTATTGACAACAGTTGAGGACTAGGTTTACATGGAGCCGGTCCCCCCTCCAAAAGGCTTTGTATTATAGGTTTCCCCCATCAAGGGAGACATTTTACAATACAATACTTTGTGTTCCTTCAATAATTTGTTGGTGCAATGAAGATGGAAGCTTCAAGCACCAAGCTTACACTTGAAAACACAACATCAATTCCCTCACGGTCTCAGACCCAAGACCTCACACACCTTTGAAGATGGTGACAGCTAGTGGGGTATGAGAGTAGGTCGAGAGGAACAAGGAGTATTCTTATGAGAAAGAAGTATGTCTCCTCACATAATCACTCTCAATAGCCTAGCATAGCTTAGTAATTAGCATGGTAGAGGAGATGAGCATGCATTGGAGCTTGGCTCTTTCTTGGATTTGCATCACAAAGCCAAGAGTTGTTGGTGTAGGCCTCACTTTTCACAAGCTTGGAGTAGATGATGATCTTTCCATTAAACCTTGAGAAGGAGATAGTCTTCTTTACTTCACACATGAGCTTGTGTGAGTGTGTGTGTGTGTGTGTGTGTGTGTGTGTGTGTGTGTGTGTTTGTGTGTGTTAATGCCTTGCAAACATCATCCCCCTCTCTCTCTCTTGATCGACCCCTGTTGCTATTTGCTCATTCTGGCATCCTATTGGCCCCTACAAAGTTTAGCTAATGATAATTAAGAAGCATAAGTGATAGCATTGTGACATGTGTCCCCCTTTCCCCTTTTGTGAGAGATTTAGATATTTTAAATAATGCAACTAAACTCTCATTGGACCTCTTAGTCTTGTGGCCAATAGGAATCAGGAAAGCCATTGGGCTGTTGAATGCTCATTGGACCCCTTGGGAGACTGTCCAATAGTCTTCTAGAGAGCTTAATTTCTATTGGTTATTTTATCAAGTGTTTTTAAATGAATTAAACTAAATGTCCTCTAGCCTGATTCTCATTGGTCCACCTCTATGGCCATCCAATAGGATTTGAATGCACCTTGGGGGCAACTGGGCTAGGAAGCTGACATGTTTTCACTATGCCCTTTGTCTAAAGGGAGCTTGGAAGAGTGTGTGTGTGTGTGTGTGTGTGTTTCTCTCTTATCCCCTACAAATATGGATCGCCCCCTCCTTTGATAGGGATGTGGGAAGACTTTTGAGTCTTCTCACAAGCATCCAAATTTACCTAGAGTTTGACCATTGAACATTTAATTTAATTTTGGAACCTTAGCATTTTGGAAGTCTTAATGGGCTGAACCTTAGGGTCTTTGAAGCCCATTGATGCACATTGCTCTTTTGCAAATGTCCCCCCTTTGGATCCTTATTTTTCTTCCTTTGGATCCCTACTGTAACCGGTCTGCCAGCCTAACCAATATTCTAGATTTTTGTCCCCTAGTACTTACCAATATTAATTGATCAGTTTAACATGAGAAAATCATTTAGGAGAACTAGATATTAGGTATTATGACATTACCTCTCTCTTGAAATCATAGTCGTCCTTGACTATGTGGTAGAGTAGATAAAGCCTAGTCATTAGTCCTTTTTCTAGCGGGTAGAGGATCCCTATTTTACCCTACAACAGCGTTCCAGAATGGATGACTAATCCATTTGGTGCTTGAGAGCCTAAGCTGCCGCAAGCATGTCTGCGCATTAGTCCTATCAATCTTCCATAGTAGAGTGACGAGCTCTACTTGGTGTTTGGAAGACGTCGTCTCCGCAAACTTGATCCTAAGCATGCATACTTCTTAACATTTGTGCACAATAAGAAAAAGAGAGTCTTATAAGACAAAAACTTTGTTCATTTTTACATTTTCTTACTCTAGGGAAGCATTGATAGGGTTTAGGTTATCCTTTAATTGTATGCCTTGCATCCATCTAGCATCTTCAAAAGGATAGTTCTTAAACTTAATAAGATACCATCGGATAATCTTACCGCCTCCCAATACCTTGTCTTCATGTTGGAGAATGGACTCGAGATGCAGCACCTCTTCTTGGTCCTTGATCTCTGGTGGGTCTTCAATAGTTGGTTCTTGAGGTGGCTCTTCTTTGTAAGGCTTTAGTAGGCTCAAATGGAAAGCATTGTGTATGATCCAATGACTGGGTAACTTGGGTTGATAGGCCATCTCATTGATTGGTCGAAGAATCTTGAAGGGACCATAGTACCTTTTAGCTAATTTAGCATAGTACTTTTGGTGTCCCGTAGGATTCTTGCCCGTTGTGTGCCTTAATCAAGCCTCGGGAAATTTAACTAAGACCCAATCATTTTGTCGAAAGGCTTGAGCTCTTATGTGCTTATTAGCAGTAGCCTTTTGCCTTTGTTTTGAGATAGAGATAGCATCCTTAATCTTTTGGAAAGATTATTGTAGGTCTCAGCTATACTCATCTGCAATGAAGATCTTCCCCTGTACCTTAAGTAGCAGGGGACTTTTAGATCTGGGCCTCAATTACCTCAAAAGGTGCTTTTTCACTGGAGGTATGTATAGTGTTATTGTAGGCATACTCCACTAACGATAAGTACTTCTCCCATTGAGACCTTTGATCTACTTCCGTTGTGTAGGCTTTTAGAAGATCAAGAATTGTTTCTAGGATCTCTATCTGACACTATGGACATTGGCAAGCCATGGTACTTGAAGATTTGTGATATGAAGAGGGTTGCCATTTGATGGGCTTTGATAGTCTTTTTGACAGGTATAAAATGATCTTGTTTGTTGAACCTGTCTACTACTATCCATATTCCCGTATTGCCATGGATAGACTTAGGCAATCCAAAGATAAAATCCATGGATATGCTCTCCCATGGTGAATTAGGGATTGGCAAAGGTTGAAGCAATCCAGGTTGCTTCCCTCTATCAAAATTTGTCTTTTGGCATACCACAAATTTAGAACATACTCTTGTATGTTTGCTTTCATGGCAGGCCAATAGAAATATGTTTCTATCCCTTTTAAGGTAGACTGAATACCTCGATGGTCCGCATAAGGAGGAGCATGAGATTCATACATTACTTTCTCACATAGTGAGTTAGTAACGCATAGTCTATTTCCATAGAGACGATAACCAACTTGTAAGGTAAATGGTTCCTCTTTCTTCCTTGGTGCAAGGGCTGAAATAACATCTCTAAAATTGGGATCAGTAGCGTACTCATCTACCATAGAAGATAGATCATTGTGAGTTGCTATGGAAACCGCATTCACTCTCGACCGTCTTGAGAGTGCATCGGCTACTTGAATATGCTTGCCAGCAACGTGAGCAATATGAAAATGAAATTGTGAAAGGAAATTTTCCCACCTCATTCGTTTGCCGGAGAGCTTGGTCTGTGTCATGAAGTACTTAAGGCTTTGGTGATCCATCCGCCGCAGAATGAAAGGAGTCCCCAATAAATAGTGCTTCCACGAGTCTAAGGCATGTAGAACTGCGAGGAGCTCCTTTTCATATATGCCTAGAGCTTGCTCAATAGGGTCAAGCCTTCAACTTTCATAGGCTATGGTGTGCCCTTCTTGGAGCAAAACAGCTCCAAGGCAATCACCACAAGTAAGACTTGAAATATTACATAGAGGTGTTGCTTGTGTTCATCTAGTGAATTAGAGTATATGATTACATCATCAAAGAACACTCCATTAAAGGTTTGATGAGGCCTGAATAGCTTCTCCATCAAGCAGTTAAATGTGGCTGGTACATTAGTCAAGCCAAAAGGCATGACAATGTATTCGTAAAGACCAAACATAGTGCAAAATGCAGTCTTTATAATGTCTTGATCAACTATTCTTATTTGATGGTAGCCACTTTTTAGGTCAATCCTACTGAAGTAAGTCGACCCTTGTAGATTATCAAATAGGTCTTCTACCCGTGGAACGGGAAACCTATTCTTGATAGTGATCCTATTTAGTGCTATATAGTCGACACACATACGATATGTGCCATCTTTCTTTTGCACTAAAAACACAAGTGAACAAATTGGAGATGAGCTAGGCCTAACCATGCCCTTCTCAACTAACTCATGCACTTGCCACAGAATCTCCTCTTGTTGAGCTTGAGAAACTCTATAAGGAGGTTTATTAGGCAGTGAACTTCCTGGAAGAAGTTCAATTACATGGTCATCATTGCCTCGTTTAGGACGTAGTTCACAAGGGATGTCATCAATAAAAGCATCTTGAATTCCCTTGAGAAAATTGGATAACCCTAAATCCTTGTGATCGTTTTTTTTTTTTCTAAAGCATTAGGTTGATTTTGAGAATCTTTAACAAGAATCATGTAGACGGAAATAGAGCTCTTTATTGACTGATTGAAATCTTGCATATGTACAATGGGTATGGTGTTACCCAACTCCTTAGCGTCTATGTACATATATTTTTCCCTGAACCTAAAGTAGATCTACCTTTCAGGGAATTTAACATTGGCAGCCATGCAATCAAACCATAGTGCCCCTTACATCCTCGTTCTTTAGAGGAGAGATAAAGAAGTCCTCCTTGTCCACATAGCTTTGGACACACTACAACAAAATAAGGTGTCGCTGATATCGACGCGGCGCGTCGCTATCCGCGTCGCTGTGAAACCAGTCGCTATTTGCGACGCATATAGCGACGCACATTGCGACACAGATTGCCACGCACATAGCGATGACCATAACAGAAAAAAAAATTCTTGGGCAGAGGGCAGGTAGCCTGGCCTCTGCCCAATTAAAAGATGGACACAGCCACAGCTAGACTTCCTGCCCTCTGCCCAAGAAAGCGAGCAGCACCAAAATATCAACCATGCTCCCGCGCGCAGAAATTTCGGCAGAGTTCCCTTTGTTTTTACATAAACTTTTCAAAAACAACCATATCATGTATACGCCTCCTACATGCTATCCATGTAGGATCTCACATGAGATTTAAGGCCAATGAAAGACAACCGTACCAACTGAAAAGCATAACCATAACGAACCATAACCATAACTTAAAAGCATAACCATAACCGGCTATAACCACTTTGATCAAAACCATAATGCAGATAACCATAACCATAAACAAAATTAACAATAACCATAAGCATAACCAGAAAGAGAAACAATAACTGTCTATACAATGACAATGACAATAATCATAACCATAAGGGAAATAATAACTGTCTGAACACTAACTATTTGTACAAAAAAGAGACACAGAAGCATGTCTGTGTCTCACAAAGCATATATATGAAATCTGGTCCACTAATGACTAGGCGTCGCAACCTGCATATAGGACAACTCACAAAATTAGTATTGATATTACTTCACATATACTGACTTAATTAAATCAACTTACACATATTAACATCTCACCTCAAGAGATCAATGAGACTCTAAGGCCTCCCAGTCTACAGGCTCTCCTGAAGCTTCAAGATCATTCAGTACTTCATAGATACCTCTGCGATATCCATCTGACTCCTCCTCACATGTCGGAGCTCGATGCATCGCAAGATTCTGCGTTTATACAAAAATCAAAGTAATAAGAATACATGATTCATCGCGTTTTAAAAAACGCCATAGTTAAGATTGGATTAGAAACTCACAAACTCATAGCGAAAGGTGTCGAAGCCTCTGCTGCCAAGATGAGATGTCCCCCTAGTCATCTGTCGTACCTGCGCGGCCTCACGCTACTGTCTGAATCGCGAGGCCGTTGTCCGCTCATCCTCCCTGATCTGCAGCCACGTCTCGTGTGGGATGCCCGAAGGCTTCGGCGAGCCGGTCCTGAAAGCCTTCCGAGCTGCATCTCGTTGATGTTTCAAGGTGTCCCGTGCAACACCCTTCATCCACCGCACCGGAACAACGAAAGAACCCGAAGCAGGCTGGTACTCTCTCAGGATGGTCTCCACTATGTAAGTAACTTTTTCCTTTTCTTGCTGATCCCAAGACGTCAGAATGCTGGTCGAAAACTGCAGCTCCACGAGCTGGCGAATCCATTGTTGCATCTCAGTCCCGACTCTATCCATGTCAACAGAACCATCTCCCCGTACAATATAGAGCTTGGAGGCACTAGGATCGTGTGCCCCCCAAGGTGTCCGAGGTGTGCCAAGAGGTGTGTCGAGAGGTGTGCCTGGGTAGGACGGGGGTCATGAGCGAGGAGGGGTCGAAGCTTCTGTGGACCCTCCTCCACAGCAACCACCACCTCCACCTGACGATCGCCGAGATCGGTGAGTGCGCCTGTGCTGCGGAGATGAGGACGTACCCGCCTCTGCCCCACCCCTAGGTGTCGAAGCGGCCGTGATGGGAGAAGAAGGCATCGTACCCATAGGCGTCCTGAACCCCGTAGGCGTCCCCCCCCTAGGCGTCGGACCCTCGGGTGTGAAGCCCGGAGGCATAGTACCCATGCCTCTGGCTACCCAGTACTGAGAAGCCTCTGCCATCTGAGCAGGCGTCATCCGTGTCACGAAGCCCATGAATGCATCTGCACTCATGGAAGCGGGATCTGGAATCTCGTCTGCCATACTAAAGTCCTGCACAAAGAAAGTAAAATAAAGCGTCAGAACACAGTTGTTTAAATTAACTTTAAGCTTAACTTTAAATCAAAGTCTTCACACAAACACTTACAGGCCTAGGCATCATCGATAAGATCTTGCACCGTATCATCGTCTATCTCTAATTGCAAACATAACTCTACCCCAACTCGTTCTGGCAGATTGTCTTCATCCATTGCATCTTCATCTACAAGTGTCAATTCTGGCTCGTCTACGTCATCCCTCGTATATCTGTCAGCTTCCTCTGCCATACCTTCGTCCATCTCATCTAATGTCACAGTAGTATGGACGTGGTCTGACTGACTTTCCTCCAGGAGATCTTGCCCTTCAAATACTTGTTTATTTCTTAGAGCAACCTGAACCACAAACCACCATTGTCGCTCTCGAGGGTCCGATACAAAGACCACTTGCTCGCAATGTTCGGGGAGAGCAAATGTGTCGCTCGCATCTGTCCAAATCTTTGTAGAATCTATTTGCACAAGGTTGTTTCCATCTCTGCATACCGTTGCATTGCGACCAGAAGTAATCACCTTGAACCACTTCACATCCAACAAAAACATCTCAAACCGCCTAAAGCTTACTTTCAAGATATCTGACACCAAACCACAGTAATCCAGGTTGCTAGTGCTCTCATTCGTGTCTCTAGCACTGGCCCTTCTCTTTTGCATGAAACTAACCATTACCCCACTGTCAAACGTGTTTCTTCTGCTGTCAATTTTTTGTGTTCTGAAATGCTTTCCATGCGACCACAGTGCCATGTATGTATGATACTTCCAGTCACATCCAATAGCCAGCTCTTCCTCTGCTAGAGATATGGGTTCTCCGATCTGTCGAGCTTCTCTCACTGTCTTGTCCAACCATGCCATTGTAGGGAATTCAGGTAGAGGAGCGAGATAGTCTGGCAAGGGTAAGCCTCTAGTCGTTCGACTTCGCCTGAAATCCTGTCGCTCTAGATTGCGTCTCTCTTTCTCTTCTTCGTACCTTTCAAGCCATTTTTGCATCGGCGTTGAATTTAGTATACAAAACTTAATGATCTTTTCTCGCATGGCCAGGTTCATTTTCTTCGGCACCCCTTGCCCTTGCGGCTCCTCTCCCACCAGTCTTGCATCCTCCTCATCGCTCCACAGTCGAGGCTTTTCCGCGTCAAAAACGGATAGAAATTCTGGTTCAACCGCATCTGCTATGTCGATCCCATGCCATAACTCCTGGAGCTCGTCAACTAGTGGAGATAGATAAACATCCATGTTTTTTGCCTTGAACTTACGAGGTACAATCAAGCTTAAAATCAAATGACCCTTCTTGATAGCAAGCCACGGCGGGAGGTTGTAATTGATAAGGCACACAGACCAAGTGCTCCATGACAAGCTTCTCAAGCCAAATGGATTGACTCCATCCATTGCCATGCCCAAACGCAAATTGCGTGGTTCACTCTTAAAATGTGGCCAGGTATCTTCAATGTGCCTCCAAGCCTTCGAATCAGCGGGCACCCTAAATGTTGCGTCAGTGGATCTATTCGTAGAATGCCACCGCATCAACTTTGCAATGAAACCACAACGAAACATGTTTTTTATCCTAGGAATAATAGGGAAATGCCGCAACACTTTAGCTGGCACTGTCACGCCAACTACATCTTGTTTGTAGCGCATTGCGAAAAAGAATGCAATCATTTGGACATGCATGAATCTTGTTGTAGTCCAAGCCAAATGAGGTCAGAAGTTGCTTTGCGTCTTGGCTGGAGGGGGGCATTTCATTGCCAGCCGGGAAAAGTTGCTCCCGCAATAACCTGTTTAAGCCACATTAAATTAAAAAGCTCTCCGAGCATATCACCATTGCAATCGGAAAATCTCTTTTGTAAATTACGTACCTAAACAAAGCAGTGACGCTTGCATCTGACCACCCGTACACTGACTGAAGATTCAAAAATGCCAGACAAGTACGAAGCACAGATATTTTGGCGCCTTCATAGATTGGTTGACGTGCCAACTTCCTCAACATGTCTTCAGGAGATAGGCGCACGGCTTCTGGTGTTGCTTCGTTCGTGTTCTCCTTGCTTGTCTGGAAGAAGGCATCCAGCATCTCCTCCATGCCGTCGTCTTCTGTCTGTAAGCCCTTTTCTGCTTCCATCCGTGGCTCTATATTGGTCAGACCTTCACGCATAATCTTTTTTCTCTCTCTCTCAGATGTAGGTGCTATGTCGCGGAAATCAATGCCCGTTCCGTAGGAGTCGTATCGCAGATTCTGTACGGTTTCTCTAGCAAACTCTCCGTACTTGTGCACATGCTCATTACATATCCTACGCTTGCGTAGGATTTGATACTTGTAGAGCATGCACAAGCATGAAATCTTTCCTCCATGTTAGTTGATGACGTTGCCATCTACAATGATTATGAATGTTGTTTTAATATATATATATATATATATACTCCTCACAATGTAAACTACCTCGCATTCTCTAGTCTTGCCCAATCTCCGTACACCTTGATCCAGAGGTGTACGGAGATCAGGACCACCGGGTCAAAATCTCATCTTTATTGGTCAAATCCTATATGGGTAGACACATACGTGCACTCCCAGGTGTACATGGCAATGCATGTAGCAGGAAAAATCCCTTTGCCTCTTTTAGTTCCATAGTTTCTTCTCTGTCTACGTACCCTATCTCTCGTTCTTTCTCTCTCGATCTCGCTCTCGCTCTCGCTATCTCTCTTTCTCTCTCTCTCTCTCTCTCTCTCTCTCTCTCTCTCTCTCTCGATCTCGCTCTCGCTATCTCTCTTTCTCTCTCTATTTCCCTATTTTCCTATCTCTCTCTATTTCTCTATTTTCCTATTTCTCTGCCATAACTCCTGGAGCTCCACTTCCCTATCTCTCTCTCTCTCTCTCTCTCTCTCTCTCTCTCTCTCTCTCTCTCTATATATATATATATATATATATATATATATATATATAACTCTCTTTCTCTATCTCTCTATTTCCTATCTCTCTCTCTCTTTCTCTCTCTCTCTCTCTCTCTCTCTCTCGCTCTCTACTTCCCTATCTCTCTAATGATCGAACGAGCGACTGATCTAGGGAGATCTAGACACCCACGACTACGGAGGACTACACAACATCGACAAAGGCTGCATCAGAGGATCTAGCTAGGTCACTTTGGCTCGACATGCACAACGCCCTGTCAGAGTACTGACCATGGAGGAGATCTACCTATCCCAACTAGCTCGTTTAGCCGTTTAGTCCACACCCAGCAGTTTAGGATTCCATAATATTTTATTTTTTCATCTTCTTACTCTGACTTTGTATCAGATCCATCAAATTGTAACTTTCTTGTCTCATGTCTCATAGGTCACTTTGGCCTTTCGAAGACGTTAATATAACATTTCATTTCATTTCTCTCTTTAATTTTTTTTTCTTTAATTTTAATTTCCTAAGCATACATTAATTCTCTCTCTCTCTCTCTCTCTCTCTCTCTCTCTCTCTCTCTCTCTCTCTCTCTCTCTCCTACACACACACACACCTCTCTCTCTCTCTTTCCTACACACACACACACACCGCTCTCTGTCTCTCTCTATTTCCTACACACACACACACATACACACACCTCTCTCTCTCTCTCTTTCCTCTACACACACACACACACACCGCTCTCTCTCTCTCTCTCTCTCTCTCTCTCTCTCTCTCTCTCTCTCTCTCTCTCTCTCTCTCTCTCTCTCTCTCTCTCTCCTACACACACACACACGATGTAGAGGTAGAGAGAGAGAGAGGGGTTGGGGAGGGTGGAGATGGACATAATACCTGCGCAGCAGGTTTCGGCCAAGACCCGAGCAAGCGAAAATGGCCCCTGAGCGCGGGTTTCGCTTTTTTCCCCCAATTTTTTTTGCGTCGCTATATGCGTCAATATACGTGTGGCAAATAAAAGCCTTTCCACGCGTATATCGACGCACACTGCGACGTGTATAGCGACGCGTATA
The DNA here is from genome assembly GCF_014529385.1 of Adiantum capillus-veneris. Taxonomy (NCBI): domain Eukaryota; kingdom Viridiplantae; phylum Streptophyta; class Polypodiopsida; order Polypodiales; family Pteridaceae; genus Adiantum; species Adiantum capillus-veneris. The sequence continues at coordinate 119,870,409 of NC_140941.1, forward strand.
GCGATGCCCGCTAATGTCGTCGATATACGCGTGGAAAAGCATGGCCGTCGATATATACGTGTCGATATCTTCATTTAGTGTTGTAGTGACATGGAGCCTCAACTTCCCAATTAAGGGAGTGAGTGAGGCTTCTTGCCCCTTGAAATCACCATCCACAGGAAGGACATCTCCCATCTCATAGGCTTGGATGCCTAGCTTGGTGGCCAACTCTGTGGATATGAAATTGTGAGTAGAACCAGGGTCAAAGAGAATGAAAGCATCATGTTCTCTTACCTTTCCCCAAGCATGGCATAGAGGAGATCCTTTGTGGCGAGCATCCTCTTCTTGGATTTCAACCAAGGTAGCTCTAAGAGGCTCATTTCATGTATTCTTGTGGAGACAAGCACGATAGGCGTGCCCTTGCTCCCTGCACTTGAAACAATGGTTATCTTTACGATAACACTCAAGCTCTTCAGAAGAGAGTTTAGTTTTGCCTTTATAAACTCCCTTCCTTAGTTTTGTTGTTGTGGCGTTGCCTTTAGGAGACTTTTGGACATTGTCCTTCCCCTTGGGCTCATTATTACGGCCCTTGTTCTCCGTGGGCTTAAGATTTCTCTTAGCCCCTTATTGGAAATTAATTCGTGAAGCCACCATGGTATGGTGTATGACCGCAAATATGGTGCTTGGCCTTTGGGAGTTGACATGCCATATCTTCAGTTAAACCCGCATAAAATTGTTGTTTTTGCTCTCCAAAATCCATCTTTTTGAAGACAGTGGCTTTGAGATGTAAGTCCCAAAACTTATCTACATATTTGTGGATAGATTCATAGGGAGAGAGCTTCAAGCTTCACCATTCGGTGAGTACTTTGTCTTTGGCATCGGTAGCCAAAAACTGCTTCATGATGGAAGCTCTTAAAGCTTTCCATGTTCGTGGAGCTCACCATTTGCCCATAGGCTAGACCACCATTGCCTGGAGGACTTTTAAAAATGCATAACTACATGGCGTAGCTTAGAGGACTACGTGAAGCCCTCATCTCCAAATGCCGCATTGAATTGTTGGATGAAGGCCAAGAGTTTGTCCATAGCACCAAAGGTGCTATTGTAGGTAAGGAAAGAGATGTTCTTTCCTCCCTCTTTGAACTTTTTGAGCTTGGAAAACCTCTTCCATGCGGCATATGATTTCCTATGGCCTCTTCTTTTTGGTGGTTCAAAAGTTGCACCATCACTTTCTTCATAAGAGGAAGAGGATGAAGAAGATGGAGCAGAGGGTGACCTATATCTTGCCTTTTTCTTCTCTTGTTTTCTGTCATCGCTCTTTGAAGTATGGTGTGGAGAAGTGTGCAATTGTCTTCTCCGTTTAGGGGGTGTTGGAGAGTGTTTTTCCCGCCGTCTTCATGGAGCCATCTCCGTCGAGGTGGCAGGAGACTCACTTATTTCTTGTTCTTCGGTGGGGGCTCTACCATTGAAACTTGAGTTCTCCTTTGGGAAGGAGATGCGTCGTCAAGTAGTAGATTTTTGAGCCCTTCGTATCGGATCTTGTTCTTATTCCCTTACCGGAGAGATGCCTCTTTTGGAAGTCTCACAAGGAGGCTTACTAGGTACTCTCTCTTCTTGGTGAGGAGTTTGGAGAATCCCATGAGCACGTAGCTACCGTTGCACTTCACTTTGGAGGGATGGATTGCCCATGGCTTGTTGAAGCCTAGTAACAAGGTAATTAACAAGCATAGGGGCATCATTAGTAGCATGCTCATTAGCAAAATCAAAGCTATCAACATTAATTTCAGTCTCTTTACTATTGTCAGCCATTCTAACAACTTTTAGGTGTAAAATTTTTAAGTGTACTTTGGCACTTCAAGACCTAGTTGCTACTCCTCTTAACCCCTTTAGAAAAGCACTCAAGCTCCTGTAGCCGTGGCTCGAATATCATTAATTGCAAGGAATATAAGAGAGGTTCTTTCACCACCAAAACAGTACCGGATCCTAGCAAGCTTCTAAAATCCGTAGGCAAGCCCTATAGGACTCCACTATTAAGACCGTAGCTCTCGACGGTGATGCCCTGTTATATGCACGAAGCAGGTGCACTGCAAGGCTGAGAAATCCATATTCTACTTACTCAATTGCAATTAATAATACCAACCATTTATAGTTAGCTTGAGGACCTCTCTTCTTGACCAAGAAAAGTGAAACCTTGTGCTTTGATACCAATGTAACATTTAATGGTCTAGTAACTTGTGTGTATCACAAAATAACATAGACATAATGAGCATTTCATTAAGAATAGATTCCTAATGAGCATAGCAAGAGTGCTTGGATAGAGAGAGCAACAAAAGCATAACACCTAGTTAAATAGGCATGAACAATACTTCAAAAAGAGAGAGAGAAATTAAGCTATTGACAATAGTTGAGGACCATATTTACATAGAGCCGGTCCCCCCTCCAAAAGGCTTTGTATTATAGGTTTCCCCATTAAGGGAGACATTTTACAATACAATACTTTTTGTTCCTTCAATAACTTGTTTGTGCAATGAAGGTGGAAGCTTCAAGCACCAACCTTACACTTGAAAACACAACATCAATTCCCTCATGGTTTTAGACCCAAGACCTCACATAGCTTCGAAGATGGTGAGAGCTATCGGGGTTTGAGAGTAGGTCGAGAGGAAGAAGGAGTATTCTTACGTGAAAGAAGTATGTCTCCTCACATAATCACTCTTATAGCTTAGCATAGCTTAGTAATTAGCATGGTACAAGAGATGGGCATACATTGGAGCTTGCCTCTTGCTTGGATTTGCATCACAAAGCCAAGAGTTGTTGGTGTAGGCCTCCCTTCTCACAAGCTTGGAGTAGATGATGAGATTTCCATTAAAGCTTGAGAAGGAGATAGTCTTCTCTACTTTGCACATGACCTTGTGTGAGTGTGTGTGTGTGTGTGTGTGTTAATGCCTTGCAAACATCAGCCCCCTCTCTCTCTTGGTCAACCCCTCTTGCTATTTGCTCATGCTGGCATACTATTGAACCCTCCAAAGCTTAGCACTAGGTTGGTAATGGGACACTTTTATGTCCTGGGACACTTTTATGTCCTGTTAAGTGACCATTTTCCTTGAATTATGTCAAGAGTTTCAAAATGGATTTTGAGGTGCTATCTGTCTAAAAAGTTGTCTCATGAGCTGAAAAAAACTCGACATTTTTTTGGAATATCAATTCCATCTTTAACCTTGTCCTTGCACAACATTTCACAACCTAAACTGTGTGAAAAAACGGGTCCTGTTTTTGGCTTTTTTCAACTTTTTGCAACTATACCAGTCTAGAATTCATGTTTGTGAGGTGTATAATGCTAGAGAACTATTTTTAGTAGTCCTCAACATGTCCTGATGCTTCTAGGGAGAAATAAATGTTAAAGTTGTAAGTTATGACCAAATTACAAAAATTGTCAAATCCTATTTTTTAGCCAATTTTAGCTCTTCTATGATTTTTTTGGTGGCTTTTATGATATCCAAATGCAGTTTTGATTTTCTATGTCGCATATTGTAACATAAAGCTAATACTCCTTGAGTTTTGGGGCACCTAATACCCTATTTTGCATAGTAGACAACGATGGTTGATTTTTTTAATTATAGAAGAAAACGAAACATTGTAGTATATCAAGTATAGCTTTTTCAATATTGTTAGCTTCTTGTGCCAACTACATGCATTTTGTAGGTAGTAACCATATCTAGTCATAAGGATCAAATTTGGCTAGATACTGAATAGTTTCTATGGGATTCTACAACTCATAATGTTGAACCCAGTTTTTTCATGTTTGCTGTATTTAGCACTTCATCTTTGTCCCCAAGATTCCCCTTGGTAAGAGATGTATTATTCTTTTGACATGCTCCATGGCTCCTTATGAACCTAAAGGACAATAGGGAACTAAGAAAACATGCATATATTATTTGTATTGAGCGTGGCTATAGAAACTTTGATGATAGGTTTGCAGAATGGTAAAAATTCAACTTTTTTGTACCTACTTCTTTTGGCAAAACAAAAAATAGTGAGTGAGAAGCAATCATATGTTCTGATCACCAACCCATTGAAGTTAACTAGGGAATTTATCTCAAGTCCTACAAAAATCCCTAATCTTATTTTTATGCAACAAAACATAAGAAATGACTGTTTTGATCAAAATGTACTGGTCCATCAACTTTGGAGGCTTGGCGTGACCAAAAGATGAGAAATTTTACAAGTTTCTTATTTTTCCCATGTGTAGTAGGCCTTGAACTATAACCTCATGAAAGGATTTTACAAAATGAGTGGATCTACTATGGTTTTGGAGGTTTTTTTCAAAACCTTGAAAGGACACTTTTATGTCCTGTTAGGTTACCAACCTAGTGCTAATTAGCCAATGATAATTAAGAAGCATAAGTGATAGCCTTGTGACATGTGTCCCCCTTTGCCCTTTTGTGAGAGCTTTAGCTATTATAAATAATGCAATTAAACTCTCATTGGACCTCTTAGTCTTCTAGCCAATAGGAATCAGGCAAGCCATTGGGTTGTTGAATGCTCATTGGACCCCTTGAGAGACTGTCCAAATAGTCTTCTAGGAGAGCTCAATTTCTATTGGTTCTTTTATCAAGTGTTTTTAAATGATTTAAACTAAATGTACTCTAGCGTAATTCTCATTGGTCCACCTCTATGGCCATCCAATAGGATTTGAATGCACCTTGGGGGCAACTGGGCTAGGAAGCTGACATGTGTCCACTATGCCCTTTCTGTAAAGGGAGCTTGGAAGAGTGTGTGTGTTTTTCTCTCTCATCCCCTACAAATATGGCTGCCCCGTCCTTGATAGGGGTGTTGGAAGACCTTTGAGTCTTCCCACAAGCATTCAAATTTACCTAGAGTTTGACCATTGAACATTTGATTTAATTTTGGAACCTTAGCATTTTGGAAGTTCTAATGAATTGAACCTTAGGGTCTTTGAAGCCCATTGATGCACATTGCTCTTTTGCAGATGACCCTCCTTTGGATCCCTATTTTCCCTCCTTTGGATCCCTACTTTGACCGGTCTGCCAGCCTAGCCAATCTTCTAGCTTTTTCTCCCTTGGTAGTTTCCCATATTAAATGATCGGTTTAACATGAGAAAATCATTTAGGAGAATTAGATATTAGTTATTATGACATAAGCTATCTTGGTGAGCACTTTGGAGCCCCCATGAAGGATATATTTTTTGGGTTGTATGAATGTACTGGGCATGGGTGACCATTGTAGTCCCTCCCTTTTTGATGCATGTGTGAAGGTAGAAGCCACATCATGATTAGGGCAAGTGTACCTAGGTGGCCTCTTTGTGTTGAAATGGAAGTGCTTGTGGTAAAGTCTAAGCACCCGCTCTATTCCTATTTGTTTGAGATCCGTGAATGATGTTGTTTTGCTAGTGAATATGCCTATGGTATGGGGCTGGCGGTTTCTCATTGGTTTTCCCCTTTTGGGATGCCTCAAAGCATCTTCTATCTGGTATTCTATAATGTTCACCTCTATTAATGTGTCATTTAGATCTAAAATAGTGGCCCATATATCTTCATTAATGCTATGTAGCAACTCATAGGCTCTATTGTAGTCTACACCACATGGTTTAGGGTGCCCGATTGCGGACATGATTGCGGAAATACAGAGGCATGAGCTATATCCCCATGTCACAAATATAGAAGTCCTCCCATTGATGATAATAAGTTCAAAGCATCTGTGCACCCCAATCAATTTGAAAGGGTTCCTTGATGCACGGACAATGAGCAAATAGGGAGTGGGAATGTATGCAGCCTTGGAAACTTGCTCCCTTGTGGTAAGGGGAAGAGAAAGCAAGGTGATAAGGATGAAAGAACTAGTAGGCAGTCCCTAAAGTACCCCACTTGTCGACCTTCAATCCAAGAGGGAAATTCTATGAAATACATTTTGATCCCTAACTTTTCATTGAGTCCACCCATCCCCCTACACCACTCAATCACACTTAAAGCTTTATTGATCCCATTCAACCCATTGATGTGAGTAGAAAATTGCAGTCTATGCGTGAGCGACTAGCGATCAAGGTGACAAACACTCTCGTTCGTTGACCCATGTCACAATGCCATCGCAAACCCGTGTAAGTTTTTATTTGAGTTTCTAAACAATCACATCTATGTTTTTGGTCTTTAAATACTTGTGCCTGGATTTTTTAGTAATTGGTTGGTCTTTATGTAATTATGCATGCCCATTGCCAATTGTGTATTTCGGTTTACATATGGCTTGCCCTTGTGCCTATTGATGATTTAAGCAAGCTATATGCAAACTGCAATTCACAAATGGCAAGTGAGCAAGCCGTTCTCAAAGTTCGCTTGTGTTTTTTGCCCAAAAAACGCAATGAACTTCAAAAATGGCTTGCTCACTTGCCATTTGTGCTTGTTGCATATGGCTTGTCCTTATGTCTAATCATGGTTTAGGTAAGCCATATGCAAACTACAATGCACAAATGACAAGTCGGCAAGCCGTTTTCAAAATTCAAATTTTTTTTTGCCCAAAAATGCAAACAAACTTGGAAAATGACTTTGCACATTTGCCATTTGTGCATGTTGCTTTGTATATGGCTTACTCTTGTGCTTATTGATGGTTTGCGCAGACCATTGCGAACCACAATGCACAAATGGAAAGTGGGCAAGCCATTTCCAAAGTCTGCTTGTGGTTTTTGCCCCAAAAATACAAACAACTCTAAAAATGGCTCGCCCACTTTCCAGTTGTTCTTGTCGCTTTGCATATGGCTTACCTTTATGTCTATTGATGGTTTGGACAAGCTATATGAGAACCACAATGCACAAAATGGAAAGTGGGCAAGCCGTTTTTGAAGTCCACTTGCGTTTTTTGCTCAAAAAAGTCAAATGAATTTTGAAAATGGCTCGACACACTTGCATTTGTGCTTGTAGCTTTGCATATGGCTTGCTCTTATACCTATTGATGATTTGGGCAAGCTGTCAGGACAAGGGAAAGGCTAGAGAGTCATGGACTAGGCCAGGGGACAGACTAGGCAATGTGGACAAGGGAATCCAGCTAGGGAAAAAGGCTAGGAGCATTGCCTATATAGTGGGAGGTTGGGAGGTGGATTCCAGGCTCTAGTCACCCCATGCATTACACTGGCATCAAGAGCAATGTCTATTCTAGTAAAGAGGGTTGGGTCGTGGACCTCTACTTTTTTTAGCATGCACATGCAAGCTTAGAGGGGGAAGGAGATTGGAGGCGGGCATGGCCGCCTAAGCAACAAAAAAGTCGAACCCAAGCAACTTGTGTAGGCGGGCTTGTGCCGAGGGAGGGACCAAGCTCGACCTCCGCCATCTCTGTCACTGTGGAGTTTGACGGACTTGCACTACCCTGGTGGCCACTTCGCGTCTCTTGGGCGACCCCGGTGGAGCACTACACAGGGTGCTAAGACCCTTCTCGTCAAGCCGACGACGGCCTGCAGCGCCATAGCCTCTCACAAGAGCTTTTTTTTCACACGGGCTTGCCCTAAGGTCCAAAAATTGGACAAATTCTTTGGCCTAGAGTGCATGCCCACCCGACATGCATCCAATGCCCACCAGACATGTAGTCGACCTCACTTGAGAGTACAAGCAAACTCACATCTCGTCCAACAAGCCGCAACATTCATGGACCGTTTGCTGCAAGGTAATTTCTGATTTCACAGTTGCTTGGGATTTACAATCCGGCTTCGAATTCGGTGTTCGGATCAACTGAAGGCATAATTATCCAGTTAATTATCGCAAACTGCTATGAGCTTGTTGAGAATCAGGTTTTAAAAATCAAAAATTGATAGATCGTTCATCAAGTCTACATTCGGCGACTTGCAACTTGTTGGACTGCACACGATACGAGCACGTTATTTGGGAAGCTCAAAGTTTTCAACACCTTCAATTTCATCGGCAATTTGAAGTTCATCTTCTTTACGTCCATAGGTGGAATTAGCACGGCTAATCACCGGCCTGTGCTACGAGTTTCTGCATTCGACACGGCTACACGCATTTCTGTACTCCAAGGTATTGTTTTCTCTTTTGTTTGCACACCACGTTTTTGCCATAAGTGCGAAAATTGATGATCAACACATGTTTGACTTTGAATACTTGGAGTCTGCTCTACCTGTGGATGTCGCATGGCCGGATACTCTCATGAAGGGTACCCACGTGGCAACAAGGACGGATGATGCATACCCAGGCAGTCTATCTTTCTCTTTGCGAGTATCTACTCCTCCCCCTCAAAGCGTGTTTGATATTCTGGAGGATGATAGTAACTTGCTGGATGCCAGGGAGTTTGTCACTCGACAGGACTGGCAATCTTTTGAGGCCCGATTTCGCAAGCTAGCTATACGGGTCCAACTATTGGCTATGCAAATGGAAAATCTCACACATTTCATTTACGATATTCTACCAGAATCAACTTCTCACTTGCCGAAAACCCAAGCGGTTGTCTACCCACCAGTTATGACCAAAGAGGTCTAACATGCACAAGATAATTTGGTTGTAGGAACAAATTTGGTCGTGACCAACGTGGTCAGGAAGCTACTATCACAATCCGACTTTCGACCTGTAAAAAGTCAAAAATTATGCTTTATTTGCTTAGGAACGCATAAAAAAAGTAGTTTCCACATGTCCGACAACGTAAGCATGATGCATTAGTTCGTGATTCGACATAAACTCCAGTTTTGGTGCAGGGCACAGTAGTTATATGTCTTTATACGTGCATGTGGCTTTTCAAAGTATTGTCCATTTTTTGAATTGAGTAGTGTTGTGCCCCAATTTCTTTTCTGATATAATCATTTTTGGTACGACTAGTTTCATAATCTCGGCTTATCAACCCACAACATTATGAGATGCATACAAGATCAGTGCATTAGGGTGTGTATGATATACATGTCACAATATTGTTTGTTGTGCACACCCAAATGCTTGGCCAATTTCACATGATGCAAGGCTTCTAAATTGTGCTACGATTGACTTGACGTCAAGAGCAGTGGCCACCAAGTTTGGTGCAACTACATTAATCGGGATATCATCTCACCAAATCCCTACCAGTCTAGCCGGTGCAAGGCACTTATGGTGTTAACTTTTACGAAGGCACTTATGGTGTTAACTTTCATGGTTATCATGATAGCCCAGGATATCCACTTTTGTATGCAAGGCAAGCCCTCCAAACGGTATAAAGTACGTCTTTGCTCTCACACATCATTTTCTTTTTGGTTGCTGTCATCATCACATACCAACACTCAAAGAAACCTAAATTCAGGATTTAATTCATCGGCAAAGTGCCCTATTTAACTCATTTTTGTACAAGCACGACCCCTGCAAGGTCAGTGGGTTGGGATGTGTTTTGTGTTTTCCTGTTCCCTCTCTCGATGAGAGAGTCATACCAGAGCAAACTGTGGAATGCTTACAGGATAAGCTACAAGTCAAGCATAAGATGCATAAGCGCACACAGGTTGGGTACATACTCTAGACACTTAAGGAACGTTCCTCAACCCAGCATACTCTCCTTCTATCTCTTTTTTATTTCTCTCAAAGAATAATGACAACTTTCTAAGAAGCTTTGAAACATGTTTGTAATTTGGGAGTCGGCCCAAGCCAAGGTGCTCTAACTCTCAGTTAGAAATAGGGCAAGAAGCCATCTAAATTTTTCGTCATTGGTTCATTGATTGAACACTAACTGCCATATGGGCTAGGAGCCAAGCTGGCTAAGAGTCATTGTCAGGTCTCGGGTAAGACCCAATTGTTGGCATTTCTTGGGTGATTGTTCTTAAGATCGAACAGATCTGCCCAGTGGAGTTCACACATCAAACACATCGACGTTACTGGACAAGCAAGAGTCTTGTCATTACGGATGTTTAGGGTGTCATTTTTGTAGTACATGTTTTTAGTGCGACGCTCAAGTTGAGTTTTGATAAATTGTTTACTAAATCACCCCATAGGCATTAAGGATCACAATTTGATCTATCCCAGTTGTACTTTCAAGGAAAAAAATTTGCAATCTACCAGGGGGTAGTGGACAAATCCAACTTTTCAAGTTAGTTCCAATCATTTCTATACACGGTTGACTATGTTGTCTACCGTTACCTGCTAGTTGAGTAGATTCTATAAAGGGTCTTACCAAGGGGTTTGACTACGTTGATTATAACCAACGGGTTTGGATTGCGACGGCAACACCCAGGGTACCCAATGCAATGTTGTTTGTTTTTTTTCACAGGTGGGAGACATGCTTCTCTGCATTTGAATACGGGTAAGTGAACATTAAGTTCAACTCTCCAGGTATGCATCTATTGATTTGGTGTTATTCCTTTTTTTAGTATGTTTTGCTTGGATTTTTTAGGTCGTATAAATACGCTTGAATGTTTCAGAGACATGCCAAGGGCATGTTGAAACAAAGAATTTTGGGCCGTTGTGTCCCATATATTTTTTGCATTATGCTGTTATGAATCCACGTATAGGGTTCGATTTGGCACATGTTATCACATGGGATACAACATGGTCTAGGAACTCAAGGAGTTCGGTTTAGCCAGTGTGGAGCAATGATCATGAGGATTCCTCTCACTCGCGTTGCAGAGTGTTTGTAGTTACCTCCACACACAAGTACATCTCGTACTTAAAGGATGTTCTTTTTACAGACATCCTTACCGGAGTCATAATCCACATGTGGAGAATATGAGTCTCTAGGACTGACACTGGCGCCTAATTCCTAATGATGTGTCACGAAGACGTCCCTACATGCTGGTCGCTTCCGTTGATTATACCATTTGGAGCACACCGTATCAGGAACAATTTCAGTGGCCAAAAATTGTCGGGTACTTAGTACAGACTTGTTGCGATGACAAGTTGTGTGAAACCACCTTAATGGAGGGTCGTTTCTACATATAGCCAAGCATGCTAAGTTACTGAGAAAGTCTCATGGTTGGTACCTAGGTGTGACTGAGCTTTCACATTCTGTTATGGTCCAACTCTTGTTGAAAGGCTTTCACGTACGTACCATGGGAAGTCTCGTCATGGAATTGCGGTTTGGATAAGTTTCTGTTAAATGCATGCACACTAGGTGTTATGGGCCCTAGTGTTTAACACTTATTTATTTGGTGCGGCATGCAAATTCATGGACTTTATTCTTTTTGCATCTTTTTGCATTGCAAGTGCAATCTCTACTGCAGATTTATTATGAGTTTACACCCTGCCATACAAGGTACTGGCTCAGGATGGGTGTATGTGGTTTGATGGTCTAAACTCTATGAGCTTACTCCAGTCCAACCCGCTTTCAACCTCGTTGGTTGTCTCCATTCCATATCAAATATATGGCTTTAGCTTATTGTCAGTTGCTCGTGGAAGACTGTCTGTAAGTAGTTGAGGGAAAGCACCTCACTCTTACAACTGCAATTCATTTCATGTTGGATGGGCAGCTTACACGTATTCTTTGCTAAACGATCTGCTAAGCGCATATGTTAGCACAATGCATTCTGAATGGGTGATTCTCTCCCTATTTTAGAATTTGCTTAGGTTAGGTTTTCAGCTTTGAACACCTGTTGTGGTGGGGTTGGATACCGTTTCAATAGTTTCATAAGTCAAGTACTTAGTAGGTGTGCTGACAAAGTATGTTAGCATGTAACCTTCATTAGGGATGAACAGGTACTTCTGTGTGTTCCAAAATGTTCAGAAGTCTGACATGAGGACACTCCCTATTCTATCCCTCAGTAGCTATGAGCTTTTCAAGATACTCACGCGAGTTGGAAATCTGGCTCACAACTGTATGGAAAGTTGTGCCAAGAGTTCTTGCATTTTTCCGATAATTTCAGAAAGTCTGAAACCTGGGTTTGTAATTAGACACCCCTAGTTGTGATAACTCGTTTAGCATTCTCAAGTGAGTTCTATGTGGAGTCTTCACTCTATGTTGGTTATGCATCGGTTAACCAAGACCGTTTCACTGGGACAACAATGTGGAGAATCAAGATGTTATTCTTGCTTTCATTTAACCTCGTACTAAACCAAGTTCTTCTCTAACGAACCGTTGAATCCATGTGGGATGCCACGATGGAAAACATTAGTGTTCTTATGAAGATACAACACTTGTGTTTTCGAGGACGAAAACATTTCTCCAAGGGGGGAGTAATGTCAGGACAAGGGCAAGGCCAGGGAGTGATGGACTGGGTCAGGGGCCAGACTAGGCAGTGTGGACAAGGGAATCCAACTAGGGCAAAAGGCTAGGAGCATTGCCTATATAGTGGGAGGTTGGGAGCTGGATTCCAGGCTTTAATCACCCCATGCACTACACAAGCCATATGTGAACCACAATGCACAAATGGTAAGTGGGAAATGTTACAAGTAAGGAGTAGCTAAATAGAGATTAGAGTGGTTTACTCAGTTGGAGAGAGAATTTTCACACACAAGAGAGATAATAGAGAGAGAGAGAGAGAGAACACACAATATACGTGGTTCACCCAAGCATGGTCTATGTCCATGGGAAAGCATCCACTCAATGGTTTTGCACTTCAAACTAAAAATAAGTTACAAAGGGATTAGCAACCCTTAATGGAACTCCCACCTTGTTGAACTCTCTTTCACCACTTCACACACATTTACCACACCTTACAACCATTTGGTGTGTAGAAGAGGCCTCCTTTTATAGGCCAAAAGGAGCCTCTATGGGTTACCCTCTCTCATGAGAGACAACCGTGTGTAGCTGCCTTCTGTAGACAAGTTCAAGTAGAACTGTCCCATGCACCATGTGTAGCGGTGCCCTTGTATAGACAAGTCCAAGTAGAAATCGACCACCGGCCATTGAATTTTGGCCATCGGCCATGGACTTCCGGCCATCGGCCATCAACTAACTCTTTTTTTATCACTTTTCATCATCCGGTCAAGATATTTAGACAAAAAGGAATATTCTACATTTGAAGTTTTGGTTTGAACGATGAGTGATTTTTCTCATGCACAATGGCTTCTCCTCATAACAGGTGCCTTACAAATGTGCATTTTTGAGAATAAAAATTACAAGGGGTGAATCAGGCTCCATATTTAACAAGAAAGTCGCTGTCAAAGTTTGCTTTTTTTTTTTTCTTAAAAAACGTAAATGAACTTTAGAAATGATGTGCTCAAATCATCAATAGACACAAGGGAAATCCATATACGAAGCAAAAAGCACAAATGGAAAGTGGATTTGCTTGCATCTTTTGCCCAAAAAAATGCAAATAGACTTCAAAAACGACTTGTCCACTTACCATTTGTGCTTGTTGTTTCACATACGACTTGCCTTTGTGTCCATTAATGGTTAGGTAAGCCATATATATGCAAATGACAATGCAAAAATGTCAAGTGGGCAAGCCATTTCTAAAGTTCAATTGCATTTTTTTGCCTAGAAAATGCAAACAAACTTTAAATACAATTTGTCCACTTGCCATTTGTGCTTGCTGCTTTGCATATAGATTTGTCCTTGTCTGTATTGATGATTTGGGTAATCCATATGCAAATTGCATTGCACTTATGGAATGGAAAGTGGGTAAGGAATTTTCGAAGTTTGTTTGCATTTTTGGCCCAAAAACTACAAACAAACTTTAGATCGGCTTATCCATTTGCAACCTTGTGCATTGCTCTTCGCATATGGCTTGCCCTTGTACCAATTGATGGTTTGGGCAAGACTTATGTAAAATAACATGAACAAATGGCAAGTGGACAAGCCGTTTTTCAAGTCCACTTCCCGTCCACCTGCACTTTTTCCCAAAAAATGTAAGCAAACTTCAAGAACTGCTTGCCCACCTGCCAATTGTGCATGATGCTTTGCATATAGTTTGCTCAAACCATCAACCTGTATTCTAGCAAGCTATATGCAAAGCGGCATGCACAATCCACAAGTTGTAAGCCGTTTTAAAATGTCCACATGTATTATTTACCTTTTACCATGTTTTTTCTATGGTATTGATGCTTGCTTTATTGTGATTTGGTTATTTTGGAGTCTACTGCTCCCTTGATAAAGATGGTTGGATACTTGTATATGAGTAGTAAAATTAGTACTCAGATAAATAAAAGATATGATATTTCCTACGAGCATTTTTCAGAGATTTGGCGACGTGTGTCAATCAAGCAAAAGCTAGTGATTATTGAATATATCCATAGAAAGTAAGTTTATTTCTTTTTTGTTTAGATTTGTATATAAATTTGTCTGTTTTGTCAACTTACCCTTGTTTTTTTGTATGTTGATAATTTTAAAGTATTCAAATCCTTTTGATCAAAGGTTCAATGACGTAGTTGCATATCAAAAGTTAGGCAAAATGATGCCCACAAAGAGAAACCAACTACAGATGGCCATACATAACAACAAAAAGAAACCTAATTGGGCTAGCATGGAAGAGTGGAAGCAAGGGAAGGTGGAGCACAAGAAAGGCCTAAAGGCCTTCCAGCAATAGTGAATGCGTGGCATGCACAATTGAATGTTGGTTTTAAATCAAAACTAGGTAGTAGGGGCATTGTGAGCTTCAGGGCATTGCTTGTAAGTGATCAACTTATTTCCATCTCTTTTGAATCTCATGTTGCTATGGTGATATGTTCCTTGAGTATTTCTTTCTATTACCTTATAGAAAGAAGCCATTGGACGAATGCCCACTAAACATGAAGGTGAGCAAGGTAGAACCTTAGAATTTAGCGCATATATGGAGTTATTTAAGCAATGAAGAACTCAAATAAAGGTCGTAAATCCCAAACATGTGGTAAGCAATCGTACTTTATAGCAAACATGTAAGTGTAGACATGCATATATGTTGAGTTTTTGAGAACGCTATTATTTTAAAATTATGTGTTGTAGGATTATGCTGAGTTCTTTGTGCTTATTAAAGATTTAGAAAATGAGGGCTATATGCCGCCAAAAAAGAGTTGTTTACTTGTTTCTCTGCAGAATTGGATGAAGAATGTAATGCATGATGACTATTTTAGCTTATACACACATTGTATGACATTTCATACCCTTAATTCGGTTATTTTTTGTGTGTGTAACAAGACCCATCATTAGCTTCACAAATAGGGATTGAACCAGGTTATGAAACCTATTTACACGAGGACCAAGGGGGGAGATGAGGGTCAAAGGGAGATGAGGATGAAGATGATGAGGAGGAGGAGGAGAATCATGGTGGTAGCAACCACCAAAAAATTTCAGAGGGATGAGACTTATTTTGTATTTATGTTAATCATTCCATTGTTGTATGATGGAATAGGAACATTACATGTAGAGTCACCTCATCTACTTGGCTTTACAATGCGTACATATGAACAAAATATTTTTAATGTGCAAGAGGTTTTTATGGTTCACTGTTACCAATGTAAATTCAAATGTAAAACAATTTTATGAAATGAGATGAGTGCACATATTTGTGTGTGAAAAAGTGATACAAAATTCTGAGAGAGTGTGAGAATGAAATTTTTCTTTTGATCACAACCAAAGCTAACAGTATCCATGTACACTTGGCATACGTAAGGTACCATAACCAGAGATGATACTATCAACATAGTATGGTTGCACTAATCCATGACAATATTATCACCATATATTCATTGTCAGCAATAGCAGCATTACAAAAAATACAGCATGCCACTTGCATCGGCATTTGGAGACTAAATAGACACCACAACATTGGCACCTTGTGAGTTGCTATCGACGCTTTTGGCATGTTTGGTAGCAACGGATATATGTGCATTTTTATCGGCGTCTAAATGTGTTTGTTCAAGAAAAAAATTACTCATAAGAATGTCAAAAACTAGTCGATATGTTGTAGTGATGGATACAAAAGACTTGGGAGCTCTTCAAGAAGGATCTAATCTTGGGAGGAAAGATTTTGAAGAACCAAGCTATCCTAATCTGGATGCAAATTGTCCGCTTCTAGTCTAGAGATCTAGGAACCTACGAGTCTTCAAAAGCCATCTTTTGACAACTAGCTTCAAAGAGATTATCTAGGAAAAAGTGATCATATCTTTTGGAAAAGGAAGAACTTGGAGGAGTGGATAAAAGAAATCAAAGCCATCACATTTTTGGCAACAACTAGTTCCCATCACAAAATGTAACCATTGAAGTAGCTTATGGCAATCAAGGCTGTGTAGCTACAAATGGTATTTTGTCGCCACTCAAGGCACCTAACGTGCTTGAGGATAATTGTACATTCCTTTTTGGGTGAGTAAGGCAAAAAGAAAGAAAGGGCGTAGACATATTCCATGCCCTCAACTGCAATAGCTATTAATATGTCTATACACATAACCTAGATTAGAGCAAAAATACCCTCAAACTTATAAATAATCAATTATGCCCGACCAATTCCACAGAGTGTTTTCTTAATCTATTTTTAATCCCTTAGTAGGATTGTTATCTTTATAGGGATGTTTAATAACGACTATTGGATTGTTGTTTTAGAAGTTTTACACTCAAAAAACACCCCTCCCCTTTGCGCTCGTAGATGCCACTTCTTTCTTTTTTTCCACTCAAAGGAATTACGAAATCTTTGTGGATTCCCTCTAGTCAAGCACCTACTGGGTCTAACTTCACAAAAACAAATTAATTTGTCCCGAAGATTCTGACAGAATATGCAAATTTCGAAGGGAAAGAGCAAGGCCTGTCGTCGTCATGGGCTCCCCCTTTGTGCCATCATGCCTACCCAAACTCAGAGCCACCATTGACGTTCATTCGCCTCCTGCATAGCACTATGGCCAACCACCTCATACCCACATCACCAAAGCAATGCACGGCTTGTGATTGTGCTCCTGATCGTGCCTTCTCACCGACCATGGCATCATTGTTGCTATCCACACACAACCCTGCTACCTGCGTAGTGTACCCCCAAATTTGAAAGGACGCTCATCAGCCTCCTGGGTAGCACTGTTGCCAACAACCTCATACCTACGTAGTGCGCACCCCCCCCCCCCTGCATATCCCTCTACAGCCCTGCCTTTGTGCATGAGAGAGACGTCTCTGGAGAGCTATTTCTTTCACCTGCACACCCCTCCTCGGCCTCCCTCTACCTGAGAGAGAGAGAGAGAGAGAGAGAGAGAGAGAGAGAGAGAGAGAGAGAGAGAGAGAGAGAGAGAGCAACTGTCAAGACAACGGCAAGGCCGGACTAGAAAAGGGCAAGGCCGGGCTAGGAAGTGTGGAAAGGGAGTCCAACTAGGGCAAAGGGCTAGGAGCCATGCTATATAGTGGGTGGTTGGGAGGTGGACTCTTAGGTTCTAGTTCCCCTTGTCTAACATTGGTATCAAGAGCAAGGTTACTATTTTTGGGAAGGGACAGTCGTGGTGTTAGAGAGACACACAAAATCTTTGCATGCTTTGCATATCGGGGTCAAGAAGACCGTGGAGCTCACCCCTGTGAGGAAGACGACGAAGACAAAAGTGTGGGCAACACCGCTTGCGAGGAGAAGAGGCCGACAAGCGACGTGCATTGAATCTCGCCCTCTCGGGCTTGACAGCATCGCGCGACCCCACTGAGCGTTTCACGTGCTTGTGGTGGCAGGCGCTCTCGACCACCATACAAGGCGGGGTGAGCAAAAGCTCCCCCCTCGCGCTGTTTGTGGGCTGCCATAGCCTGTGAAGAGATTTTTTTTCATACTTAGTGGGCATCCTAAATTTTTTCACCAACAAGGGACGGTACCCACAGCAGGGTACCCCCCCCTCGCTCTTGTGAAGCTTCGGGCGAAGCTAGGCATACCGACAGGGCCGACAAGTACATACACCCACACAAATTTTCTGCACTATCTGCAAAAAATCAGAGAATTACTAAAGCGTCTCAAGGGGAGTCAGAAGTGACGTTATTTCTCAAAATTGATTGCGGTCAAAAGCAATTCTACTCATACTCGATTCGGCTACAACGGGTTAAGGATTTCCCTACACGGCTAATATTTGGGATCGATTTCGACGGGATTAGAAAGGCTAATTAACCTTTGTGGTGCTCTCAATATCAGGCATTTTTTCTGACTATTCCTTTCACTGCACTGTGTCGCCATGGATTCAGATATCAATATGACTTTTGATTTCGAGAAAAACGACAGGTGACGACACTTATGAATTGCTTGACATTCAAGAACTTCGTGCATTTCAGACACCATATCAGTCATGGAAGAAAATTTTAAATCTTTAAATGAAAACTTCACTAAATTATCTACGTTAGTGATCCAATTAATGCAACAGTAGTCCAAAGGTTCTGTTGACATGCACATGCATGAGCACGTTGCTACATAGGGGCAAGGCCCTTCTAATCAGGGACAAGGTCCAACTGCTGATACTTTGCACACTCTCACTGCAAAAGAGGTGGATGAGTTGTTGAAAAACCCCAAACCACCGACTTTTAAGGGAGAAGACCGCGATCGCAATAAGGATGCAGTGAATATCTTTCTCAACAAGTGGGATGGAATTCACGCCTTGCGGCATACTCCGGACGCAGTCAGAGCACTGCAAACGAGTTTAACTCTGGAAGGCAAGGCCTACAAATGGTGGATGTCTCTCAAGGAGAAGAATATCATACCATAGATTTGGGCAGCTTTTGAAGCTATGTTTTGCAAAGAATTTTTGCCTACAAATGAGGCAGATCGGAACTGGACGGCTTGGGACACGTGTTCCATGCGCCATACCCATCATTACTTGAATATATATTTCACTATTGGGATGTTATCCTCAAGTTGGAAGGCTTAGATAACTTTCAGCAAGTACAGGGATTTATACGTGGTTTGACACCAAAGCTTAAGAAGCATGTCAAGACCCAAGACCCTAAATCACTTGAGGAAGCCATCGTGAAAGCACATATTCACGATAATCCAAATGAAAGGAAATCACATAATACTCACGTGCCCACTAATACACATGGTAATACACGCACACAGTATGGGCACAATAAAAGGAAATTTATAGTAGCCAATTCAGCAGCATCATAAAAACCCAAGGGGTCCAGAGGTCCTCTCTCTCCTGAGGACTTTGATAAAGCTAAGAAAGAGAAATTATGGTTTCAATGTTTAGGAAGTGGTCATTGAAAAAAGGATTGTCCCCAAGGGGAAATCTACTGCTCATGGCAAGGAAAAGCAGTGCACACGGTGCAACTACTGCCTCTTGAGTCTCCTCACGATTCTCTACAGTGGAAGTAACACACACCAAGGTGGTGCATGAATGCTGCCTCACAGCTTCCATGTGGCAACAGACCTTCGGACCGCATGAGTGAGTACGTATGCACGGATCTCTGCAAGGGCACAAGGCGCGCATCTTGGTAGATGACGGTGCTACTCACAATGTTATCAATTACGGATTGGTGAAAAAACTCAAATTGCCTCAAACTCCGAGTACCCACCGCTACAAGGTAGCAATGATGAATGGACATGATACCAAAATCTAGGATACTCAAGTCCAAGCTGTTCCGTTGGAAGTACAAGGTTACTCCACATCCTTGGATTTTTAGCTTATGAACATGGAGAGGGCAGATGTAGTCCTTGGTAGGGAATGGTTGCATAGCCTAGGACCATCACTGAAGCGTAGCTATGAGCACAAACAACTTGATGTTCGAATCCCATGGCGCACATGTGTTGTTGTTAGGAGAGAAGGATGTACCTTCTTCACCATTGATATGTACAGTTGAGCTTATGCAGCTCGTTTCTGATAATGAAATAGATCAAGTTTTCTTGTGTTACTCATTGTCTCATTTTCTCTCTAACATGAAATCTGTTGAACATTCCTCAACGCCACATGCTTCTCTCTCATCTCTTCCACCAATGGCTACTTCCAAATAAGCAAATGTTGCTAGTGAGTTACAAAAATTATTATAGGAATTTCAAGATGTTTTTCCTAATGATTTGCCACCAAGATTACCGCCGACACGATCGGTGCAACATAGCATCGATGTGGTTGAAGGTAGTAAACGTGTCAGTAAACCGCCCTACCGTATGAGTTACTCTGAAGCTCCTGAGGTGGAACGTCAGCTTGCTGACTACCTTAGCAGAGGGTTTATCCAACCCAGTTCTTCACCATGGGCTTCTCCTATC
This sequence comes from Adiantum capillus-veneris, assembly GCF_014529385.1. Taxonomy (NCBI): domain Eukaryota; kingdom Viridiplantae; phylum Streptophyta; class Polypodiopsida; order Polypodiales; family Pteridaceae; genus Adiantum; species Adiantum capillus-veneris. The sequence goes on from NC_140941.1 coordinate 119,890,390, forward strand.
CTATTAGTGAAGAAAAAAGACGGCAGTATGCACATGTGCGTAGACTATCGTGGCTTAAATGCGGTTACTGTTAAGAACAAGTACCCATTGTCACACGTAGATGAGTTGTTCGACAAACTCACTCATGCTCGTATTTTTATGAAAATAGACTTGCGGTCAGGTTATCACCAAGTTTGTATTCGACTTGTTGATATACCCAAAACTGCATTCGAACAAGGTTTGGACACTACGAGTTTTTGGTGATGCCCTTTGGGTTAACCAATGCGCCCGCAACGATAGTATCTTGAAGCCGTATTTGGGCAAATTTCTCATCGTTTTTCTTGATGACATTCTAGTCTACAGTGCTTCTGAAGAAGAACACTTACAACATCTTAAGCAGGTGTTCGATTGTTACAAACAAATAAATTATATGCCAAGGAATCTAAGTGTGATTTTCTGAAAGAAGAAATTCACTATTTTGGGCATGTTATTTCAGCTAATGGGCTATATATGGATCAATCCAAAGTGGATACAATTTGGCAGTGGAATTCTCCTAAAAATCTGAAAGAGTTACAATTTTTTTAGGATTTGCAGGTTTTTACCGAAGGTTCGTTAAAAACTATGCTAATATTGTTGTTCCCATGACGGATCAACTAAAAGGCAAAGGCAAAGCTTTTCAGTGGGGACCCACTCAATAGCACAATTTCGATACGCTCAAGGATGCATTAGCTACAGGTCCCATACTAGCTATTGTAGATCCTTTGAAACCATTCGTTTTGGAAACGGATGCCAGTGACCGTGCTATTGGAGTAGTCATGTTACAAGACGGATGGCCAATTGCATTTGAAAGCAAAAAGCTTGATGCAGCTCAACAGAACTACTCTACTTATGAGCGCGAACTCTATGCAATAGTGTCTGCCTTAAAAACATGGCGGCATTATTTGTATGGTGCTCAATTTGAGATTTTGTTTGACCATGAAAGCATCAAATGGTTTACACAACAAATTGATTTGAAGGATCGAAAAGCCAGGTGGGCCGAGATTCTTCAGGAATATGACGCCAAGCTCCAGTATCGTAAAGGACGATACAATGTGGTGGCTGACGCTCTAAGTCGTATGATGCCGGAGATCAATTCTCTCTTGTTCACGGAACTTCGTAGTGAATTTTTGGATTCTCTCAAAGGCAAATATGAGCATGATGAAGCATATTCCAAAGTGTGGAGCCATGTACAAATGAGGGATCCTTCTCACTCCACTGATGGTAGTGTAACGTTAACCTCCACACATAGTTCTCCTCTATCGAGTGATGAACTACAGTGATGGAAGCATTTCACCATCGACAATGGGTACCTACTCCATAAGGGGAGAGTTTGTGTACCGACGGACACAGACATTCAGTGCCAATTTTTTTATGAATGTCCTGATAGTCCAAGTGCAGGGCATCCGGGTATTAGAAAGACTTATGCTCTCGTACGACGACAATTTTACTGGCCAGGTTTACATGGTGTTGTTCAAGCTTATGTCTTGCATTGCCAAAAATGTCAAGTTAACAAAGCAGAGTATCTGAAAGCAAGAGGACTCTTACATCATTTGGAGATTCCCAATGGAAAATGGGAAAGTATCTCTATGGACTTTATTGTGGGTTTACCAACCACTGTACGAGGTCATGACTCGATATGGGTGGTCGTAGACCGGTTGACTAAACTATGTAAGTTTATTCCAACCAAATCAATGGTTAAGACTCCAGAACTAGCTAAGTTATTTGTGGACAATATATACAAGTTGTATGGTTTACCAAGTAACATTATCAACGATCGTGATCCCAAGTTTAGCAGTCATTTTTAGAGGGTTGTGTTCAAACGATTGGGTACACAACTAAACCTCAGTACATCCGATCATTCAAAAAAAGATGGTCAGACTGAACGAGTTAACCAAGTGTTAGAGGATATGCTAAGAGCATACATTAGCAAAAAACAGTCAGACTAGGAAGAATACTTACCTACTCTCGAGTTTGCCTACAATAGTGCTAAGCATGTCACAACTGGATTTAGTTCTTTCATGCTCATGTATGGGTTTCAACTTAGGTCACCTGTTACTGTGGGGTTGGCAACCGAAAAGCTCCAACAGGTTAAGGATTTCTCCAAGACCACATGGATATGCTGAAACTCGCTCGTCAGAATGTCCGACAAGTGCAGGATCGGTATAAGAAGTATGCTGATGAGAAACGTCAGCAAGTTACCTTCGAGGAAGTATTTTTACGTGTGCCAAAACATTCAGAAATTCTGAAAACTGAGCCAACACCTAAATTATCTCCCCGATATTGTGGGCCTTTCAAAATACTCAAGCGTGTAGGTGATCATGCCTACAAATTATTGCTACCTACACATTCTCGTATTCATCCGGTGTTTCATGACGTACGCGGTTACATGGGGACGACAATGTCATTGACCAACAGATTTTGGTTGATTTCGTTGAACCTCCTACCTTACCGCATGAACCTGAACGTATTCTTAACTATCATGATTTACGTACGCATCATCATGTACGTCAACAAGCCTTAATCAAGTGCAAAGATCGACCTGAGGAAGGTGCCACTTGAAAAAACATTAGTGTTCTTAAGAAGTAGTTCCTCACTTCTGTTTTCGAGGACGAAAACTCTTCTTTAAGAGGGGAGTAATGTCAGGACAACAGCAAGGCCGGAGTAGACAAGGGCAAAGCCGGGCTAGGCAGTGAGGCAGTGTGGAAAGAGAGTCCAACTAGCGCAAAGGGCTAGGAGCCATGCTATATAGTGGGTGGTTGGGAGATGGACTCCTAAGTTCTAGTTCCCCTTGTTTAACAGCAACCCATCGCCCTGATTATCTCCTTCTCCCTTCAATAAAACTAGAAAAAATAGAAGCTGGTCGCCTGACTCGCCTCCGTCCCTTGCCTCTATCATTGGCATCCATCACACATGCACATTCTCAAGATGGGAGCCTAGTCGTGTCATCACATCCATTTGCTGCCACCTACGAACCTCACCAGGCATCCATGCTCCCAGCTATGCCACATTAATCCCATTTGCTCTTGGTGAGATTAAACTAATTTGAAATTTCGACTTCAAAAGATTGTTACACTTGAGTATGTTTCCCCAATTTTGGAAGCAGGTCGATTAACGGGTATCTTGGGAGATGCTTTGGATGAATTAGAAGTGAAAAAGGGGGCGCAGACGCGTTGAAAGAGAAAGGGAGAGAGAGATAGACAGAAATCTCGTTTTTGAGCCAAAGTCAATGGCGGTGATGTGACCTGCCAGGAATACAAAGCTTGGGGAGGCGATCTGCGACTGCAGAGGCACATCGGCGCTCAGTCGTGTGATGGTGCTCAGATAGAGAGAGAGGGGGGGGGGGGGGGGGGACGCTGGCATGCTCACGGTTTGACTGAACAGGCGGAAAGAGACAGACAGGCGCAGAGCGACTTGCAAAGGAGGCGAGTGCAAGCAAGCCCAGGTCTGTGGAGGAGCCGAGTGCAGGCAAGCTGTGATCTGTGGGGCTGCAGGAGGCTCTAGCGATGGCTATGCTGGTAGGGCAGAGGGGATCGATCAAGAAGCGTCCCGCGGGAGAGAGGAGAGAGATGGAAGCGAGAGGAGAGAGAGGGACGCTAGCATCTGCCGAGATTCTAGTTAATGGGTCCGTGGAGCCAATAGGAGTGATAGATACAAAAACCCTAACCTTTCCTTATTGATTTTCGAACAACCTTTTTTTTGGGTAATCTCACAATATGTGAGAGAAGTTGATGAAGAAAAGTAAGAAATGAAGCTTGTGAGGGTTTGTGTCGGAAACCTCCTACTGCCTGCGAGGATCACATGAAGGGGGAGGTTTTGGGTGTCATGCAGGAGGGTGGGCCTGATTGTTGTGCGAGCGGATCTACAATCATGGTGCGGAAAGGGTGCGACCCGAGGGGTTGGGTGTACTTCGAGAGGGAAGCCTCTGCAGTCCCGCTTGCTATGCTCTACAGTTCCTTGGCCTCACTCATATTTTTTACAAACAAGACTGGTCTCCCTCCTGCCCCTCTGATGGGGGGAAATCTGGTGACTCGGCTCGATGCTTTGTGCTATGCGTGGCGGATTGCAAATGTGGTAGGTTTGCATTTTGTTGTGGCTTGGTTTGGATGGGGGGAGGCTCCCTTGATCTAGCTCGTGTTTCTTCTTTGGTGGATCTGGTCTGCATGTTGGTTCGGGTCTCTACTATTTGGCTCTTGCGGATTGGTCGCTTCTCAAAGTTTTGGGACTGATTGTGCTGAAGGTGGTGCGGCCCTCTTGTGGGGAGAACCAAGCCTCACTGTGGGAACCTTGGGCATTGCCTTTTTCTGTTGTTGCAATGGCTTTACTGCATGGTGTTTGTTTAGATGGGTTTAACGGTGTTTATGGCTTCATTTTGGGATCACTTGTGTTACCTTTTTTTGTTCGGCATCATCTAAAATTGCTTGCCAGGTATGTTGGAGTCGAAGACACGGTGACACCCGTGAAGCTACATCTGGGGATGGAGACTTGGGCCCCACCCCACCCTATTAGATTTATGTGTGGAGGTAGTTGGAGATTCTCAAAGGACGTGTAGGCGGCTGGTGGTAGGGGTGACTACACGGAGGCAACCTTCGTGATCTCGTCGAGTAGTATGTTTGTTAGTTTTTTTGTACTCAGGGTTGGCCTCTCCTATTTTGGCTAGTCTGGAGATGATGATGTGATGGTATTGTTGGATGCCATGGCTCGCTGTGGGCATGGCCTGCGCTGCGCTGTAACTTTTTTGTTTTTTCTAATATATTCTTCATCCTTGTATGTCAGTTTTGCAAAAAAAAAAAAAGGAAAAAAAAGAAGATCGTCTCAAAGAAAACTAATGAGTTTTTGGAAACTTCCTTGGAACACCTTTTATAAAGAGAGATCTAAATTCAATCTCCATTTTTGTTTGCATACAAGGCACTTCAATCCAAATATCCTTCCTTTTCTCCAAAATATCCTATCATAAATATTCTAAAGTGCTTCATTTATGTCGTGGCAGGCTTTTACATAAAGTCTTTAATATTCATTGGCCACAAAATTCACTTTCTATACACTTTACTAACCTAGTATAACATATATCAAGGTATGGCAAATATCAACAAAATAGAACAACTTTTTTTTTTGGGGCAATGTTTTTTTTGTTGTTGCAAAACTCACAATTGTGAGTGGACAGTATTAAGAACAGAACTATACACCAATCCTCGAGCTTAGACCGAACCTTGAGGGTCAGAGGATTACAAGTTATCTGCTTGGCAATGTTAAATGCTTCCTTTGTTGGTTTCAGAGAAAATTTTAATGTAATCCTGTGAGATCCCCTCCAAATTGTACACATGTCCACAAGGTTGTGACCCATTGACATATCAAGATATTTCTCACCAAAAATAAAATCTCAATGTAGTTTCAACCCAATATAAAATCTAATTTTTACTACATATCGTATCGATTTTATGCATATTTTGCAAAAATAAATGTTATGTGCCAAGATAAGATTTTGTGTTAAATACAATTTTGCTAGGATTTGAATAAACTTGTGGAATATTGATAAATTGCTCTAACCTTAACCCATGTTCTAAAATTTCATCATCTTATCAAGAAACAAATTATTGATATCTGTTGGTGACTTTATATAACTCACAATTGTGAGTTTTGCAAAAATAAAAAAAAATCCTTATTCAAAAATGTTTCAAATCAGTGCCATAATTTGCTGTTTAAAATCCTCAATTGAAACTACAAAATTCTAGTTGCAATTGTGGGGTTTCTTAAATTTCATGGCCCAAAATTTGACATTTTAATTATAAATCTCAAAAACTAGGTAAGATTTTATATAAATCTCAATTGTCCTAATGATTTGCTTCGAGAAATCAAAGCTGAGAAAAAAAGTTTTTCTCAAGGAGGGCTTCAATTTCTAGCTGATCAAGCAACATCAAGCAAATGATCTAAGGTTGTAGTTAATTATTTTCCATTTGCATCAATGTTGTGGAGAACATCTTGTTGATGATGATTCCAACAAGGACATGCCTCACAAGACACTCAGTGTCTTGAAGATGACCACAATCAGATTTTGAAACAAGTTACAGGATTCCAGACAAGTAAAGAAGCCAAACATACCGACAAACGTATAATCAAAGTTATGATTTTTCTAATAAATACAAAAAATCAAGCCTGCAAGAATATAGTTTTACAAGAATAAAGTTTTACAAGGTCAAACTCCCTTAATTAGTTTATGGCTTCTATTATGGTGAGACAAGCTTCAAAAGAATGAATTGTGAGGGTTTTTTAATCAAAGTATGGGCTCTATTGTGTAGTGTTGTGTTGGGAGGAGCAAAAGAAGCTTAGAATAAAGCAACAAAAAATTAAAAGCAAGTATGGGCTCCCTCATCCATGGGTGTAGTGGGAACAAAGAAGACATGTGTTACTTTTTCATTAGCCAAATATTATATTTTAGAAGGTGGCTACTTTATGATTTCTAGCACATGTTCCAAAAGGCTTTTTGGTGTATCTCCATAAGTTCTTTTGAAGGCATTCTTGTAGATATTCTGAATGCATATCTTTAGAAATTGCCTTGGATTAAGTTGAAGGGCCCATAGGTAAGTTTTGTGCATGTACTACCCATATTTCCACACTTTTTGTGTTAGCATAGTTGCTATAGAAGTTGTATAAAGAGAAGGGCATGTATTTGAGAAATTTATGAATGTTTAATTTTTCCTTCTAATTTCATGGTGGCAATGCAAAAAAAATTTATATTTCCTTTAGCGATACTCACCAACCTTGAGTTTGTATGTATTAACCACAAAAAAGATTGCATAGATAGATAGCCATGCTACAACCAAAATATGGTATCAACAAAGGTCAGAGATCACAAAACAACAACCGATTAACAAAGCAAGAGAGGTGGATCTGCCCAAGGACTCCCTCCTGAGCCACCCACGATCCTTGATCGTGCTTCCCTCCTACCACCATAAGCCACTAGCGTACATAACTTCCTCAGGTCCTATGGAAGCCCTGCTCGAAAGCCTCCTTGCTGTGCAAAACAGCTTCTAGGCTATGCAAAACAGAGCATGAACGCTCCAGTCATTTCTTAAAAAGCCTTTCTTGCTTTACAGAATATGTTTAAAAGGAAGGATTCAATTCCTATATTAACTTGAGACAATTGAGAAGCTTTTGCATTCACGATCGATTACCTTGGCAATTGTAGCAGTACAATCCAACATATGCATGTACCTATTTAAGTGCTGACATAATCAATATGGTTAATTTGCACAAAGCCAAAATGGATGTAGTAATACATGTACTTGCATATAGTCCAATGCATGTGGTTATGTGTACACCCTTTATAAAATCTTCATCCATTCTTTCCATGCATATCTAGGCCTAAACTCTACATCAAATTTGCATGAGTTTTTGTGAACTTTTAGGCAGGACAATGCTTTGACACATGGCTAAGCTATGTCAAAAGGCACTAGTGAAGAGTAAGCAATAGTGAGCCAATTCTTTGAGGACCTAGTGATTAAGGACTGGCCAATTCTATGAAGACCTAACTGTTCATTGGTGTGACTCTTGAGAGTCATTGCTACGTCTTAGCTTCTTTGATTTAGGCTTAAAAAAAAAAAAAAAGCAAAACTCACAATTGTGAGTGAATTATTTTAATCAACCCAAATAATTACAAAGTCTTGTCATGTTCGTGTTGAGCCATGACATCATTCAGGGACCATAATTACATCTGCTATCATGACAACCATCCCAACCAACTCACCCCCTTATCCTTGATACATAAAGTGAAATTTATTAGCCGTTTCAAGTGCATATATTGGGTTTAGGCTTAGTATTGCATACCTTTATACCTTTGATTACTAAAACTTATGAAACCAGTTATTTTCTCCTTGGGGAGGGTCCTTCAAAGGCCTTCCAACTATTTCGATGAACAAGCTTGACAAGCCATACACACCCTTGCTAATCCACACCGTAGCAAAGGAGTTGCGCTTTGAACCTAGTGGTCATTGGTCATATCCCTCCCACATGCTCAACTATGGTGACACATACGCGGGAAAAGACAACTGTGGTAGAGCTTACACACACATGAGAAACCACTGTACCATTGCAATGCTATCAACTCCTCTTTGTGACCAATGAGGTGTGCCCATGTCACGTGGATCAGAAGGTGGTGGACTGTCTATCACTACCACAAACACAACCTTCCCCCATGGTTTTTGAGAGGTTGCAAAGTAGAACCAGGAGTTGATGCCAAATAAAAAAAAGACAGGAAAGGCTTTCATGAAGAGGGGCTACATTTGTGGCCAGTACGCCGATAAAGGCGGCTAATGAGGTTGGAGAGAGTGTTTTAGAGGCCTTTCGCACTACCTAGCGGGGATTAACCCTCGCTAAGTAGACGTCTGGTTTGGGCTTTCGTAGGCTCGCAAGGTAAACCTTGTCTTCTCCGCCAAAGTAGGTAGAGGTACACTCTTATGTTGCGCACATGCAGACGGTGGCTGAACCGTTGGACGGAAAAGAGCAGGCCACCTCAGATTGGCCAGCCACGCTCCTGTACATAGGCATCGGATGAAGTATTGGTCCAACGCAATGACATGCCCCACCTTTCTCGCGTTTACTACGCCGATGCAACGTTCGCATGGCGAGAAGACGTCTGAGCGCAGGGCTGCTCTGCAAAAGCTGTTAACTGCATGCGTGGAGGTTGCTAGAGCTCTTCCCTCCCTCCACTATACGCATCAGCAGTGTGTCACCCCCAGCTTGGCGTGAATGACCGGGGACCAACATCCAGCATGTACGCAATCTACAGATCGGTGGAGTAAGTTTCTACTCTCATCGGACATTGCTTTGAATGCCTCATGTGCGCTCTACATCTATGTGCAAGGTTTGTCCACTTTACAAATGGTTCACTGTGTGCAAACGCTCAGCTAAGCCGTGAACGATGGGGTTTGAGCAACCCCTCTTCGTGTGAAATGCCCGTAAGGGGTGCAAAGCATGCTGTTGTTGGAATGGTGTTTTATAAATTGGAAAAGTCAAAAAATAACTGAAAATAGAATGATGGAAAAAAGGTTCAAATAAAAAGGCCGCCGGCCCTACCTACACGCAAAATCATAAATGGGTGGGGTGAATAAACGAAGAGACCAAGGAAATTGAAAATTTAAAATGTTCACACACTCCAAAAATGGTCACTCCTAACCAAATTTGGCGCCAAGCCGTTGAGTGCCAGAGGCGTCGGCCAAATCAGCAAGCCACGTCGGATGACACCGCTGTATTTCTCTTGGACTCTATATAGGATTCCTTCTGTAATGGGTCAGGTCATAAGCTTTTCAAGCAGGTTGAGCACACAGTGTTACAGATACACGCAGAAGGTTGCCATAACCACATTGCCAATCTTCCCCCCCACCCTCTTCTATTGCGGGTCACCCTTCAAGCCGCCATAGCCCGCCATTCTTGCTCCTTTTGCAGTCTTTAAATTGGGCGCGCCATCGCCCACCTTCCCCTTCCCTTTTGCACGAGCTTCTGGTCCCCTTTTTCGACCTATAAACGTCTCCTATCTCCTCTTCTCCGTTGCCTTCCTTTGCGGCATTTTGTTTCTGAGGAAAATTCGGAGCTTCCCGTGTTTCTATCGGCTGCATTTTCCCTTTGCTTGCCGTGGTCTCCATAAATTCTTTGCTTCCGTCGTCGCCTCAGTTCAGGTTCCTTGAAGTGCAATTTGGTCAAGTTTGAGCCTCAGTTGAGGCGTCTCTCTCTCTCTCTCTCTCTCTCTCTCTCTCTCTCTCTCTCTCTGGTGTTGAAGCTTTCCGTAGCGGCGACCTGAGATGGGCTTAATTTCAGCTGTTTCAGAGGAGGTATCTCCGTGCTGCATTCGATCTGATCTGTACTCGTCAGAAGGGCAAGCAGAAAACGGAGGGAAGCCCGCATCTTCTGAGAAAAAGAAGTGCCCCACAGTCATAAGGGTGCTTTCATCTTTGCTAGAGCGGGTAGTAGCTCGGAATGAGCGTCTTCCCCCACCGTCATCAGATGACTCTCTAGAGAAGTTCTCTGCCTTCATCGGCTTGCGAGTTCCCACGATCAGCATTGAGCAGTATCTCGAAAGAATTTTCAAGTATGCAAACTGCAGCACCTCCTGCTTTGTAGTTGCGTATGCGTACATTGACCGCCTCATTCAATTTCAGCCCAACTTGCGCATAACATCCATGAATGTACATCGCATCCTGATAACCAGCATTCTTGTCTCTGCGAAGTTTCTCGATGATTCGTAAGTCTCTCTACGCCATTTACTGCTCTGTATGTTGGGATTCATAAGACATTCTTCATGTATGGTTGGCAATGTGCTTGTGCAGATTATTGTTCATGCTTGTGTCAGGAATGTTATGTTTATCATATGAACGTGCAACTTGCTCAAGTCACTTTCGATTGTGCTTCAGGTACTATGACAATGCCTACTATGCGCAGATTGGTGGTGTATCAACTCAAGAGATGAACAAGTTAGAGTGGGACTTCCTCTTCTTGTTGGACTTCCGCCTTCAGGTTACTGTAAGTGTGTTTGAGAGCTACTGCTCACACCTGGAGAGGGAGGTGTCACCTTGCGGAGGTTATCAGATTGAGAAGGTGCTTCAAGCAATCTGTGCTTTAGAAGGGGAGGTGAAGAAATCGTCGCAGGAATGTAGCACAATGGTGGTTTAAAGTGGGCATATGCCTGCTCTTATGTTGAGGATGTTGTTGTTCTGGCATTCCTCTGATGGTTTTGGCAAAAGGACCAGGCATGGCTTCTATGGCTGCGAGATGTGTTTCCATTGGCGTTGCTAATGCAGTGCTTTTGGAATGGTCTTTGGGTTCCATTGCTGGCTAGACTGGCTAGCAATTGTGGTGCTCTTTGCCGGTAGGATAAAATGTTATGGGCTCTGGCCTTTGTTGTGAGGGAAGTTTAGGGACACTCTATAGGCATTGCTGTACATGATGAGCTTGGTGTATGGTTACATTGAACTGAAGCTATGTGTTTTTTGTCTGGCTTGGCAAAAAGCCTCTTGGGAGGCTGTTTTGCAGGGCTTGATGAAGTTTGTCAATGTACAAATGCGTTTTCTTTGTCAACCCTTCTGGGGAAGTACACGATTTCTGAACCTTGTAAAGCTTTTTCCAGCTGAATGTTGCAATTATACGTCCATGGCGCTCTTGTTATTGAATCTCTTTGGGCTTCCTAATCATTGTTTTGATGGCCTATGAATTGATGAATCTACAATCGTGTTGGTATTTCTTTGTCTCTTGGCATCTTTGTCATTGTCTGATCATTATGCAGTGAATTGTCCGTGGAAGTTATTTTGCGCAGAAAAGCATGGAGTAGTGTCGCATTCTATTTGTGGACAAGTAAGTGTCTCTGGATGAAGGCCAGGTAAAAGATGTACCTGGCTTTTGCAAAAGATGTACCTGACAAGTCATTGTGAATTGGCAATAAACATGCGGACATGCCTTTGCCATGAGGTTGTGTTTATACTAGTTACAGAAGCTAATTTGTCCTGGACAAGTTTAAGCAAAATTGGCCTTAATGTGTAATACTAGCCCTTGTTCTAGCATTTGTTTGTTGTGGAAGATAAGTGGAAAATCACCAAATACCTAGGGAAATTCTAAAAACTGCCTCTTTGATTTTTTTTTGAAAATTTCAAAATACTCTTGTTCTCTCAAACCTCCTCCAAACACTTTATTTTTGCTTCTCTCTGTACGATGATATGTTCTTAGCGGGGTTTAGCAACGGCAACGATTTGTCTCTTTATTGTGGTCCTTGTGCACCATTAAATCCCTTAAAATGATGCTCGAAGTCATTGTTGGGTGGCGTGACTAACAAGGGAACATGGAATAGTTAATGTGTTCTCTCTACTCCCTTGAGGAGGAAACTTGTTTCCAATCAATCAACGGTTTGGAGGTTTTTCTTGTTAATACGTTAATAATTGGCTTTTTTTCTCTTCGGCCTACAAGTGAAACAATTTTTGGCATGTGTATAGTAGTGGGTATATGCATGGACATGTTTACATACAAATATGGGTACATGCATTTGGAAGCCTTGCCAACTTGATATTGGGTTTCAAATATGGTGAACAATGTTCACATTGTAAATAGTCTTGATTCCGTGTTTGTAATTGTGCATACATTCTTGGTTAAGTTATTAGAGTTTTGGATGTGGTGTCATGATAGGATTTGAAGGGCTACCCAAATGGCTAATGACAAACTTGTACAGTTTATGTCTTACATTGAAGGGAAAAATTTACAATTGTCTTTTTTAATGAACAAAAAGAAAATTTTGCAATCATCTACATCAAAATGCCAAAAAAATACTTCATTATTAAACAAGTTAATGTCACTGTCTCATACATTAATATTTCACTTATTTCACTCTCCTTTGCATTTAAATCAATTTATAATATAATTTTGACAATTCGTTATTTAAACAATGTATTCTCAAATCACATTCCATGGATCATAACTTGGTAAATTTTTAAAGATTACAAAATTAGAGTAAATGAAATCAATGACATAATAAATATGAGTTCATTTTCACCATGACAGTATCAAATTGGAGAATAAAGTTTGCTTTGAAAAGAAGATTAAAAGTTATTCAATACCAATATAATGCAAGAGAGCCTTGGATACAAGATCATATCGTTTGGTTTGAATATCTAATCAAATAAAACTCCACAGCAACAATCAATTTGTTTTCAAGCTTGTCATTTGTTGCTTCCTTGTAGATTTTCACAGATCAAACCATTCTTTTCACAATACGTCTTGAGGACATGAAGCTTTCGGAGTATTGACGTCATAATCATACTCCTTCGGGCTAAAGTACTTTGTTGCCTCAAAATCAACCTTTAAACGATTTGACAATGAATCCATCTGGCCTTTGATGTACATAATTGCCATGTAAGCCAGCTTATTCACCACCCCTTGGAAAGTTTCATGTGGATCAAGAACACCTTCGATACACATAAGGCCAAAATGTAGTGAATGAGAATGTGTATTTTTTGAGGAATCAATGTACAAGAACACCCTCGATACACACCCTTTGACAAAAAAAGTTGAGTATACTTGGTTTTGCATCCAAATACATTCCTTAGAAAAGCCATGTGTAAAGACTCTATAGTAGCCTTCAAACGGTTGTCAATAGCAGAAATATCAATGTGATCCTCTTGAAGTTTACAACTCAAGACATTGAGCTCTCCAAGGACATCTACAAAGAAGTGCAAAAGAAATTGTGTTTTGTAATTTGTGAGAGATGCATACAAGTCGACTTCTTTTGCCTTCAAGATAGTCAATGCCTATCATTTTATGCAATGAGAGCTTCATTTTAACAAGAAATGTTGTCAATGTGGTATAGAAGCTTTCAAATTCAACATTTTTGACATGCAAAAAATCAACAAACGATGTGCATATAGATCCATTGCCGTTCTCCCGCATGTAAGTCACATAAATAATCCTGTATTGTTGAATGCTCACATCTATACTCTCATCCATTTGCGAAGAATTAAAGGACTAGCAACAATTTTCCTTTTCAGTCTCTCCCAGTAGACCTGTTTGATGACATTTGCAAACTCCTTCCTAGCACTTGTGCTCGTATAAGTTGAATATTCACTTGCAATTGGTATATTCGATGTCTGCTTGAAACGTCGAAAATTGCAAAGCTTTGAAAGCTCATCAAAGGGGAAATTTTTACAAACCACATACCACAAAGTTTGCATGACTAAGATGATTCGTTCTCTCTCCTCATCTGTTAGCACTGCAATGTGTTTCTCTGTGAGAACTGTAGTTTCTTTAGTGTGAGCATCCCACATTATCTTCGCATCTAAGTGCGGACCTGACGCCACATGCTCATCTAATGCAGACCTTTGCAAGGTTGAAGGACCTTGTCCACTAAATCGAGTCTTTCTATATGCAAAGACACACCACCTACATTTCACCCACTCTTTTCTATCATTATCAATAATTGGAAAAGCCCAAGGATGAGGTATCTTCCCATCATCGTGTATACTTCTTTTTGCTAGAACTGCCTTTAGTCTCATTGCTATCTAGAGTTGTAGTAGCCATCTCACCATCCTCTTTGTCAAGAGATAAGTTGAGGATTATGCAAGTCAAGGACGTGTTGAATGGGATAAATTTAAGATATAAAAACCAAATATTTTAAAATAAAAACATTTATAATACAATGATTGAAACAAAAGAAATACATCTTTGATGGCCAACATTTAGTCCAAAAGAAAGTTACACCTTTGATGACCAACATCTTGCTACAAAGGCAAAATAGTTTAACTCAATAAAAGATTGGCATCATTTCTATCAATGACCTCAGATATTTATTTCCATTCAAGTGCACGTGGGTTAAGTTTGCATACAATTCTTCAAATGAATTTCTATTCTTTTCTTGTAGAAGATACCCACTTTTTACAATCTCTTGAATATGGTATGCTTCACTTGTGTTCGAGATGTTAGCCAATGGGTATTGTATTCCATAAAAAACTTCGTACTAAACTTGGCCATTTGATCAATAAGCCATGCTAATGCATAGATATTAACCCCTCTGATATACACAAAGGTCATTATGTGTCTCCTTCAATAGCTCTGAAGTAAACCAAGGTTTAAGCTTATGGGCTTTGCTTTGCAACAATTGAGTGATTGCTGCCTCTTTCAGGCCTCATGGCTAATCCCCAATCACTGATGCCAACTCGAGGATATGAATCCCTGGTAAAATCCAACATGAAATTGAAAGGATGCAGATTACAATGAACAACACCCAATTGACGGATATAGGCCATTATGTGTACTAATGCATCTATGATATTTCGTAAATTGTTTTCAAGGGCCATGACTCGAGTTAATTCGCCTTGATTCATCTTAATTTTTTTATCTTTACTTGAGCCTCTGTCATCTTTCTCTTTCTTCTTCACAATTCGACTAAAGATACCTTTCTCAAAAGGTAAAATGGATAGCTCAAGATAACACACCCAGTCAAACCATATGACCCTATGATGAATTGAGATTAATTTAATTATAAATCCATTCCAATATTGGGTTGTCCAATAATTTACATGTACATTTATAATAATTAATTGTTGCCAATAGCTAAGGGAAGTCTTTACAAAAAGAAACTCCTTATACTTTAATACATTTGGTCTACACATAGAATGACCACTTCTTCTACTTAAAAAGAACTTGAAAAGAAAAGATCTTTGAGTCACACACCAACTTGGGATTTAATGTATATTCTTTATTAAGTTAATAAAACACTACCACTCAAAATTGTGAGTATGGCAAAAAAAAAAAAGAAAAAAGATTGAGGCGTGTTAAACTCCAAGTGCTTTTTTCGTTGAACACCTAGTCCTAAATAATACAAACTCTATACTTTGAAT
Source organism: Adiantum capillus-veneris (assembly GCF_014529385.1). NCBI lineage: Eukaryota > Viridiplantae > Streptophyta > Polypodiopsida > Polypodiales > Pteridaceae > Adiantum > Adiantum capillus-veneris. The sequence goes on from NC_140941.1 coordinate 119,905,770, forward strand.
CTTTCACTAAGAGTCACGAGTCTTTCACTATGGTAGATAAAGTTGTTATTGAAAAAAAAACAACATACATTATACATACATAGTCCGCATTGTTTAGTGAAGAGTTGAAATCTTTAATGGACATTGAAAATTGAAATAATGCATTCTAATTTCTATAGATTATCACTAACTTGCAAAATCTCGGCTAGGTTTCGAGTTTGCCTTGAAAAACATTGACAAAATATAGCAAGATTTAGTGTAATTACTGACAGATGCTTCAAATTGTAATCTAAAAACCGGAGTAGTTTTAACTTTACTATTTGTCCCTATTTTCTTCGGCGCGGATAGAAAAAATGTTCGTGGAAAGCCCTGCAATGTGCACCAACCCTTAAGGTCCTTGAACTTTAAAGTAACTACAGTTTTACTCCTAACTTAATAGTGTTAGAAAAGAATCGGGGTCCAATGTATTTTAATCGACTAATATCGTAAAATCCTAGTTAGATTTTGAGCTTTCCTTGAAGAAAATTGAGAAATTTACATAAGTTTTAGTGTAAATACCGGGCAAACACTTTAAATTTTGACCTTAAAAATAGGAGAATTCCCAGCTTGCCCTACTTTTCTTTCGATTGGGAAAATATAAAGAGTCTAATACTAAGTATTTTCACAAACTATCGTTGGTCTTGACTCACAATTATAAATACTCACAATGCAATGAAAACTAAACGTCGCGGGCCGAGCTTGAGGCTCTTGAGTCTTTGGCAGCAACACACGCAGAAGGCTCCAAGAGGCAGCGAGACAAGTCCTGAGCTGAGAGCTCTCATGGTAGGCTGTAGCAGGCTGCAACGCAACTCAACTAGGTCGTGCCTCAGACTCAACAACGACAGGCTCAACATCGGATGAAGCATGTCAGTGCCAACAAGTCGGACTCCATAGCTAAGAGCACTGAGCAGGCGAAAACAACTGAAGAGATGCAGGCAAAGACAAAGGGAGCACTGAGCGACAACTCTGTGAACTCACGACTCGCGACATGTAAAAATTTGAGAAAACAAAATGCTCGCCCTTTAGGGGTTGTGACTCATGTGGCTTCTTTTTTCTTTAATGTATGTTTTCAAGTTATTTAGAATGTGAATAATGCAAGTGGGAAGTGTGGGTATATGCTCATCTGATCTTGAAAGATTGACACATGAGTGTGATGCTCGACATGTACTAATGCGTGAATCATTTTAGAAGCGATTCAAAATAGAATTTTGAAATGTGTCCCTGAGATCTTTGTGTGTAAGCAGGGTTTCTACAAGCACTTCTATGCAATTTTGATTTGTTCACTCCTTCTTTTCGAGTGTGTATGAGTAAATAAGGCTTCTCTTCAGTTTCGCACTTGGAAGTGTTTATGGAAATTTTGAGCTTTCCATCGATGTGTATGCGAGGACTTGAAGGAAGGAAGTATGGCTTCCTACAAGACAATCTAACCTTGCATCGATGCCATTAGGGTTGAGGCTACACCAACTCTCTCTCTCTCTCTCTCTCTCTCTCTCTCTCTCTCTCTCTCTCTCTCTCTCTTTCTTTGTGACTGTGAGGTATTGGCCGACGATGGTACCCCATTGTAAAAGAACATTTGAATGATGCTATCTCTCTGTCTGCCATGACATAGAGGTGTTGTCCATTGGATGTGCAAACTACGGTGAAGAAGGTTAGGTGTAGGATGGCGAGTTGAGGGACATGCTTAGTGGTTGCAGACAGAGGGGACGATGGTGACAATTGACATGACAGAGGGGGGTCTTTTCCCTTTCAAACTTGCGATTCCAAAAGAATCTCCATGGCTAATTAATTGGATCGGAGAGAGTAGACTCAAATAGGTCAGGTCACGAGTGGCAAACTTTTTTTTTTTTTTGGCACTCATTAAGTGACTCTATTATCTTTTATGTGAGTTTTAAACTTAGAAAGGCGAGTTAATCAACAAGATTTTACAAACATTGTCTTTTCCAAAATGTTTAGAACCCCAGGGTATTCAATAAAGGTTATTATATGGTTGCACATGAGTGTACAAAAGGAGGGATTTGTAAGGGGAAAACAAGTCAAAGGATCATGATGACTTTCTAAAATAATAAGAAAAAGATAAAATCATTAGGTTGGGGTCAAATGGAATCATTGTTTGAGAAAGGATTACCCCAGCTTAGCCTTGAGCCGATTGGAAATCTATATTAGCCAATTGCAAACCATGGCAACGAAAGAAAAACCAATAAAATATGCGAGAAAATAGTTCAAAAATTCTATAAATTTTAAACTTATGCTAGTAGTTTTGGTTTGCTTCTTTGTGAAGAGGAAACTCGACCAACAGCCACTTAATAAAAGAGACTTTCTGAATATTGACTAGAATTAAGTTATAGAATGCAAGAAAAATCAAGCCATGTGAGGCTATGGAATGAAATGTGAAATAAAAAAAGCTCATCATTAAATAAATAAAAATAAAAATAAATAAATAAATAAATAAATATATATATGTGTGTATGTAAATATAAATATATATTTATATATATATATGTGTGTGTGTATGTATATATATATATATATATATATATATATATGTGTGTGTGTGTGTGTGTGTGTGTGTGTGTGTGTGTGTGTCTATACTATTATAAAAGGGAGAGGGATTTTGCCCCCCCCCCAAAAAAAACCTCCACACGTAGTTGCATCTCCTTGATCTGGTCTATACGTCCTCCGGCTCCAGCTACATAGTGATGCGCAGAGAGAGAGAGAGAGAGAGAGAGAGAGAGAGAGAGAGAGAGAGAGAGGGGCGGCCAAAGGCAAGTGTGATATTAGTATCTATAGTTTTTTTTAGAATTATACTAGGTAAAGCTTCACTTTAACATTTTAAAACAAAAGAATGCAAGCAAAATCTAAAAATGTCAAGATGTGAAATAACAAGACATGTCATGATATGAAATGAAGGTGAAATAAACATTTTAAGTAAGTCTCCATCGTGCACTCAAAACAATAAAAGTCTCCCTAACCCAACACAACACTAAGGTTTCTTTTAGAAAGCAAAAATATATATCTTACCAAGGAGGGAGGAGGGAGCCGTATATCTATACTATATATAATCCAGCTTAAAATTTTCAAGGAAGGAGAGACCCTTTAGGTGTCACTGGCCGCTTCACTTCAAAGAAAACCTTACAAAATGTCTTATTTCTCTAAAGCTTGGAATCTTGGAACCTGTGAACTTTATTCAGCCTTCAATTTTTAACCTTTCAAAGTATATAAAGAAGGTTTGACTCTACTTTTTCAACTTTACTTTTTCTGAATTGAAGGGTGGTTCAACTTTGCTTTTGAAAAGCCACTTGCAATAAAATTTTATAATTTAAAAAATCGTTCATATGTATACTATCAAAATTTTATCTATTCACTTCTAGGAGAACTTGAAATCTAGCTATTATTTTAATCAATACACTAAACCCCAATTTTAATCAAACACTGGTTTTGGATAGCCCCAAAATGGAAGGATATGTGTGTGTGTGTGTGTGTGTGTGTGTGTGAGAGAGAGAGAGAGAGAGAGAGAGAGAGAGAGTGCCAATTTTTTTCTTGATTGTGATAATTTTAAAATTAAATCTATACATATATACTGGAGCTTAAATTTTCCAAGCAAGGAAAGGCGTGTCATCCATTGCAGCTTGCACAAATGTCCACGTTTGGAACTCCATGAAATAACTCTAGCTCGACGACCTCAATGCTTGAAGGTATTAGTCCAATCTCAACTTGCAATAGCTACTCGTACGTGCGTTCGTGTCTAGGCTGTGTATATGTGGTGTGTGTGTGTGTGTGTGTGTGTGTGTGTGTGTGTGAGAGAGAGAGAGAGAGAGAGAGAGAGAGAGAACACGACTGGTCGTTGGCTATGTGTGTGCATGAGACTCAAATCTCAACCTACAATGCCATTGGGCATTGGTGGTGTGTCTGAAAGAGAGTCCAATCTAGACCTGCGATAACTGCTTGTACATGCGTTTGTGTCCATGATGTGTGTCTCAGTCCAATCTCGACCTGCAATATCTGAAGGTCTCAGTCCAATCTCAATCTACAATAGCTGCTCCTGCGTGCGTTCACGTCCATGCTGTGTGTACGTGGTGTGTTTATGTGTAATGAAAATGGCCTATGAACTTTGAGAATAGCGGAATTCAGAGCATTAGAGTACTTTGAGAACATAAAGGGTGAATTTAATTGATGGTAGTAACATGAACATAGTACTTAATTAACTTGGCATGAACAATACTATTGCAAAAGAGAGAGTATTAGAGAACATGACAATAGTTGAGGACTGGATTCTCCCATCAAGAGAGACTTGTTACAATACAGTCTTTGTGTTCCTTGTTGAAGGAGTACGAGCAGAAGTGTGACACGAGAGAGAGTGCGAGAAGAAGAGCACGACGATATGGTGAACTCGCTCTACTGTAATGTGTAGAGCATAGTGAGTTCATATTAGGTTTTTACAAAAGAATGTGTGTACATACCTGGCGGCCTGCCCACTTACCTGGGCGACCACATTGGGCTTTATACCCCAACAACCTCCCACTTAAAGTCTGATGTGGTACTTTAAGTGTGAGAGAAGCTACTATACAAGCTAATATACAAGAGATGTAGAGAAGTGATGTACTACCCTACACCTAACTACTTGCGAAAATGCGCAAAGCTCTCTGAGGGAAGTCCTTTTGTAAGTAGATCAACAGGATTTTCTGTGGTGTGAACTTTGACAAGATGAAGTTGCTTATCCTCAAGCATTTCCCTGATGAAATGATACTTCACATCCACATGCTTTGTCTTTGAGTGATAAACTGGATTACGAGCCAATTGTATAGCACTTTGACTATCACAATATAACACAGGCATATCTTCTTTGATTCTCAAATCTGTTACTAGTCGATTAAGCCAAATTGATTCTTTGCATGCCTCTGATGCTACAACATATTCAGCCTCTGTAGTAGACTGAGTAACACAATCTTGTAATCTAGAACGCCATGATACTGCTCCACCAGCCAATGTAAAGACATACCCTGACGTAGATCTTCGGTTGTCTAAGTCACCTGCATAATCTGAGTCTGTAAAACCCTTTACACTTAGCTTCTGACTCCCATAGCATATACGCATACTCTTTGTAGCTTTCAGGTATCTCAATATTCCTTTCACTGCCTCCCAATGTTTCTTGCTTGGGTTTGACATGTATCGACTTACTACTCCCACTGCAAATGCAATGTCTGGGCGAGTATCAATCATTGCATACATCAAACTACCCACTGCAGACGCATATGGAATCTTATCCATTTCAGCCTGTTCTTCCTCAGACACATGACAATCTTGTTTGCTAAGTTTCACATATGGTCACAATGGAACACTCAATGCCTTTCCCTTCTCCATATTGAAACGTTGCAAAACCTTGTCAATGTACTCTGTTTGAGATAACCAAATCAACTTCCTTGATCTGTCTCTCTCAATGCGCATACCAAGTATATGACTTGCCTGACCCATGTCTTTCATGTCAAACGATTTTGCCATCTTTGACTTCAAAGCTGAAATTTCTTCCAAGTGCTTGCCAGCAATCAACATGTCATCCACATACAAAATAAGGATCAACCAACTGCCATCCTTAGCCTTCTTTGTATATAGACAGTGATCGAACTCACTACGTTTGTAGCCTTGAGAAAGCATAAACTTGTGGAACTTATGGTACCATGCCCTCGGTGATTGTTTTAAGCCATAAAGACTCTTTAACAACTGGCATACCAAATCTTCCTTGCGTTCTCAACAAACCCTTCTAGCTGCTGCATGTAAATTTCCACATCTAAATCACCATGCAAGAACTCTGCCTTGACATCCATTTGGTGTAACACCAAATCTAATATGGCAACCAATGCAAGAAAGCATCTCAATGTAGTCATCTTGACCACTGGAGAGAAGACTTCATCAAAGTCAATGCCTTGTTCTTGCTTAAAGCCCTTAGCAACAAGCCTTGCTTTGTACTTTGGCTGACTATCATGAGTGGTGATCTTATACCTGTAAACCCATTTACAAGGTAGAGCCTTTTTGCCCTGTGGTAATTTAACTAGCTTCCATGTCTGGTTTTTATGCAGAGCTGTTATCTCTGACTGCATGGCCAATTGCCAATTCCCGGAGTCCTTCATTTGCACTGCTTCCTTGTAACATGAAGGCTCATTGCAATCAGTCAACATGACATAGTTCATAGATGGAACGAACCGATCAAGAGGTCGCGTGATACATCCAGATCTACGCAAAATAGGTGGCTCAGACTCAGCCACAACCTGTGGTTCCAATCTATCCTGTCCTTGCTCCTCTTGAGCCCTGACATTTTGTCTTGCACGTGCAAGTCCATCTTCTTGGAAGACAACTCTTCTGATCTCCTCAACCCTCTCTGGTTTAGAATGATATTTGGATTCATTAAAGTGAACATCATTGCTACGAATAACCTTTCTGGATTTGGGATCCCAAAGTCTGTACCCCATCTCACCAGAATTACCATAGCCTAGAAAGATGCACTTTCTACTCTTTGGCTCAAGTTTGTTCCTAAATTCCTTTGGAACGTGAGTATATGCCTCACAGCCAAAGACTCTGAGATGCTTGTATGAGGGAATTTTGCCTGACCATACCATCTATGGCACTGAATCCTTCTGCAAAACCTTGCTAGGAGATCTATTTATGAGATGAACAGCTATTGATACAGCTTCAGCCCAAAACCCATTTGGCAGTTGTGCATTAGACAACATACTTCTAACCTTCTCTTGTATGGTCCTATTCATCCTCTCAGCAACACCATTTTGAGGAGGATTGTAAGGAGCAGTAAGTTCACGTTTTATACCTTTTGACTCACAAAAGTCCTGAAAGGCCTTTGAAACATACTCTCCACCATTGTCAGTGCGTAAGCATTTAAGCTTCTTGCCACTCTGATTCTCCACAAGTGTCACAAACGTTTTGAAAACACTAAACGCTTCATCCTTGTGCTTGAGAAAGTAAACCCATACTTTCCTCGAGTAATCATCTATAAATGTCATAAAGTAAGAAGCTCCCCCTAGAGATAGGTTAGGCATAGGTCCACACAAGTCACTATGAACAAGCGCCAACTGGGTATCTCTACTACTGCTTCTATGCTTATGTGGCTGCTGTGTTTACTTACCATACAGACAATGTTCACAGAATTCAAAATCATTAAATGAAAATCCAGGCAAGTAACCAGAACGAGAAAAGATTTCCATTCCATTCTTGGACATATGTCCTAACCGGCTATGCCACAAAGAAACGTTCGGCTGCTCGGTTACATTGATTACATTTCTAGAGACATTTGATACATAAATCATGTAAAGTCGTCCAGACTTTACTCCATGTGCTACTATCATAGAACCCTTGGATATCTTCCACATGTTCTATCCAAAAGTGGTGACGTAGCCAGCATCATCAAGTAAACCTGTGATGATCAAGCTCTTTGTAATAGCGAGAACATGTCTCACATTTTTTAGCGTGAAAGAAGAGCCATTCTGAAACTTCAATTGAACATCTCCAACACCTAAGATCTCACATGTCTGCCCATTGCCTAGCCGAACATGATCTTTAGTGGTCACATAAGAGGTAAACCACTCCTTGTTTGGAGACACATGAAGTGATGCCCCTGAGTCTATAATCCAGTCACTCAGTGCATTTCCATCAGATGCTGTAAGAAGAGCTGAGTCCATTGTATTCTTCAAGAAGTAGACGTCTCCTGAAACTAGATTGTCATCCTCTGCAACAGTGTTTGTCACATTTATTTCTTGAATCTTCACTGAGGACTTGTTCTTCTCACCATGGTCTTCAGCTTTCTCTTTGACTTTTTATGCTTTCCATTCTCTGCAGTCTCTTTTCATGTGACCCTTCTTACCACAATGGTAGCATTCTATGTCACTCTTGCCTTTAGCACTGTGGGACTTGCTACGAGACTGATTCCTCTTTCCACCTTTGTACTTTTATTTGGTCCTTCCCCTGACAACTAAGGCTGTTCCTTTGCCTTTGTCCATTGTCTTTCTATTGGTTTCTTCAGTAAGCAGACTTCCTTCTACACCTGCTATGTTCAAACCATCTGGAGGTGCAGAATTACTCAAAGCTGTGCGAAAAGTGTCCCAACTTTTCGGCAATGTGGTCAACAGGAACATAGCTCTAACAGGTTCATCAAACTTGACACCTTGAGCTGACAACTGACTGTAGATGGTGTTGAATTCATTCAGATGATTGGACATAGGTGTCCCTTCTTTCATCTTCAAGTCAACAAGGTTCTTAAGCCAGTATACCTGTGAAGTTGCACTCTGCTTCTCATAAAGATCACTCAGCTTTGTCCATGCTTCATAAGCTGACATCTCGTCTGCTACATTGAAGTAAACGCTTTCTGCCAAAGTCAGCATAATGGTAGAAAGTGCCAATTCATCCATTTTGCTCCATTCATCTTCGTCCATATCTTGTGGTTTTATCCCCTTGAGCTTTATAGGTTTTATTTGCTTCTTTTGTACCAACACGTGCCAAATCTGCTTCTTCCACAATGGGAAATTGGTTCCATCCAGCTTCTTGATATTGTAAAGAGCAGTGTCCTGTGATCCAGCCATAGCTACGCTTCACAGTAGTTTACTTTCCTGGGAAAAATTCGGCAGAGTTTCCCCTATAAACTGACCTCTGAACCAATATCAACCTGTCAAATGAACCAAGAAAGCTTCAAATTCTGCAGAAATTTTGGCAGAGTCTCCTTTGTAAAATGGCTATGGTGTACTCAAAACAGACCCAAAAACAGCTCAAAAACACTGTCTCTCTGACACTGTAAGCTGCGGGTAAACCTGTCCTGCACCTGTACTGTCTCTCACTGTCTTGTCACTATCCTGTAAGCATAGACTGCGACAATGCCTCAACGGCAGTAAAGCAAAGATGCAATCCCAACTGTCTAAGTCATAGTCAATACATCCTAGCTGCCTATCTAAGGGTGCTCGAGGGATCGCTCCAAGACTTGTATCACCGAAAGGATCTCAACATTCGAGAATCCCCCAGCTCAATAAAACCTCACTCGAACCTCAACAAAGGCTGCAATAAATCTGACAATACATAGACTTCCCACAAAGTCATACATCCACAAATTTCCCACTATATGCTGTAACCGCTGCGGCGGTTGTTTGCTGCGTGACTCACAGCCAGCAAACCCTCAATAGACATACATCATCTCTGACAATACATCCCATGTGGAACTACCTGCAATGTCAGAATGAAATCTGGAATATCAAGCAGCAAACACAAGCTACCTGATGAACTAGTGGATGTCGCCTACAGTCTGTGTGTAGATGCGCCCGTGTCGTATGGGACACGCCTCCAAGAACTGTGAGCCGTTCTTCGATGTGTAGACAACCACAAATCAGCACTTTGGGAGTGTCGATATCCTCAGCACTTGCAGTCGTAAGCCGAAACCCCAAATTTGCAGAGTCGGATCTGCACCCGCTGAGACCACGTAGTCGAAAATGGCATGCGCAGAACTTTGTCGAAGCCGAACGGTGGCCGAGATGACCTCAGAATGAAATTCTGAGAACACGGAGCCCTTTGGGTTTCTCCCACAAGATTTGGGGCCGTGTCTTCGCTTGTCAAATCTCACTCCAATCTGAGCAGGTGACTTTGGCTACCTACAAATGCTGCCCCGAGCCTTGATCTGAGCTCTGATACCAGTTGAAGGAGTACGAGCGGAAGTGTGACGCGAGAGAGTGCGAGAAGAAGATCACGACGATATGGTAGTGAGTTCTTGTTAGGTTTTTACAAAAGAATGTGTGTACATACCTGGCGGCCCGTCTACTTACCTGGGCGACTACATTGGGCTTTATACCCCAACACTTGTGACCTTGGTGATGCTATGAAGATGGAAATCTTCATGCATAAAACGAGAATAACTTAAACTTTGCAAAAAACATTAACTATCCCAAGCCTCAGTCCCAAGGCCTCAAACACCTTCGAAGGTGGAGAGAGCTAGCGGGGAATGGGGGGTAGGGAAGAGGAAGAAGAATCATTCAGAGGAGAAAGAAATAGTTCCTCACTTATCATCAATCTTCTTGCTTAGCATAGCATAATAGCATAGTAATGAAGTTGAAGAAGATGGCAAGCTTAAGCATTGAAGCATGACTCTTGGTTGGATTTGCATTCCATAGCCAAGGGTGTTGGTGTGGGCTCTCCACTTCTCAACAAACTTGGAGAAGGAGATGGAGCTCTTGCACTTTGCACTCCACACAATGAGAGAATGTGTGTGTGTGTGTGTGTGTGTGTAAGAGTATAACCCCTCTCATGCTGCTTGGTTTACCCCCCTCTCTCTCTCTCTTGTATTATTTAATTATTTCATTTGGACACGTGTCCTCTTTTTCCTCTTTGAGAGAAATAACTTAATTATTTATTTTTATGTAACTAAATTCTCATTGGACCCCTTGAAAACCTATCCAATAGCATTTAAGCACATCATGAGTGCCACATGTGGATGATCATTTGAACATGTGTCTTTTATGCTTATTAAGTGATTTGGTTTGAATTGAATACTTCAAGCACTTAGTCAATCAAGCATGGAAACGTTGATGCTTCTATGGAAACGTTGATGCTTCTTGAAAGTTTATCTTTGAATTGAACACTTGAAGAACCTTAAGTCATTTAAGCATGTGAGAAGCACCTCAAGCTTTTGGCCAAGGTTCCCACTAACACTTAGCAAGCCGACAAGCACCTCATGCTTGGGTAGGATTCCCACCTCAAGGTCAATTCTAGCTTGCCTAAGATTTTAGGACTTTTTAACACTAGCTTTTGGAGCCTAGAGGTCTTTAATGAAGATAACCCTAAGGTCTTTAAGCTCCATAGTATTGCTCTTTAACAGACTATCTCTCATTTGGACCCTTTAACCTTGGCCCCGTATTGAGACAGATCTATAAGCACATATTCATATTCTAACCCTTGTTCCCGTTTATTCTCTTAAATGATCAGTTTAATATGAGAAAATCATCATTAGGAAGAGAATGGGATCTAGGAGTGCCTCTTTATTTGGCAGTTTAAGGAAGTCAAACCTTTAGTATTAAGAAAGTAATCAAAGGACAACTTTTGAATTCAAATGGGCAAAATGGCTAGTTTATTTGAATTTAAAGTTTCCCCCCAAAATGGAATTTCAAATCTAGTGGGTAAAACCATATCATGTAGCATATCTATGGAAAGAGCTCGATGCGTAGATTGCAGATCTATGATCTCCACTCAAATCGAAGATCATATGTGGGAGTTTTATGGAAGGTCGACGATTGATTTTTTAAAAAATTTTTCCCCCACCTCCTTTCAGGGGAGAAAAGTGCATCCTTTGACCACTCTTACACACCTCTTACATACCCACCATTCTTGCACACATGGCATACACCTATTCGTCAAAATGTTAATCACCTCCATAAGCTCATGGCAAATAAAGAGGCCCTCTTACACCCCATCCTCTTCCTAATGTTGGGTTGGTTAGATATTATATTTGATGACATTACCTCTCTCTTGAAATCATAGTCGTCCTCGACTATGAGGAGGTAGAAAAGATAAAGTCTTAGTCATTAGTCTACGTTTCTTAGCAGGTAGAGGATCCCTTTTCACCCTTGTGACATCATTCCAGAATGGATGACTAGCCCATTTGGTGCTTGGGAGACGTAGCTGCCGCAAGCGTGTCTGCTCTTTAGTCCATATCATACTCCCAAAGTAGAGTGACAAATTCTACTTGGTGTTTGAGTGACATCATCAGCACAAACATGATTCTAAGCATGCATACTATTTAAATTTGTGCACAAAAGAGGATTAGTCTTACAAGACAAGAACATTGTTCATTTAGAAAGCATTTACATTTGCTTACTCTAGTGCAACATTGTAAGCATTGACAAGGTTCATACTATCCTTACGCTGTATTCCTTGCATCCATCTAGCATCTTCATATGGATAATTTTTGAACTTAATAAGATACTGTCAGATAATCTTACCATGCCGTAGTAACTTGTCTTCATGCCGAATGATAGCTTCGGGTTGTAGCACCTCTTCTTGGTCTTCAATTTCTGGAGGGTCTTGAATAATTGGTTCTATTGGTGGCTCTCCTTTGTAGGGCTTATGTAGGCTCACATGTAGGCTCACATCAAAAGCATTGTGTATGATCCAATGGTCGGGCAACTTGAGTTGATAAGCCATGTCATTGATTGGCTTCAAGATTTGAAAAGGACCATAGTATCTTTTTGCTAATTTAGCATAATACTTTTGATGGCCCGTAGGATTTTTGCCCGTCGTTTGTCTCAATTGAGCCTTGGGAAACTTAAGTAAAACCCAATCATTTTCTTTGAATATTAAGGCCCTTCTATGCTTGTCAGCAGCAGCTTTTTTCCTTTGTTGAGAGATGGATATAACCTCCTTAACCTTTTGAAAAGATTCTTGTAGGTCACGGCTATACTCATCAGCACGAAGATCTTCCCATGTACTTTAAGTAGCAATGGAATTTTAGGTCTTCCCTCTATGATCTCAAAGGTGCTTTTCCTATAGTAGTATGGACAGTATTATTGTACGCATACTCTACAAGGAGTAAGTACTTCTCCCATTGTGATCATTGATCTACTTCTGTAACATAAGTCTTTAGTAGATCGAGTATCGTAAGATTCACTATCTCACTTTGGCCATCCATTTGTGGGTGGTAGGCCGAAGAGAAATTCAATCTTGTACCTAGATTTTCAAACAGACCTTTCTAGAAATCACTGGTCATTCTAGAATCTCTATTTGACAAGATGGATGTTGGTAATCCATGGTGTTTGAAAATTTGAAATATGAAGATGGTTGCCATTTGGTGTGCCTTAATAGTCTTTTTGACAGGAATAAAGTGTGCTTGCTTGCTAAACCTGTCGACTATTGTCCATATTCTTGTATTCCCATGGATAAACTTTAGCACTCGCAATCAACATGTCATCAACATAAGATATAATATACTAATATTATATAGCTATATATTATAAAACTATATACTTAACATATAAACTATACATATTAAGTAACTATATATTATAAATGTATATTGTATGCATATCATATATATATAATAAGTTATTATATACTAATATTATACAATTATATATTATAAACTATATATAGTATACATATATTGTAATTATACGTATATTTTACTTATAGTTATTGATATTAATTACACATATTAATATTATCCCTCATCGTACATAATATAGAGTATATGTAATGTTATAAAATATTTATCGTTCATAGGCTTGTCGAGTTTGGTTTTAGTTAGTTTGGTCTTTGTTCGTGCATAATGTGAATCTCAAAGCTTAGGTTTGAAGCATTACTTTGGGAACCCATCGTCTACCTGCTCGAGTTAACACATGCACCATCCTTCTCTCTCTCTCTCTCTCTCTCTCTCTCTCTCTCTCTCTCTCTCTCTCTCTCTCTCTCTCTCTCTCTCTCTCTCGCATGCGCATCACGTGGCCTGCATCTCTCACTACTACCGTTCCGGTGCAAGAAGCCAGTCCGCAAAGAACTGTTCAACACGAAAAAAAGGGGGGGGGGGGGGGGGGGGTGGGCAGAGCCCCCCATTATCCACGCGTTCTTGCGTTTGCTGGCTTTGTTTAAGTTTTGCTTAATAATGTTATTAAGTTTTACTTAATAACATTTTTGGCGATGATGTGAAATCTCTGAGAGAATTCGTTTGCTTTAATCCCTAAATTGCAAAAAAAAAAAGAGGGGGGGGGGGGGGGGGGGGGGGGGGAGGGGGGGAGGGGGGCAAATCCCCCACATCATTCATGCGCGCGAGGCCCCCAAAGTTGGCCTTGAATTTGCTCCGTACCATCCATGATCACAAATAGAGATCTCATCAGCGTGAAAAGCTGGAATCCACCAAATATATGTGCACCATTGGCCTCCTCATATGGGGGCCTTACAAACTATGCATCATATATTGTGGTGGCAAAACTGAGAGAGGTAGGCATTGCAAGTATACCACCCCCCCCCCCCCCCCCCCCCCCCCCCCCCCCCCCCCCCCCCCCCCCCCCCCCCCCCCCCCCCCCCCCTCAATGAACACCCGAAGGTGCTCTATGTTGGTTGTGTGCCAACTCCAAGTTGATGAAGATGTCAAAATAGCTGGTCTTTCCCTAGAGCTTTGGTGAAGATATCTACAGAATTATCTTCAATACTCTAGCTCCACAATTTCATCCTCAATTAGCTCTCGAACATAATGATACTGAACCTCAATATGCTTTGTACGTGCATGGAAGACGGGGTTCTTGGAAATTTCCATGCAATTTTGGTTATCGTATTGAAGTGTTGTTGTTGAATTAAGAGAAACACCTAAGTGCTTGAGGACACGCCTTAACTGCTCCACAAGTTGCAAAACAAGTAGCTTTATATTCTGATTTCGTTGAAGAAAGAGCAATGGTTGGATACTTCTTGCTGATCCAAGAAAGTAGTCCAGAACCAAGTGAGAAACAAAATCCAAAAGTTGACTTTCTAGAGTCACAATCTCCTGCCAATTGGAGTCACAATACCCACTAAGAGTGTTTTTGCCAATGCCATAGGTAATGCCATGGCCCAAAGTACCTTTGATGTACTTAAGAACTCGCGTACTTGCCTTCCAGTGAGATTCTCTTGGTTGGTTGGAAAACCTGCTTAAAATACCTAGTGCAAAAGAAGTATCCAGCCTAGTGTTGCACAAGAAAATTAAGCTTACCACAAGTTTTCTATACGTTTTAATGTCGACTAAGGTAGAAGAATATTCCATGGAGAGTTTTGCATTTATCTCCATTGGAGTGCTCATAGGTTTACAATCCATCATGCCAAAAGCTTTTAGGATCTCTTTTGCATACTTTTGTTGAGAGATGAAGATGTCTTTTGAGGATTGCCAAACCTCAATCCCCAAACAGTAATACAACAAACCCAAGTCTGTCATTTCAAATTAAAAACCCTAAATCTTGCGAGTTTGTTGGATGAACTCTTTGTGGTCACATGTGATTATCAAGTCATCAACATACAAGATAATAATGAATTGTTTTCCATTCTCTCTAAGCACATATAATTTTGCTTTAGAAGCACTCCTTCTAAAGCCAAGTTTTTTTAAAAACTTATCAATTCTGACATACCATGCTCTTGGAGATTGTTTCAGGCCATATAAAGCCTTCTTTAATCTACAAACCTTTTGTTTTGAATGAGACATCTCAAACCTTGGTGGTTGCTCAATGTACACCTCCTCCTAGAGAAGTCCATTCAAAAATGCAGACATAACATCCATTTGGTAAACAACTCATAAATATATAGCAGCAAGAGAAAGCACAAGACGAATAGTTGTCATTCAAGCTTTGAAAGTGAAGGTGTCACTAACATCAAACCCTTCGACTTGAGAGAATCCTTGTGCTACTAACCTGAATTTGTACTTTTGTAAAGTGCCATTAGCTTTATGCTTAATCTTGTACATCCTTTTTTTGCCGATGACTTTCTTCTTTGGAGGATGATACTACTTCTAAAATGTCATTCTTTGTGATGCTATTGTACTTAGACCGCATTGCTTCCTTTGACTTTGGATCAACCATGGCCTCATTGATGGAGTCTTGATCCTTCACAAAGCCCACAATTTTTGTCATGAGAGCCATGTTGACGATGTGTTTGAAGGCTCTCCTTTTCTCCTCTATTCTCTTTGACCGTCACAAACCCCCCTCCTCTTCAGAGGATTGTGAACTTGAGGGTTTTGAGCATCAAAAAGCTGTTGCCCACTTTGGTAGTGGCTTTTATTGTGATGCTGCACAGGTTGGTTAGATTTATTTGATCTGTCATCATTGAACAACTCCTCCTCTTGATTTTTTACCCTCGTTTTTACCTGACTTTGGTCTGGCACATGGTGAGTTATTTCTTCATTTGATGAGAAAGTGGACGAACATGGTTTCTCCACCATATGTGGCCCTTCTTCAAATACCACATCTCAACTGGTGAGTATTTTCTTTGCCTCTGGATCATAAAGTCGATAACCCTTAGACACTTCATATATCTGAGAAATATACACTTCTTGCTTTTGGTTTCTAACTTTGTTCTTTGTGAATCAAAAATATGTGCATAACAGAAACAGCCAAATGTTTTGAAATGCAAGACCGAAGGTTTCTTACCAGAATAGGCTTCTTGAGGCATTTTCCCTTTCAAAGCCTTTGTGTAGCTTTCGATTGAGAATGTACACTGCTATACTTACTGCTTCAACCCAAAAGGAATCTGGCATACCCTTGGCTTTGAGCATACACCTTGCCATTTCTACCACCATCCGATTGCGACGCTCCACAACTCCATTTTGTTGTGGTGTGTAAGCTGTAGTAAGGTGCCAATTTATGCCATGATTGTTGCAGTAGTTGTTGAATTCATTTGAGATGAATTCTCCTCCTTGATCCGTGCGAATCTTTTCACCTTCTTTCTTGTTTCATTTTCTACAAGCTTTTGCCACATTTTAAACTTTCCAAAAGCTTCAGACTTCTCACGAATGAAATACACCCACATCTTTCTACTAAAGTCATCGAGACTAACAACAAAAAGTAGAAAGATCCACCCAAAGCAGATGTAGACATTTTACCACAAAGATTTGCGTGTACAACTCTAGAGGAGACTAGGCTCGATTACTACTCTCTTGTGGAAATGCCTTTCTTTGTTGCTTGCCCATCATGCAAGCTTCACAAAATTCATTCATATATTATATTTGAGGCATGTATGCCACCATCCCAGCCTTTTTCATCTCTTTTAGCAAATCAATGCTTAAGTGACCAAATCTCTCATGCCATAATTGACTTGTACCTTTTTCTGTAGTGACAGTAAGTGCAAAAAGTTCATAGAGGTTGTTGTACCTTATGCCCTTTCCCAGTGTGTTGCCTTTAGAATCCAAGATTTTTGCTCCATTTTTCTTGAAACAAACTTCAAGATCACGATCAGTGATTGCAACAATGGACAATAAATTCTTCTTGATTTGAGGCACGTACAATACATTAGAGAGCTCTTTAGTTTCACCTGTAGCTGTTAAAAAGAAATTGTCCTAGAACCTTCGGCTGGACATTTGGCATTATTCCCAACAATTAGACTTATGGGTTCCTGTAGAGGCTTCCAAGAACTATACCGGTCTTTCTTACTAGTCATATGCCGGGATGCACCACTATCTAGAATCCAAGAACCAACAAGTGGAGTTTGTGTTGATGAGCATATCTCTTCTATGATGGACCATAGTTCAAGGTCTATTTCAACATTGTTGGAAGATTATCTTTCCTTCCAAAAAGATTTCATGGTGTCATTCTTATCGTCTACTTTCTTCTTTCTGCAGTCTTTAATAGCATGACCCTTCTTGTCATAGTAAAAACAACTACCTAAAAATTTCGTCTTCTTGGGCTTCTTCTTAGAAGAATTTGATGTAGTCCCCTTGCCTTTTGCATTGGATATGAAGGTAGCATCACCTCCACCATCCTTGGTCCTGAGTCGTAGTTCCTCTTCAAGAAACATTGCACTCCCTCGGATGCTACTCTTCTACGTGCCTAGAAAAGAAGGAATGCAGATGCATTATGCACCATTTTCATGTGTATAAGTGATTCTGTCCTCACTTTGGTTCAGTATACCAGTAAAGCACATGAAGCTTGGAACATATTGGCTCACCAATATGAGGCGCACAATCACACCAAAATTCAAAATCTGGAAAATTAGCTTGCTATTGAGAAACTTGCTAATGGAGAGAAGGGCCTTTATCAAGCGGATTAAGGACCTCCAAGATCAATTAGATGCCATTGGTGTGGCTATTTCTTCAGAAGATTTAGCTCAACGCTGCATTCATAGACTTCCGACAAGATATGATGGTCTCATTATGGCACTCATGAGAAGGACTCCTTATATAGATGTAAGGGAGCTACTAAACGCCCATGTGCAGCCACCCTTAGATAGCCAAGTCCATGTAGGACTCTCCCATGGGCCCATGTGTAGCCGCTTTTGGGTAGACAAGTCCTCCTAGAACCCGACCACTAGCCAAGGAAATGGTCACCGACCAAAGACCACCTGCCGTCGACCACCGGCCAAAGACCATTGACAACTGGCCACCATCGGCCATCGGGCGGCCGTTTTACAATTGTCTTTTGGCTGTTGTTCGGCTAATATATTATGGCAAAAAGGAATATTTCGGCAAAAGGAATTAAAAGTCTTTGGGGCTTCCATCCCCGAGGTCCCCAAAGTTGGCCATCCACGATCACAAATAGAGATCTCATCAGCGTGCAAAGCTGGAATCCACCAAATATATATGCACCATTGGATTCTCCTCATATAGGGGCCTTACAAACTCTGTAGCATATATTGTGGTGGCAAAACTGAGAGAGGTGGGCATTGCAAGTATACCAACATGTATAGTATATATATTGTATATTACATATAGTATTTAAGCTACATTCTACAGATAGTATATATGTATCATACAACATATAATATTATATACTACTTAATACATATTATAGTATACCACATATAGTGTTATATACTATAATCGACATTATATTGTATTTTAATTATTGAAGTAGTATGTAGTCTACTTTATGTAATAAGTACTTAACTGTGGTCTTATATAAACTAAAAACTATATAATATGTGTTTTGTAGATAATGGCACCAAAGAGGGATAGCAAGAAAAGAAAACCTCCAGTCTTGCCTTTTAGCAACCGTTAAGTGAGCATGAAGCTAAGGTCCGGTTGTATACAAAAGGGAACTATCAATCAAGAGGCATCATCACGAGTCTGACATTTAGACACTCCACCCAATAAAAAGAATAGGATTCTCAAAAGGTGTGGTTTTTATTGATGATGAGGCTCAAGTTGATGAAGACTCCAACAACATCAAAGATGATGTAGAGATCACATGTAGATTATGAGTGTATGTTATAATTTTCTATTGATACGTAGTTTGTATTAGAAATTCTGCAATGGTAGATGGTTAAATTTCATGGACATTTTTTTTTTGGTTGGGAAAGTTTGGTAATAAATAACCATGTGGGAGATCAAAAGAGGGTGAACAAGTTTTTATATACATACCATTGATAGTTGCTAGAGAAAATAGTAAGTATTGTTTTTGTTTATGTTGGAGAAAATGTCCTTAAATCTCATGTGAGAGCTCTATATAGGGTGTGTGGTTTTTTTTGTGAAAAAGTTGTCTCCATACAAAGGAGGCTGGAAATTTTTTTGTAAATTAAATACTTTAGACTATCTAATCCTAATTGCATATGTTTTTGGACAATTAAATGTTTGTCACTAGTTTCCTCTATGCAGAGACCAATGTTCACATTGAAGATCCTCATGACAATCAAGAAGATAGTGATCATGAAGGGATGAGGAGAATAAGCATTCCAAACACCTAAGCAATCAAATTTTTCTTGGCTTGATGAAAGATGTTCTAAGTCAATATTATGTTAAGAAGAAGACATTGCCTCCTCCTATTCCACTTTGTCGACTCATGATGCACGAGGCTGTTAGGTTTGCTAGAGATGATGTAGAATGGCTCAATCCTCATTTGATTCTACTGGGTATTTAGAAACTATGGGTAATTTTCTTATGTCAGTTGGGGATTCTAGAGGAGATACCATTCCCATGACCGCAACGGATTTGGAGGAATGGGGACCACTTTGGCGGGAAAGATATGTTGAGTTTGAGAGAGCACTTGGTAGAGAGTGGTAGGAGCTCAAAGAAAAAAGGTTTCTGGTTTGGGATGGCAACTATAGGCTAAAAACATGGTGGAACAAAATCAAAGATAGTGAGATCTTTCATCTTTTTCACTCTTTTGTTGTAAGGCTTTGTTTTTACAAATGATGATTTTTGATAGAGTACTCGAACAATGGTCAATACCATGTTAGTGTTTTTTGCCAATTCCTTGAGTTGTCCATAGCAAAATAAGCAGAGTTGCTTCTTGCACTTGACACTTCCAATGCATATGTTTGTTAATCGCATGTTGACTCTCATTTTTTTTGCAAACAATGCTCGTGTTCAACTCTTTGTTTTCTATTTTTTTCCAACATTTCTAGGGCACAAGTCGTGCCAAACATTACTCATGAAGTTTATATGTTTCAATGATTGGCATGGGAAATAAAGAGTCAATCCTTCAAAAATTGACACCTGATATGAGAGAATGGGCTAGGGTGGAGATCACTATGGAGGCAAGGTATTACCATGGTGCTGCACCATGGTACAACACTCCATGTGGATTGATATCTCAACTTGGGTGGAAGGTGATGCCTACTCTACAAGTTGGGTAATCAATGTAAAGGTTTCAATACAATGCTTTGTATTAGGATGAGTTCATTGCCTTTATGTCCAAAGAAAGAGCAAAGCTAGATGCACTTGGACTAAATGATGTAGAGAAGAAGAAGAGACTGGACAAGTCCACAAATGTAGAAGATGAACCGTTGAAAGATAGGGGCTACAAGTACCTATCAAAATTGCCAATCCTCTTAATGGTGATGAGTTCTTCAATTTTCTTTTTAGCATTAAATGGGATGAACCTAGAATGCTAAAGATCACTAGAGATAAGCTCTATTGTTTGACAAGCTCTAAAATCACTCCTGAGAGGTATTGAAGCTATTAGTTTCTCATTTGTGATTGTGTTCATTCCATTTTGTTTTTCTATATGATTATGTGATATGTTGTTCTTATTTCTCGTAGAAAGAAGATGATTTTGCACCTCATGAGCCTCACTAAGTTTAAGGATCCATAATATCTTCATTTTGGTGATAACAAGATTTTTAGAAGTTACATGAAAAAGGAGACTTATTGGGCTCACTTGCATGGGGAGCTACACTTATGATTGAAAGTTTTCAAGTAGGAGGTCCACAACTTCCAAATTCTTTTGACCTATTCTACAAGATGAGCATGAAGGATCATATTTTGCAGGTAGACATTTGACCATTGTTTTTTTAATGGAATATAGACATGTTTTAATTTACACAAGATCAAGTTGAGTGTGTTTTTTGATTGTTACTATGTATGTAGGATTTTATTTATCTAATGGATACGGTGAAGTCTTCCGACTCTAGTGAGAAGATGCTAGAGCTTGTGTTGTTGGCTAAGAGAGTGATTTACATGTTTGCATCTTTCACTTGCACTCTTTGCAAAAACAAGAGGGGTTCATTTTCGTGCCATGGCTTGGTGACAGTGGGTCATTTTGAGAATGATGAAATATCATTTCATGTTTACAAAAAATCCTTAAATTCCCTATGGAAGCTCGATATGGGGTGGATGGTTTTTTTGACAATACGCGCATGTATAATGTCTATGTTGAAAACACTTAAATCCCTTGTGGGAGCCCAAGATAGGGTTTATGGTTTATTTTGAAAAAGTGTCCTCCATACAAAGGAGACTCTGGAGTTTTTTTTCTTTTGGATACATGTCATTTATTATACCATTGAGTGTATGTGATTTTCAAAGTGGATGATGCTGTAGATGGATTATGCAATGCATTGGGGCGCAAGAATTGAATGAAGCCCCATTATTCACTAGAGAGTGGATTAATGTGCGTGATGAGAGTACAATGTTCTCTCCCTCTTTGATTGAAAGGAATTTGACAACATGGGAAGCCAATGTTTGTCCTTGGTGGTTGGATTATTCACTAGGAGCTATTCCAAATCAAGAATTTGAATTACGGAAGAGTAAGTATCTTAACACTTGTGGCTCTTTTCTTTTGAGAATGTATATGTCTTACTCTAGTGATAATTTATGTAATATTGTGCTATATGGTTGTTGAGTGAAGGGTTTCAAGATGAGAGTGATGAGTACTTAGAGGAGACACAAGAAGAGTCTCTCCCTCCCGTCTTCATTAGTTACTCAAAACACCATTGAGAGTGGCTCTCAAGGTACTTCACTAGCAAGCAATGTACTCAAGAAGGGTAAAGGAAAAATGTAGCCTCCAAGTATATAAAGTATATCCACTCCTTCTTCAATGCCTTCCATTGTGCCATCTACAGAGCCCGGCATGTCCTCTTTGGCAACCACTATACCCCATATGACACCCTCTTCTAATGTGCCCACTACATCCTCATTGGTGCACACTACTTTTTTTGTTGCAGAGTCTTCACTTAGGCAAGAGGCTTGGGAGAGAAGGCCGATCACATGATCTATTGGTAAGTTTAAGAAAATTGTTAGCAAATCTATCTTCCATATTTTCTAATTCAAAGCTAATTTAGATAATGCTTGTAGGGTTCCATTACCGAACGATTGTAGATGTTTTGCTTGTGGATATATCACAAGTTGATAAGTTTGTGCTTGATAGGTAGATTTACATAATGCTTACTTATTTGTATTTTCTTCTTTCATTGTTCTATGATTTTGAACATGATTCATGTTTGGTTTTATTGTAGTATCAACAAATTTTTTGCGACACAGAATACAAATCTATATAGCAAAGATGGTGTGCCGTGTCGTGAGGTTGCTAGGATTATCTTTGTAGATTTTCCTACAAGTTTTCTTGTGGATGGTCTAGGACCAATCCCATTGGGTAAGTAACTTTTCTTTGGACTAGTGCCTACAACTAGCTATGGTTGTATGCTTACATGTCATCATTCACTTTTGTAGAGGGCATGAGTGTTCCCAAGTGGAACACATTTTCCAGGGGTCTAGTGATAGGGTGCATGGATGTTGCTCGTGAGTTTTTGGTCCATGAGGGGTTTTTAGTCACCATGTGCATGGCAGAGCATATTGGAGATTTTATTGCAGATGTAACTAGGGTAGGAATTGTGCTCTTATGTACATGGACCCTCATGTGTAATAAGAAGGCATGTTGGCATCCACTCTCACTAGAGAGGTGGTGAGATAACAAACTTAGTTTCACAGTTTAATTTCCTAACTAAAAACATTGTAGCTATGACATTCATTCTTTGAGTTATTTATTTATGCAGGTATTTGATCTTACCTTGTGTCTTTGGTATCGTATTGGCCATCTTGTGCCACACTATGATAGAGAGGCAGGGGATAAAATTGCTGAGAGATTGTTTCCAGCAGATTGTAGCTACATGATAGATGATGTAGTCTTTCTCATTGAGATTGATGGTGTCATTCTTACAGGCGGGGCAGAGCAGTCTTCTTTGTTATTTTAGTAAGACCAGTCCAAAATATGATACTAGTACATGTTATGGTATATATGTGTTTGCATTAGGTTTCTAATTTACTTTTTATATGGTCAAGTGGTTACTGGCAACATTTACTGAGCCTCATGACTATGTTTTGGACTTGTTTGCGGGGTGTGGTGGTTTGGGCCGAGATTCTGTGGAAGTTATGAGGCATTGCATGGGTCTAGAGCTAGGTAATGTGCTCTGTGAAAGATGTTTGGCTGACATTGCAGTTGGACCTGTGAAATGTTGATTGCAGATGCACACTTGGTTGAGGAAACTCTATTCTAACAGTACACATCTTGATGTTTTGATTTATGGTTTTATGTACATGGTAGCCATATGACATTGACATGGCATTTTGGTATGCTCCATACATTTCATTTGGATGTTTCATTTGTGTTTGTTTGGTACATGATGGCCACATGATGTGGAGATGACTTTGATTGGAGATTTCTTATGTAGTTAGATTATGTTTACACCATTTGCTTGTGTGTTGATTTTTGTGAGATAACAAAATTGTTAAAGTGATGGAAATAAGAGTTTATGTGAAAGAAATCCCATGTGGGAGCCCAAGAAAGGGTCTATGAAGAGGTCTCCATACAAAGGAGACTTTGGCAAAATATTTAAGAATCACGTTTTATGTACAAGCTCAAAAATACATACAAATGGTGGTTTTTATAGGGATTCATTTTGCACAAGCATAGACATGCTTCCATATTTCTTAAAAGTGTTTGGTAGTTGAAGGATTGTACTACGAGGTTTTGAGTTTTTCTACTACACAATGATACTTAAAGATATCATTAGTGTAAAATCAGGGTTCAAAAGCTCAAAAAAACAATTTCAATTGTAAAAGCTCGAGACTGAAAACTCGCAAAAAAAAAAATCCACCCAAAGCCATAAACCTAAACCTTTCTATTGATAGGCTCAATCTCAATAGGAAGTAATTTGATTGCCAAGCTCTAATCTAAATAAAGCAACTCGGTGTCGCTCTTTGCTAAACTAACTGAAAAATCCCTTGTGGGTCTTTGTCTTCGTAAACAAGGGAGAGAGAACAAGAAAGAAAGAGATCCACCATAGCACAAAATCTTGTGGATTCCCTTCTTCTTCTTCCATTTCAAAAGCACCCAAAGTTGTTGAAGATTATTCCTCTTCTCTTCATGAGAGAGAGCTCATCCCAAAACTGTCAACAAGATCATGATATGAGAGAAACCCTCCCAACCTTTCACATCAAGACACACAAAAAAAAAAGACAATCCTCTTGTCTTTTAGCCTTTCTCTCAACAATCAAGGAAGAGAACCGAGAGGGAGAAAACAAAAAACTTTCCTTCTTATGTGTGTGTGTGTGTGTGTGTGTGTGTGTGTGTGTGTGAGAGAGAGAGAGAGAGAGAGAGAGAGAGAGAGAGAGAACCCACAATAAAAAGCCCTCCTTCCTTCCTCTCCTCTTCCTCCTCCAAAAAAACTCCAAAAAAGCATGCAAGCTATAGAGGTGCTAAAGGCCGACGCAAAGGCATGTACGGTGCAGGGGTACTGAAAGTCAAGGACAAGGGATGCAAGCATGGCCAATGAAAAAGTTCAAATAGGAGGTCGGCAATGGCAATGGCCTTGTTGAAATTTTTGGCAAGCAAGGTCCAGCCGGCTTTGAAGGGTTATCGGCAACGGCTGCATGCAAATGAGTAATGGGAAACCTAGGTACACTTTGTTCGTGCAATTATGATAGGTAATTATTTTAGGTATTTTATGCTTCCAATATGGTATGCTACTCAACAAGGTCAAGGATTTGTAGGGTCAATTCTCTTTTAACTTTGCCTAGTTACAACTTTGAGCATGGACGCAAGGTAGCATATGAGTGTATCAACAACATGCTTTGAAGGGTAATCAACAACAATTGCATGCAAATGAGTATTGTGAAACCTAAATATGATTTTTCTATGTGATTATGATCGGTAATAATTGTAGGTATGTTTATGATTTCAATATGGTATCCTAATCCACAAGGTTGAGGATCTATAGGGTCAATTTTCTTTTGACTCTTTCTAGTTTTGACTTTGAGCATGAACACAAGGTAGCATATAGTACATGGTTGATCTTATGGCCATGTACCATGGCCATAAGATCATCCATGGTACATCAATCATGTTTTGACTAAGGAGCAAAGCTCCATAAGAGGCTACTCATGAGCAACACTTTTGCACATAACTAAAATGCCACCAATTTCAAAACCTTTGAAGTTTGTGCCTCCACAAAGTACATAGGGACATGAAAGCTATACAAATCTATTGAAAAGCAAGGCTTTGTAGGAGCACGACTCCATATATATACACACACAAATTGGGTGCGATGCCAATCCAAAGGTGCAATACCAATCCAAAGCATGTACAACTTGTAGGATTGCAGACAAACTATATAAAAGAAAGTAATTACCATTCACAACTATGAGTTGAATACAATGTAGACAACTATACCACAAGGTGCTACACATTTTGATGCCAAAGGTGGTGATTCAGGCAATTCAGTAAGTCAGTTAAATTTAAAGTTTACAATTGTGACTTTATTAAATTTTGTAGAATTTTCTACAAAGATAGCTTGGCAAGCAAAAGCTACTTGGATCAAGAAGGGTTTTGCAGTTAGATGAAGTTTGATAGCTAAGTTTCCTGAGCTATCTACTGTCCACATTGGGAAATCTACATTACTTTTATGTTTTTCAATAAGATGTACAATTTGACAAGGTCAATTTATATTTCCATGACATCGATATGTTAGCAGGACAATCCGTTAGCTATGAGCATAGACACTCCATCATGTTTTATTATTACAATGTCCTTATGTGAAGCATGTCTTCAATTTTAGGCATATTGGATAGAACCTTCCACAGTTTGGAATCAACATACAAATTTGGGGGGAATTTGCAACATGTTTGCATGATTTTTCCTTAGAGGTTGGTATGAACGATGCCAAGAGGGCATGCATGGTACATACAACAACTCTCAATTTGTCAACATATATGGGTATGAGCCAGATTTAAGCAAAAACAACTAGCCACAAAGGGGAAACCAAGTTAGAAAATTTCAAATTCTTCTTGTTTTTTTGTGTTATAACCTTTAATTTAATTAAGACTTCCTACTGTGCAAAAACAATTGGCCACAAAGGGCAACGAGGTTAGATAATTTCAAGTTCTTCTTGTTTTTTGTGTTTTAACTTTTAATTAAGATTTCCAACTGTGCAAAGCAAAGTGCTTTGACAGACTTGATGAGAAGCAACTGCTCCATGTCAAAGTATTACCCATTGACTTAGGATCAAGGGCAATGGCACATAGGTTTCGTGAATTGGCCATATGTGGATATAAGCTCACAATTTACATTTGGCAATGTCAAGCTGTGATGTATACATGGTGGTACAAATTGTGTAAGGTACTTATTGTATCAACTCAAACTATTGAGGCTGTCATTGGAGCCAAGGGCTTCTCACTTTATTTTTTAGATTTGCATGCATGGTGTGCTGGCTCGGTGGAATTCATTCCAATCCATTATTGTTTGCGCTTCCTCTGTACCACTAGATACTCTATCAAGAACAATGTAACACCTTTCTTGTTTCCAATGTTTTCTATTGATGATTCTTCTATTGAAATTATTGTAGGGATTACTCATAGTTGTAACCTTATACTCAATATAGTGAGGCTTTTATATTTTCTTTTGCTTGTTGCATATGACTTCCACGGCAGACACTTTATATCATTGGTTATATGCACAAGGTGCATGCATTACAAATGAAGTTTTTTGTCATTAGCAAGTGACGGGAGCAAAGCGAACCCCGAACCCCGACAGCCTCTAAAACGCCGAGGACCGAATGGCGCGCCTCGAGCCTCTCACGGTAAAGCGAACATGGGGCACCAACTAGATTTGAGCGGCTAGGACGCAGACCACGATGATGTGAACACCGCAAACTTACACACACACACACACACACACACACACACACACAGAGAGAGAGAGAGAGAGAGAGAGAGAGAGAGAGAGAGAGAGAGAGAGAGAGAGAGAGAGAGAGATTTACAAATGAAGAAAACCCTCGGGGTTGTGAGGGAGAATTATTTCTGTAGTATTATTTCTTCCAGTGAGGCGGCACACCATGGTGATAGAGAGGTAGGGAGAAACAATGGTGAAACTATTTGGTGCGTTCTCTAAGATGACTCAATGATTGTGAAGCTTGCTACCAAGAGTGTGTATATGTGTGTGCATTGACCATTAGAGTCGAGAGGTGGACGTGGCTCCCTTCGCATGGTGCAATTCCCAAGGCAAACCATCACACAAGGCCCCTCCCCATGAAGCCAATAGTGTCAATTCTTCCCACTAAACTCTACCAAGTGTTGACCTCTCATAAAGTGCCCCCCTCCCCCCCCCGATAGTGACCTCTCACTGCCCTTTTATAGGTGTTGGCTGCTTGGATTAGGGTAATCCCGGTTTGATTAGGGTAAGCTAATCGGGGAGACAAAGCAAGGCGGTGGGCCCGGTGTGGTTGACCCTTGCTTTGTCTTGGGATTTATTTAAACATGACAACCTCTAGGTGGGCCTTTGTGACCATCACCTAGAGAGAGGGAATTTACAAATTGGGAATTTTACAAGGCTTGGGTAAAAAATTGAAGAAATGATCATGATAACCTACAAATTGCTAAAAATGGCATCATGGTTGCGTGATGCCAGCAAATGGTGTGTTGCTGGTGTAGCGCGTATGTCTTTTCGGGTCGGCCGGGGCATGACTTCGGCGCATTTCTCCTTTTTGTTTTCGGCGGCGCGTGCTTTAGGTTTCTCCTTCTTTGTTGTGTGTCGTAGTCGTAGACTTCCTTTGGGTTTTTTTTTTGAATTTTATCGTGTTATGCGTGCGTATATGCGTATGTGTATGTATGGGTGGGTGCGTGTATATTTACATGTGTGTGCATCTGCGTGCATGGGAACGGGGGGGGGGGGGGGGGGGTTATTGTATATGTATATATATTTTCCTATTTTGACTTACGGCAGTGCTGTGGTGATGCAGAGGGGGGGGGGGGGGGGGGGGTTGAGGATGGTGAATGGGTGTGTGTGTGTGTGTGTGTGTGTGTGGGTGTGTGTGGATGTGTATAGAGCGAGAGAGAGAGAGCATGAGGGTGTGGTGAGGGAGGGGAGAGGGGATAGGGGTTGTGTGTGTGGGGGGTGTATGGCAGAAAGCGCGCGCGGGCGGGTGCAGACAAGCACGAGGCCCGAGAGGGGGGGTAACCGACAGAGGGCGAAACAAAAGGGGGGGGGGGGAGGTGTGCTTAGTAAACGAGAGAGAGAGAGAGAGAGAGAGAGAGAGAGAGAGAGAGAGAGAGAGAGAGAGAGAGAGAGAGAGAGAGAGAGAGAGAGAGAGAGAGAGAGATTGTAGCTTAGGGGTGGTTCCCACCAAGGGGGGAGGGAGGGAGAGAGAGAGAGAGAGAGAGAGAGAGAGAGAGAGAGAGAGAGAGAGAGAGAGAGAGAGAGAGAGAGAGAGAGAGAGAGAGAGAGGTTGTGAGGGGGTGGGGGGGGGGGGGGGAAGAGAGAGAGGATACGATGGGGGGGGGTTTAGAGGATAGAGGAAGAGAGGGTGAGAGAGATAGAGGGAGGGAGAGATGGTGCTTGCCCTAGGGAGGGGGGGGTGCTTAGGCCAGTGGTCTGCCAGGGTGGGGGAAGGAAGAAAACAGGGGGGGGGGGGGGGTGCTTAAGGCCGAAGGGAGTGTGGACAAGAGGGGGTGGGAGTACTGCCGGCCGGGGCTGGAGTGTGGACAAGCAGAGAGAGAGGGGGAGAATATTTGGAAGACAGAGAGAGAGAGGATAATATCTGTGATGGCCCGCTGGACTGAAGTGTGACAGAGACACCAATGCACCTACCGGGCCGGATGATGTAGCAAGAGAGTAGGAGAGAGAGAATATTAGCGGGGCTAGGCAGTGAGAGAGAGAGAGAGAGAGAGAGAGAGAGAGAGAGAGAGAGAGAGAGAGAGAGAGAGAGAGAGAGAGAGAGAGAGAGAGAGAGAGAGAGAGAGAGATTGTTTTTTGGTGATAATGGAGGGGTGTGGCCAAACTGGTGGCGCCCCAGTGGTGGTTAACCTTGGGGGGGTATCATGAATGGTAAAGGGCTTTTTTTTTGTTTTTTTTTTCTTTTCTTTCTGGTAACAAACCTTTCCTTCCTTAGGGTGTGGTTCTCACAGGTAGGGTTTCGAAAGCTGGTCATCATTAGCCCTCCCATCTGGCTAGAGGCATTCATGCTTCTAGCCCTTCCTTTGCAGCTTTAATTGTGGAGTTAGAGGGTTCTCCCTCTTCTGGAATGTCTAGCATGAATTTCTGGATCAAACCTAAGAAAATACCTTTTCAGCCTCCATCCATTGATCCTAGTCTTGTGAATTCTCCCATCTGCTTCCATAAGCTTATAGCTGCCGTTGTCATAGCGTTTCTTGATGATGAATGGCCCTTCCCATCTGGGTTGAAATTTCTTGTCCTTCTGGGTGTCGAATCTGTTGTCGTATCTTAGCACTAACATACCTTTTTACAGTCCCTTTTCTTTAAGCCCTTGATTGAAAGTGATCCGGCGTCGTTCTACGTGTGCTGCATAGTGATTGATGGCTTCTTCCGTATGTAGTTGGAGCCTCTCCAGATCCAAGATATGGTTTCGAAGATTTACAATTGGACACTGTATCTGGCTAGCCAAGACTTGTAAGCTGGCTATCTGTACCTCAATGGGTAGAATTGCCTCCTTCCCATAAACTAGATGGAAAGGGGTGAAACCTAGTGATGTTCAGAACGTCGTTCGGTAGGCCCAAAGAGCTGCCATGAGATGTTTATCCCAGTCTCCTGTGTGATTGTTCACATGTTTTGTGATGATTTTACAAATCATTCCATTTACCTTCTCTACCAGACCATTGCATTGTGGATAGTATGGTGTGGAATGTCGGTGTGTGATGCCTAACTTCTTCATCAGTTCTCCCACCAAATCACCTCTGAAACCTGGTCCTCTAACTGATATTATCTCAAGAGGAGTGCCAAAATGGAAACAGATATGCTCAAAAATGAACTTTGCTACCTCTTGGGCTGTAATGCGGGTGGTGGCTGTTGCTTCTGCCCATCGAGTGATGTAGTCTACACCCACTATGATGTACAATTTACCTAGTTGGGACCTTGGTAAAGGACCGATTGCATCTATTTCCCATTTCTCAAATGGACCATATGAGATGATAGGCGTTTGTGGCTCGTAGGTTAATGTGCGATCACTGTCCACTTGACAAGACTTACATGTTTTACACCAATGATGTACATCCCTGTTCATCCTACTTGTAGAATCTTTCTACTGGTGATATCTAGAGCGAAATGACCGTCGATGACGCCATCATGGCAACTTGAAATTACCTCTGTGATCTCATTGGAGGTTGGCACCTGCCTGAGAATTTGATCCTTGCCCTTACAATACAAGTGGTCGTTTACAAGGCGGTATCTAGTAGCCTTCCTTACCAGCCATTGCTTCTGGCCTTTGGTGTATCCTTCCGGACATTCTCCTATATCTAGAAAGCTAACGATATCAGGCACAACATCACTACCTTGGAAGAGGGGTAGCTTTAGTTTGATGGCTCCTACGGGAACGTCTTGTATTCTTTATTTGGCTAGAGCATCTGCCTCCTGATTTTCCGCTCTGGGGACACGAAATAGTTTCACTGCTTCAAATTTCCTTAGAAGATCCTTAACTTGGCGTAGTTGACCAAGTAAAACCTGATTTTTACAAACCCAAGTGCCATTTATCTGCTTTATAAAAAGCAAAGCATCGCCAAACACATTTAGGTGCTGAATTCCTTGTGAAATACATTGTTCCAACCCAAGAATTAGGGCTGCATATTTTGTTTCATTGTTGGAGTGGGAGTGTAATAACTGCCCGATGGAGAATACTCTTTCTTGTTGCTCATTGAAAATGACTATGCCAGATGCAGACTGGTCCATTGTTCTCTTGTATGCTCCATCAAAGAAAAGAGAGTGAGCTCTTTCTAGCCTAGTACTCTCTACCATTGGTGTTTCTTCCTTCGCTTCTGTGTTGACCTTCAGCTTCTTCTCATAGTGGCGATGAGTTAGAATTCCTGCTAAACTAGCCCTGGTGGAGTTTTCTACTTGCATGGTGTAGTCAAACTCTCGTAATCTAATTAACCACTTAGAGATCCTAGATGAGACATCCATGTGTAGCATTACATATGGAAAAACCTCCTCCATTGTCAGGATTACAAAGGGTCTAGGCAAGAGATAGGAGTGGAACTTTGTGGTAGCAAACATTAGTGCCAAAACCATGTGTTCTACTTCGGTAAATCCTTTTTCTGACGGGGTCATGACACGACTAGAGAAGTAAATAGGACACATGAAATAAGTTTGGGGGTCCTTTTGCATTAGCACGGCTCCGAGTGTATCACTTCCTACACTAGGGTTCACATAAAATGGATCGTCCCACTTAGGGGGTGAAATGGTGGGAAGCTTAGCTAGGATTTGCTTTACCTCAGTAAATTGCTGCTCATTCTCTTCACTCCATGAGAATACATCCCTCTGGGTGAGTTGTTGTAGGGGAAGGACCACTTGAGATAGCAAGTGAATGAGCCTGCTTAAGTATCTTACCTTCTGAAGGAAAGAAACCAACTGCTTAGCGGTGGTGGGTGACGACAAAGATACCAGGGCTTGGATCTTGCTAGGGTTAGCCTCAATCCATTTTGCTGAAATTACATGTCCAAGGAGAGTGACTTTGCTTTCACCAATGTGACACTTAACCATGTTGAGCTGGCCACCCAAGGTTTGCAGCCTGGTTAAGCCATCATAGACTTTGGTTAAATGAAGGGCTCGTGAACTATAGATGCAAAAATGATCTATGAAAACCCGTATTGATGTTCCAAATTAGGGTTGGAAAAAAAAAGGTCACATAGCGCTGAAATGTGGCCGGGGCGTTAGTGAGGCCAAACGGAATTACCCTGTAAGCAAAGCATCCCCAAGGTGTGATGAAGGTTGTCTTCTTTTGATCTTCTTCCGCAATGCTAATCTGAAAGTATCCTGAGTAGCCATCGCACACTGTGTATCGTTCGTGACCCGCCACTTCATTGAGGATTTCATCCTGGAATGGGAGGGGAAAGTGATCTCTCTTCGTGGCTGCATTGAGAGGTTTATAGTCTACACAGACTCTCCACTTACCATTTTTTTTTGGTGTGACTACTACTAGGGAGACCCATTCTGAGTCTTCGAGAGGGTAGATGAAACTTGCTTGTAGAAAACTTCTCACTTCTTTAAGTAGTGCCTCTTGTTGGATTACTCCAAATCTTCTGAGCTTCTGCACTATGGGTTTACTGCCTTCCTTGAGTTTTATGTGGTGTTGCAATACTATAATTCCCGTGATCTTATCATAGCCATCAATGAACAAAGTAGTGAACCTAGCATGGAGACATATTCCTTCCTTTCTTCATCGGTTAACTCATTTGAGAGCATTTTTTATAATTTACATGCATCCTCCAAGGACTGCGTACTTGATGATTCCTCTTGGTTTGTCGGGGGTGTTTCAGATTGTGTCAATCTTTTCGTGTCTTTAAGAATGACCCCCATCACTTTGATGCTACTGTCACTTCTGTCCGTGGTGGTTGTCTCTTCTCCTGAGGTAGAAAAATAGTCACTGGTGGACTTATCTTCTGAAGTCTCCAAGATCATGTTGCGTTGCTTCCCAGTCCTCATGTCGTAGAATATGGACTTCCCTTTAGCGTCCTTCATCTGAATCATTCCGGTGCTCCGGTCTTGTTTAGCCTCCATGGCCATAAGCCAAGGCCTCCCAAGAATGATGGGGTAGCCCTCCCCTTTGTGTTGCATGACAAAGATGTCTACCTCCACTTCTGTATTGAATGCTTTTACTTTGACCGCATTCACAATTCCCACACATTTCACTCTTACATTGTTTGCCATTTTGGCTCGGCAAGGTGCCGGCCTACTTACCTCTAGACCTAGATGGTGCATCATCTTTTTACTCATGACGTATTTTTGCACGCCACCATCTATGTAGACATTTGAGATTCGTTGCCCCTTGATTGGGGTATCCATGGTTGGTAGGATGTCGTCGAGATCCCTTCTAGAGATAGCCCCAGCTATCATGGGTCTTGATTTCCTGGTACTGACCATTCTTAGTAGCCTGGGGCAATGCATTATACCAGGACTTGGCCTCTACTTTCATTAGTAGAGGAAAAATTCAAAGTCGTGAAGCGTCGTCATCTTTGTTGGAAATGACACAAGCAATGTCGAAATCATCCAAAAATTTGGTGGTGAGATCTTCTCCCTTCTTTCCATTGAACATGGGGAAAGAAACACTTGCCATGGTAGTGACTCAGGAAATTACAAACCTTTTTTTTTAATTAGATTAATAACAGTTGCGGCTCATCATGTGTCTTTTTACAAGGTTGGGTGGATAGGTTAAAACATGATAAAGATAGAAACATTAAAGGAATGATGGTAATCCAATATGGGGAGAATGATAGGGTTTGGAGAATTAAGGATTTCTCCTAGTACAACCGCACCGAATAGGTATACGATCTTCTGTTGCTAGAAGATTTTCCTATCTACATAGATATTTGTTGGACGGATACGTCGCGACGGACGTCAGCACAGCGAGAACTCACCTTACATGTAATGTCAGCTAAGGACGAAGCTCGACCCGCAGGCGCGTGGAAGCAAGCATAAGGTGTCAACCTACACTCGACTGACTCCTAACTAATATCTACAGAGGTCTCTATAGGTTGGATTTTTGTTACCCATCTTTACTAGGTTGTCATGTATATATGCCGCATAGTTGATTATCTTTGGGGTGCCTTTCGTCATTGCCCACGTGAATGTCGTGGCAATTGCACGTGGCGGCACCTTGTACTTTTGTGGCCTCTTCGTGCACATGTGGAAGTAATGGTTGTATAACTGGCTCATGATTGCCACTCTTGGGTTGGCAATATCTTCAAAGGTGTAATTCCCCTTCTTCTCTTTGTACACCTTGACCTCATCCCTTCTTTTTGTTACACTATCCCCTTCGTTGGAGAGGTCTAGTGCATCTGCTACAACCCGCTCAGTGATTATTATCTCTGTTTCTGGTCTGCCTTGTAAATCTGTTACTTTGGCCACTCCATCCTCTTTGATGCTTGTCACAAACTCCCAGACTCTCTTGATGTCCACTCCTGCCGGTATTGCTTCAAAGTAGTTGTGGAGATCAATCTTCTCCTAGTATCCGGCCATCTTGCTTCATACGAAGTCATTGAGTTCTCTCAGCAGCATTGGTAGCTCGATAAAATTGCCTTCAGTGTCTTTGAACACTCCTTGGTAGATCTTTAGGTCATTGGACTCTAAAAGATCCTCTTGTATCCATGTGCTGGTGGGCTTTAGTGTTCGTTCTGGAATGACGAAGGGTTCCACTTCTTCCAGGTAATCCTTGATGGTCATTCTCTTCTTCTTTTCCGGTGACTTCGAGGCTGCCATAGATCCTGTTGCACTCAGTAGTCTGAAGTTAGCATTTTTTCCATATTAGCTGCGAAATTGAGTTTTACTTATCCAAATGACTTGAAAATTGAAAATGAAGCTTAAAAGGAACTTGTGAAGCTATGCATGTACTCACAGTGCAAATCTGACAAAAAATTTTCATCTAGACATCCTACGCGTAGGATGTCTTTTTCATCAGAATTGGTTCATATTTGACATGCTGGTAGTGTATGGCTCATGTAACATGGCTATATGCTTGGATTTGAATTTGGATATCAAAAAGTGGATTTTTGGGCTGATTCAGGCTTTAGGTCACAATTTGGCTAGAATGTCCATCATAGGTAGCAATTGATGTCCAAATGGGTTGAAAATTGGTATATGGGCTTATTGCACCATGGTATTGGCTCCCATGGTGTCACTCTTTGCACAGAAGGCTAAATTTATGCTAGAGACATCCTACGCGTAGGATGTCTTTTTTCATCAAAATGACATGAAACTTGTCCTATGGGTTGTCCTCGGTCTATGGAACATGGCCATGTGCTTGGATTTGAATTTGGACAAGATTTGATGCTTGTAAGGACCTGTGTGGTGTTTTTGGGCTCAAAAAGTGTATCTTGAAGGTGTTGGGGGTAAAAAATGGTTAGAATGGCCTCAAACTTGATATATGGGCTCCTGATGATGAGGTGATTGGATTTGGAATGATAAAACATCCCCTGCATGTCAAAAAAGTTAAATAGACATCCTACGTGTAGGATGTCTATTTCATCATTTTTTGCTTCTGACCACACAGATTGGTTGTTGATGTGTTGGTGAATGTGTTGTGCAAGTTTCCTAGGATTTGGACAAGATTTGGTAGGTCTATGGCCCATTATTGCCTCTATGTCCTAACTTTCCGTTTTTTCATGCATATGAGGTCAAATTTGGTCCAAATGTGATGAGACTTGGTAGATAGCTTGTAAATATCATTTAGAAAATGTGCATGATGAAAAATGTTGGAGGTTGTGCCCAAAAGTGCCCTTGAGACATCCTACACGTAGGATGTCTCCTAGTGATTTTCTCATTGCTGGTGCTCCCAGTGCTTGCCCTTGGCCCCCCTAAGTCCCTTTTGAGCCTAATTTCAACAAAAAAGTCAAATGGATAGAGAATAACTCCCTGTGTGGACTTCAGAGCCTCCGAGCCATTTTCTGACTTTTGGAGTGCTTTTTGGCAATGAAATTTCTTGATGTTGGTCTCCATAGCTTCCCGCTCCCTTGGGGATCCTTGCCGTATGGTTTTTGTCGGCTTTGGCTTCACCGGAGCTCCATTTGGCAATTTTGTCGCTCTAGAAGCACCCGTGGTTGAGTTTACATACCTTCGATGATTTGTGGTGGTCTACCACCATAGAACTTGGTTGTTGATGGTCTAGGAAGGCCGCTCGTGAAGTTTGGTGGCAAACGGGCTTGCGGTTTGGCCGCAAGAGCAATTTGACGCTTTGTGTGTCTGATGCCGTTTCTGAAGTTTAGTGCCGCTTCGGGTCACTTTTTGGTCATGTGGGTCACATAGACTTGTCGAGCATGTCGAGATGCTCCCACCCATGAATTTTGGTAGCATTTGGTCGCCGTTTTTCCGATTTCCCATTTGGTGGCCTCTTGCGGGTTTCTGGGAATAAGGGTTTTTCTTGATGGTTTCCTCCTACCTTTGGACATCAAGACTCGTCTCCTAAACTAGGGTAAGCTGCCGATGAAGTCTTGTTTCTTTTGGGTTAGCCGTTAGGCCGCCGTCTCTACTTGTAGGTCTCTACCGCCCGCTTTGTGTGTGACCCCTACGCTAGTTTTCGCGACATAATGACAAACATGCGCGAAAAGCTCAAGGTGGTGAGCCTACCTCTCATGTATGGAGCTCTTCGGGTAGTCGTGCACGTCGTAGAAGCTGCTCGAAGGTCGGTCCGCTCTAGGTGGCAGAAGCTCTCTCCACAAAGTCAATAGTGAGAATGAGCTAAAAATGGGGTGAAAATTTCTTATAATGGAGGTCCCCGAACCACTTTTCATGAAATTTGACATGTGCTCTTATCTTCTTGCGAGATGCGGTTTAGGCTCAAAAATTTCTTGATTTGGACTCCATTTGCTCTGTTTACTAGAAATTTGTTATTTCGGTCAAAACCTGGCTAAAACACGCTTTCCGCTCCAGTCTCATAATTGCACCCCCACTGTACCATAGGTTTTCCTATAGTCACTAATCATCCCCATATTTTTTGTTTTTCATTACGACTGTTTTTCACCTGCTTTTTGTATTTTTGAAGTTTTTCTACCAAAAATTAGCAAAATTTAAAAGGAAAATAGAAAATCAAACCCAAAAAATCCCCAAAAATCATAATAAATCAAAAACATCACTGAAAAACATTATATACACTCGCATGCAATTTTTATGGCCGGATTTCTTTGTTTTACCAATATTTTGCCCGAAAAATGGCTATTTCTACTTATATACACCCACCTAGGGGCTTGATTTGGCGTTTGGCTCCATATACCTGTGGATACATGCTGTATAAGGGCATCTATACTTGGGTTACTCCAGAAAATTTCGCAATCAAACAACAACCCTTAAAATAGTCAAAAATCATGCGCTTTTTTTTTGCTGTTTCTGTTATTGGTTCCGCATTTGAGAATGCCTCCCCCCCTCCTAGCCGGAGTCCTCCAGACGACAAGGTATCGCCGCGGAGTATGTGCCGTGCGTAGGTTGAAAAAGTTGTGCTAATGCCTGGCCTAATAATGTGGCCCTACTTTATGCATACTCGGTCAATGCATGGAAAAAGTAATGATGTGCAAGAGAAGGGAATAAGCAAGATGCTTATTGGCATTTGCTGTCGAGGTTTCCTATTTTCTTTGCAAATAACAGCTGTAACTCTACTGCTCTCTGTTTAATTGTATTTTTTGCAAAAGGCACTTGCTTTGCCGACACTGTTGATAGAGCCGTAGCTGTGTCTAAGGAGAGAATTGGCTGGGCCGGAATGGCTATGGGCCGTATTGCCTTTGCTTTCCATTGGTATTCTGTTGCCTCCGGTTTTTTGAGATGGTTTGGCACTTTATTGTTTGCCACTGGTTTGTTGTTTATTGTCATCCACATAAGGCGGTTTTCCTCTTTGAAATGCAACTGTCTGCCTTCCGTTGTTGCCTATACTGAAGGGAGTTCCGTTTGATTTTGCTTTGGTATCCAAATGTGAGTGACATTTGGGTTATGGCTAAGCATTTTCTTTGGGATCCATATTTGTTTTAGGCCCTTGGTTTGTGGTTGAACCGTCTACTTCGGTGGAATCCTTTTGTTGCATTGTTGTTTGTCTGCCATGTGATTTCTATCCTTTCGCATCCATACTTGTTTCTTTTGTTTTGGTAACCTAGATCTTTGCATTGCGGTCAGTGACTTCATATGTCTGTAATTAGCATGGTTGGCTTTTACCTGATTGTGTGGGTCTCGGGTATTATGTTGTTCTTTGATGGCTTTTTTGCTTTTGGCTTCTGTTCCAGTGATTGCAAGGCTTGTAGCTGATCATTCTGGTATTGCTGAGCAAAGGCTATCACCTGTTGTTCATGTTCATGCTGAATTTTGACTGCCTTTGCTTTCCAATCTATCTGTACTCTTTTTGCCAAGGTTGTCCCAACATTAATTGGTGTTGTGTGCTTTCATCCGCCACTACATAGAATTTGTGTGGGTAAAGATATTGATGTATCTGTACATGCAATATAGTCCATCCCAATGTTTTCAACGGGTGTGATGTGCTACTTTCCAGCACTTGAGGAGTAGGATTAAGTTGACCTGTGACTTCTACACAATCCTCCGCTTTTACAAGCATCAAATAGTGAGTTTTACCTTTTATCTTGGGCATCAGGTTCTCTCTCGCTTTGTTTCCTGCTCATTCCTTCTATAGAGTTCCTGGCGTCTAGGATGTTGATTAGCAAAATCATAAAACTTGATATTCTCGGTTTCATTTCCACGCTCACTTGAGGTGTCTGAACATTCATTATCTGCATCATCATTTACTTCCAAATGTTCAGAGGAGTTGTAAAACTCTTCTTGTTCTGGTGGTTCTACCATCTCTTTTTCTGGTATAACGCTTACCATGTAATACGGTAATACATCATAGCCATCCTTATCGCAAAATTTTGTTGTTGGACTGTCGGTAATGGTACAGACATCCAATGTTGCTAGTATGTGTTCCCATTCGAGAGGTTCCAAGGCATCGTCAGGGAAAGGTTCCGGAATATACTCTTTGTCCTCAATTGCTCTTTCTCAGACGCATTCCTCTCTTCTTAAGCTTCCACAATGTGAAGCTCCGCACATCCATAGCTCTTTTGGTTGCCCTAACCATGCTGGGAGTTTTGATCCTGCTACTGTAGCTGAATCAAACTCTTCCACAGGTGTTTGGTTCACATCTTTGTAACTATGGTCTTTCAGGTGTATTTTAGTTGTTGTCTCTCCATGTCTGAGGTATATGTGGTCATAACCCCAATCTTGGACCATCTTCAATTGTCGCATGAATGGTCGTCCCAAGATGATCTCATAATTGTTCTTTTTGTCGAAATCAACTATTGCAAATGTATGCTCATACTCGATTCCTCACGAAGTGACAATCACTTTTTCTAAGAGTCCTAGAGGCTTCTCCATGAACCGATCTGCCAATTGCAGTTTCATTCTGGTAGCCTCAAAGCTGGTTTTTCCCATTTTTTCCAGATTTCCTTGATGGCGATAGCAACTCCCGCTCCACTGTCAAGAATAGCTTTCGAAACTACTCCTTGGAATTCTACTGGTAGCGTGGTGTTTCCATCTTCTCCCTTGCAATATTCTCCAACCTTGTTCAATGGTACTGGCCTAGTGTTTAGTTGAGGCCTGTCCAACTCTCTGAATCCCTTCCTGTAGCTTCAAGGTGGGGTCTTTTACTCCAAATTTTTCTAGGCATTTACCTATTGTGGTCCATATGTTTGGCCTTAACCTTAGGAGTTCTGCTAATGTGATTGTGCATGCCACCGGAGTGGACAACAACTCAATCAATCCTTGTGAATCCATCACCTTGTTAGAAGAAAGTCTTTGAGATGGGATTGATCTCACTTCTGATTTGGCTTCGTACTCTCCTAGGTACGAGGGTAAAGTTCTTAGCGAGTCTGGTTGGCTGTGCCCCGAACTAATTGATCCTTGGTCTCCCCCTTATGAATGTATCTCATAGTTCATTTGCGACCTTGCCTCAAATTCTTCAATAGGAGGTAAGATCACATTCTTTTATTTTCTCGTGCTATTCATGTGGTTACTCATCCTATTAGCCTCGTTGGCCTCATGGATTTTCTTCCATAGATCGTTTAGACCGTTACAGTCCTTACCCATTTCTGCCAATATTTTAGGCTGGAACCCGTCACTTGTCCCATCTGTGGTATTTGGCACTATGATAGGCTCTCCTCTGGACTCATAGGCATTAGTGAGTCTTTCCTTCATTTCTATTTGTTTCTCTAAAGTTGGTTGGACAGGGGTTGGAGCTGGTGCCTCATGCCAATTTGCAGGTTTACCCAGCGGGTCTTCCATCAATGATTGAGCTATCTCGATCATCTTTTTACACATATCCAACCTCTGTTTTTCTATTTCTACATATGGATAAGTCATCCACCTTTGCTCCTGGGTTTGGTTCTTTTTAAGTCTAGCTTCATAAGCTTTTAGCAGTGCATCCAACTGCTCATTTACCTTGTCAGCCAGTATAGATCCTCTTGATCCTGCACTTTTGGGCTCTGCTATTTCCATGGGTGCTATGGTTGCTGTGGTGTGTGAGCTTAATCTAGCTAGATCCTCTAACCGCTCTAATCTCTCCTTTGTATGTTTTAACTCCTCGGATGGAGATGTTTGCTCTCGTTCATTCCTGGATTTCCTACGCGCCTTTCTCGCTTTCCTAGTGCTTCTTTGATTTCTCGTTTCTGAACTTTGGGCATCGGTTTTTGGTTCTTCAACTATGGGTTCGTTCGTCCTTCTTCAAGATTGGGCTCGTGTTACCGCTTGAATGGGTATGATTGTTTCATTTTCCGATCCTCCATTGGAAGGTACTGTTTCTAACATGTTCAAGGTGGTTTTTGCTCCTTTGCTCGGGTTTTTGGGGCAATCGAGAATCAAATGAGTAATTCCACATTTTGGGCAATACGCATTGACAGTCTCTCAGCCAATGGTCTCCACCACACTTGTAGCAGGGTCCCTTGGGTTGTTGAGGTGCTCCTTGAGCTCCTCTTTGTTGGTAAGCATGTCTCTGTTCGTTCATCTAAGCTGTATCTTCCTTCTCCTGCTGCCTGTGCAGCAGTTGGTGGTCATGTATTTCCTATCATACTCCATGGTTCTGGTGTCGGGGGTTCTTCCGATGGATAATAGACAGGGTTTGCCGCATATCCATTGGGATCTTCATAATATGCATGCATAGGCACCAAAGTCTTATCCTATGATTCAGTTACTGTTGGTGTGTATCTTATAACAACTGGTCGTAATCCTGGTAGGGGTGGTTGTTGCCCCAACACCGGTTGTGGTCTTTCTACACCTACAGGTCCTGGTAGGTTGCCTGCTTGATATCTAGGCATCGGTGGAACCCGAGGGGAAGCTACTGGAGCTTGGGGAGCGTAAGGTCTCTCTCTCACATGTCCCTTGTTATAATAGCATTCCTCGGTCCCATGGTTTGTCCATTTTTGTTCAATAGCACACCACTTAGGCTGTTTAGCCTGGGGTTTAGCGTACAAGTTGATCTTTTTTAGCACTTCATCTACAAGCTGCTCCTGGGTTACCGCTACTTCTCCTTTCGGTGCTGTCTTAGAAGACTTTCTTCCACTTTGTTGTGAAGACGAATCGTCATCAACGAATCGTCATCAAGGTCCTTGAACTCCCCTTCTTTGTAGACCGCATAATTGTCCACCAGGTAAAGAGCTTCCTCTGTCAACTCATTCAATGTAGTGCTCCTCTTCATATGTAAGTCTTTCTGGAGATCTGCATTCCTTAGTCCTTGGATGAATATCAGCATAAGTCTGGACTGAGTTGGTAGTTCTTCAACAGAACAGAACTTAACATATCTTTTTAGTCTTAGGACTATCCTTCGTACAGATTCTCCATCTTTCTGTTTGAATTTATGGATCTGTGAGACGATATTATGAGCTATTCCCCTTTGTGAGAATTCCTCGATAAAATCATCAAACACTTCCTCCATAGACTCAAAGTCTGTACGCTCTACAGAGTCAAACCAAGTGGCAGCATCATCCTCTAGGGTTAGTCCAAACCCTGTAAATTGGGTAGGAAAATCTAACACCTCTTCGGCTCTAATTACACACACAAAGGCTGCTACATGATCTCTTGGGTCTCTGCTTTCTGTGTGTTTCTTGTTTACCCATTTTTGCACTTGAGAAGGCCTAATTCTCCGATGATCTACAAACCTCATCATTGGATCTCCCCGTCCTAATTGATATACCTCCTCAGGTCTTCTGTAATAGGCTGGTTCCTCTCCCAGTGGTGCTCCTAAGCCATAATTTCTAACGGTTCTCGCTGGAGGTGGTTCTTCTCTTCGAACTCGCTCTACGGGTGGTCCTCCAGGCTCTGTTGACCCTTGAGTCTTTGGCTTACTCTCTGCCTGATACCTTGAATAGAGTGGTGGTTCTTGCTAATCCCTTAGCCCTCGTGCGGCTTGATAACCATCTCAATTTCGGTCTGGTTCCATTGTTGCACTCTGTCGAATCCATGCCTGCAATGGTGGCTGGTTTGCCGGTTGGTCTTGGCTGTTGAATGCTTGTGGTTGGGTGGAATGTGAGGTAGTGTCATACTCATCTAAAAAAGCATTCGTTGACTTGCTTGGGGTGTAGGCTGCTCTTGGCACTTCCTCAGGGGCATATGCTGATGCTTATGGACCTATTGCCCTCTCTACCTCCTCTGGGAGAATACGTTGGTATTCTCGCCCGTATCTATCAACAAAAACTATACCCTTCCCCGTAGTAGTTTCATAAGAGAATAAGTAAAGAACCTTGTCTTTGCTTAATTCGCTGACGTATGGTTCTTTGCTGCGAAAGTAAGAGACTATACCCTCACTCTCATGTTTGTAGATTCCCACGTTCTCGTTATAAGTTGGAACCCTGGTTGTTTTCTTATCATACATAAAAATAGCTCCGGACCGATCAATGTTTGGTGGCGGTTCTTGAGTTTCTGAAACCATTTTCCCTTTTGCCACGTTATCTCTATATCTGTTGTAATCTTCAGGGTTACTAACTATTAGATAGTGGTTCCCCTTTTCGTCTCGGAATCTATCTCCATCATCATATACTCATATTATCTCCAATCCCTGAGCTGGTCTCTCTTCGATACAAATGCACTTGTGTCCTCCTCGATAGTCAGAATAGACTAGGGCTCTCCTCGAGTTTGTTCCCTCTAAGAAGATCACAGTGAGCTTGGAATCATTCAAAGGATTTTGGGAGGTGCTTCCTCCTCGCATAGGTCCATCATAGGTGAAACCTCTTGGCTATTGACTACCCATCATGAAGAAAGATTTGTCTGACGAAGTGTCAGTATCACTACCTTCCTCAATAATCGGTGCTAGCGGATCTAGCCTTGCCTGAGTTACACTCTCTTTGGTGGACACTAAATTACCTTGGTCACCTGCCACCTTCTGGTCTCTAACAATGTATCTTCCTGATCTTAAATTCATCAAACTTATCAATGCAATTTATCACAAATCCAACCACTCACCTGACAAAGTGTCAGTTTCTGCACATATTCTTGCTTTGTTGCTGAATATACTTGTACACAAGCGTTTTAATTTTGGCAATCGAGTCAAAGCATTTATCTGCTAGAGGTTATCTTAGTAATGATTGGTATAACTGGAGAGTTAATCTCAACCACTAGTGTATTTTATACACTGCTGATGTTCTGGATTAGGTCTGCTAATCTGAAACTGTACTACCCTCAGATGTTGGTCAATTTACGCGAAAAAGTCTGAATTCAGTCTTTGCTTCGTCAAATGGGCAAATAAGGTCCAACTTCACTTTTGAAAGAAGTTATGGAACCCTTAATCCAAATTGAATTTCACTGTCTATGCCACGTCAAATTTTCTTTTCAGTATGCCCCAATAGACATCCTACGCGTAGGATGTCTCCTGTTGTGTTTTGCCTGGATTTTTGCACTGTGGTTTCCCCTTGTTGTGCTGAGACTACAACTGCTTTTATTTTTTTGATTTGGACACCTATTAGCTGGTCAATGAGTCAGAAACCTATTCCGACAGCCTGTTACTGCTATTGATCAGTCTAATCAACTCCAATTTGGACCAAAATTGACTAGGAGGCTTGCCTTATGCTATACAACACCTGGCTATGCTCAATGTCAAAGTCTATCTTCAATTTCTTGCTTTAGACATCCTATGTGTAGGATGTCTTTTTCATCAGAATGGCTTCAAACTCAAATCCGAGGCTCCCCTTGAGTTGTTGATTACTTTGGTATACTCAAAATTTGGTTTGGAGTCCAAAATCACTGAGAAGACATCCTACGCGTAGGATGTCTTTTTGGCTTGTTTGACCCTAGACTTGTCCCACAGCTTCCCTTTGATGTCTGTAACCATGTGGTATGCTTAGATTTTGGTTTGGATGTCAAAAGTCCCAAATTTCAGCTGTTCTTGCCTTTTTTAGTCAAAATTGCTAAAGTCCGCTTTGAACCCAATTTTCTCACCCAAATGAGGTGAAACCCCTTTCAGTCACTCAATATATCATGCAAGACATGCTCATGTAGCCATCTTATGGTTTTGGTCTCAAAATAATGCTTTGGCACTATTTGGAAAGGATGTCTGGCAATTTCAGTCTATCTGGCCGTATCCTCTCAAGATATGGCCAAATTTCCACTTTCCAGTTGAAATTAAGGTAAACCCTACCCTTCTGAACACACTGGTCAACTCAAATCCCAAAATTCCTCCCAGATTAGCCTGTAGACATCCTACGCGTAGGATGTCTCCTGGCTTGAAATTAATTTTTTTCTGACAGAAATGCTTCTGATGCTCTGTAGATCTATCAGAAACACTCACAGTAACTTTTTGACTTCAATTAAGCTTTCAAACACACC
Source organism: Adiantum capillus-veneris (assembly GCF_014529385.1). NCBI lineage: Eukaryota > Viridiplantae > Streptophyta > Polypodiopsida > Polypodiales > Pteridaceae > Adiantum > Adiantum capillus-veneris. The sequence continues at coordinate 119,950,460 of NC_140941.1, forward strand.
TTTGCGTCTTTTACAAACTTGTAATGAATTTACCAAGCACTAAGTGTACATGCATGAAATGCTCTAGATCATGAATCATGATGTCCTACTTACTCTACTCCTACTTATCATGTGAAATGGTGATAATGGTGTTTTTGGTTGCTTTTTGGCCTCTCCGGACTCTCAAGCTCTCCTCTCACTGCTTCTACCACTCCAACTCCTACTCTAGAACTCGACTACTACTTAAAACTACCTTGGTCTACGTAATCTACCTAAGTCGAAGGATCTAGGCCAGGCACACGCTTCCTAGACTCCCTCTAAGACCTAGAGAGTCCTCCACCCTCTGATCCTATCGAAATGTAAAACAAGACTTGGCAAGCCAAAATTCCCAATCCTCAAGGATTAGTCTCGGTCACCTACCTAAGGTTTTCGTCCCCGACAGCGGTGCCAATGTTGGACGGATACGCCGCGACGGACGTCAGCACAGCGAGAACTCACCTAACATGTAATGTCAGCTAAGGAGGAAGCTCAACCCGCAGGAGCCTGGAAGCAAGCATAAGGTTTCAACTTACACTCAACCGACTCCTAACTAATTCCTACAGAGGTCTCTACCAATTGTCTAAGTCACAGCCTTCAAGAATGCATAAGAGAAAACTTCTTACAACGCTTTCTAGAGCCGAACACCCATCAAACAATTTCGAAACACCATAGAACTTGAAGGAGACCCTACTAATACCAATAGGTCGCTCTCCCTAAGGTCTATGAACCAAAATCCTAATTCAAAACACCCGGTGCAGAAACACGTAGGATGTCTGACTGAAATCTACAGGTCTTCGTTTTCGAAATCTAAAGTGCCTAATGTGTAGTTCGACTCAATGTGAACACGTGGATATGCTGCAATGCAAAATCGGACAACGTATGCTCACCCAAACACCCGATGAAGCTCGTAGAAGGAGCTCGTAAAATCGGACCGTACGCGCACAATGTAGGTATCGGCACGTAGCTCTCGTCGGGGGCAACACGCTGCACTTCTCCGCACTCGATTCCGACCACCAGAGCACACGTACCATAAAGATGAAGCTCACACACTCTCTCTCTCTCGTACACAGTACGCTCACTCACAGACTTCAAAACCTGTTTTTTTTAAATGACAAAAGGTCCTTTCATTAAGGTCAAAAAGTGGTATATATACCTTACAATTTCTCAAACCCTAAAGTTCCAAAATCAACCATCTACTCAATCTAACTATCAAAACTCGGATACAATTTGGAAACTTCTGTAAGTCCCAATAATTATAAGGTGAAAAATCAGGTTTTCCTTAATGAATGAATAATTACAAAAATAATAATCCTCCGAATAGTTAGATGCCGTGGGGTGTGTCTAGCTTCTAACAATATTCACATGCATATGCTGCAGGAATCTGAATGGGAATGCTATCGGCTCGTTTTTGATCATGCACAAAGGGTGGAATACTTACTTATAGTCTTACCGTGCCAGTGTTAATGAGTCGGCACATCCATAGGAGGTCGTCGCCTTTCATGGGCTCTATCTTTTCTTCGTCGCTCAGCACATACGGGGTGATGGCGATGCGTCTGACCACTCCCAGCCTTTTGGCTAGTAGCAATTGTAGATAATTTTCGTAGTCGGCGTGTTGCATGAATTCCACTCCATTCAGCTGCAACTCGTCTCCGGCCCACTGGGTTTCACCCATGGTGGAGAGCTTCTTGAGGATAAGTTGTACAGGGAGAGGAGGAAGATCCTCTACCCATCTTCCAAAATAGCGAGAGCAGTAGCCGAACCACTCTTTCCTAGGACATGGGAATCTTCTTACCATTTCTTCTTCACGATTGTCGAAGTGGATTGGTAGCACTCGCATGCGTCGTGCAAATCGGTAGGTGACCTTCCGCCGCTTAGCTTCTGATGACCTTCTCTTTGGCAAGCTGGGTACAACCCGGCTTTCTGAGCTTGAAGCACTTGCTTGGCCAGATGCTTCTTCCTTTGGTATCATGTGTTTCCAGACTAGCTTATCTTTTCCTTACCATTAGCTCAAGCAGCCCCTTTAGGCCATTTGGAGTAAAGGTTATAACTTTGACTGCAGTTTCTTTAGGAAAGAGAGGCCTCACCGTTTTCTTTCCTTCCTTGATGTGAATGACTTCTTCGCAATGAATGTCGATGTAGACGATTTCAGCCCCTTTGCTGCCTTCATTGCTGACACTCATTAACAGTGTGTTTTGGTTGACAACAGTGACGGCACTTCACCGACCTCCCACCTGATGCTCTCAATTTGTGGTTAGAATGAGCAACACGAGATGGAGAATTTACCTCTTGAATACTGAAGACACTGCAGCCTTGCAGTAGGACTTCAATGAAGGCGGCTAGTGCCTCTGTTGTCTCCTCTTCTTCCATCCTCCAATTAGAAAATTCCTTCAGCCATTCGTCCATGATTGATGGCGTGCATCACTTCCAACATTGTAAACTGAAGGTTTCTTAGAAGCCCTCCTCAGTGGGGGCACCAAAATGATGGGAGTAAAGAAAACCGCGAACCCCGACAGTCTCTAAAATGTCGGGGGCTGAATGGCGCGCCTCGAGCCTCTCACGGTAAAGCAAACAGGGGGCACCACCTAGCTTTGAGCGGCTAGGACGCAGACCAGGATGATGCGAACATGGAAAACTTACACACACACACACACACACACACACACACACACACACACACACACACACACACACACACACACACACACACACACAGATTTACAAATGAAGAAAACCCTTGGGGTTGTGAGGGAGAATTATTTCTGCAGTATAAAAAATGAACTTCCTTTTCCATGATGCCAATAGTGTCAATTCTTCCCACTAAACTCTACCAAGTGCTGACCTCTCATAAAATCCCCCCCCCCCCCCCCGATAGTGACCTCTCAATGCCCTTTTATAGGTGTTGGCTACTTGGATTAGGGTAATCCCGGTTTGATTAGGGTAAGATAATCGGGGAGACAAAGCAAGGCAGTGGGCCCGGTGTGGTTGACCCTTGCTTTGTCTTGGGAGTTATTTAAAAATGACAACCTCTAGGTGGGCCTTTGTGACCATCACCTAGAGAGAGGGAATTTACAAATTGGGAATTTTACAAGGCTTGGGTGAAAAACTGAAGAAATAATGATGATAACCTACAAATTACTAAAAATGGTGTCGTGGTTGCGTGATGCCGACGAATGGTGTGTTGTCGGTGTAGCGTGTACGTCTTTTCAGGGTCGGCCGGTGTGAGGTCCCCACCCCACCATATCAACCAGCGGATTGGATGGTGAACCTGGTGGCCACTAGATCTATTGCGGAAGCAAAAAAAAAGGTTCAGGGTTCAACTAGCGGACGATCTCTCATCACAAAGTGAGTCGAGTTCGAGCTTACTAGTAGGGAGATCTAGCTCCACCTCGCAGGGGAAGCGTACTTAAACTATCTAGCGATCCTAAGACTCACCTTCCAAGAGGAGAGAAACCCCGAGTGCCTTTTTCCCCATGTTTCAGAGGCACGTACTCTCAAAATTTCACCCCTCTAGGGGCAATGAGTATTACTAATATCGAAGTAAGCACTATGGGGACAGAGAGTTCCCGACCAATCGGGACCACCCATCTCGTAGGCATTGGCAACCTGAGCCAAGCCCCCACTTTCCACCCCCACACTCACACTTCCTTGTGTGACCTAACTACTACCACAAAGGTTGTTCAACATAAACATTCCTTGTTTTAATTCCGAAGCACATTGTTCCTTAAGACAGCCGTTCAACCAGTATTGCAAACAACACCAAGACAGTATTCTAGTAAAAATTCTACTCAAACTTATTCATTAAAATTCCAATGTTCTGGAGGTACAACATCCCCCCTCCAGCGAGAGTTCACTCCTCCCGTTGTCGCCTAGCTGCCCATACAACTAGGTATGTCCACCGTATAGAAAGCACGTCATGGACACTCCCACCGCATAGAAAGCAAGACGTGAGTTCCCACCGCATAGAAAGCAAGTCGTGGGTATCCACCGCATAGAAAGCAAGTCGTGGATTCAAGAGCCCTTAACGAGGAACTCTGCCCCCTGTGATCAGAATGGGGTGTGCGCTCCTTGCCGCACTGTCGAAGCAAGGGACTTGCCTAACACTGTGTGCGAGTCACAGACAGCTCCAAGAACACAACTAGCTTAACTAGTAAGCTCAAAAGAGGGCAATGGTGTGTCACTCACTGCTCTATGCTCCTGCTGTGGAGGATTCCTCACCACGAAGAAGAAGGAGACGCCGCTACGTCGCGCTCAACCGCTTCATCGCCGTCGTGCCGCCGCAATGCTCGATCGCACTTTCTCTCTCTCTCTCTCTCTCTCTCTCTCTCTCTCTCTCTCTCTCTCTCTCTCTCTCTTTCTCACATACACACACACACACAAGGAGGTGAAGAAGAAGAAGATGGAGATGGAGATGGAGCAAGAGCACTCTTCTCTTGCACAAATGAGAGAATGTGTGAATTTTAGGTTTAGTTGACTTTTATATGAGCTCACCCCATTCACACTTGGGCGCCCATGCTTAGCCAACTAATCCCTTGAATGTCCCAGTTAGAGTGCGCCTCTCATCGGCCATCACTCTTACCCTTTTCCTATTGGAACGACAAGCCCGGTACCTGACTTTACCAAATAAATAATACAATGTCCACCGTAGGTTACAACGTCCGTCTCGTAGGTGATAGGGTGTCCGTGAGCCATGAGGGTTAACATGCCCCCCTTCCTGATGTAGATTCTGTCCTTGGAAGCTATTGAGTTGAAGCTCGTAGGTCGAGGTGGAAGAGCATTTGAGATGAATGTCCTTAGCCTTCATTAGTCACCGCAAAATCAAACAACATTGCACAGTAATTGCATTCTCATAAGCGATTAAAAAGCATATGCAATTTTAGGCAGACAATTGATTGGTAACAGAATTTTAAACAATTTGTCAGCAATAAGCATTAAATTGCAATGTAATCAAATGCATAAACAGATGTAAAGGTAAAAAATTAAACAAGTCTAGGGTCGCTAATTTAACGGTCGAAAGGCACTAGAGATCGACTATTAATACCATGGGTAAGCTTCTTAATTTTCTCTGGTTAATTAAGTTGTTTAATCGCGAGAGCCAAGTATTTCATGTTCGAGGACTGACTAGAGGCTATACCTAGAGGACCTTGTAGTTAATCTACGATAAAAGGAATTTCTCATGAAATCATCGCTTGACTGATTACCTTTTCTTTGACCCCCCAAAGTCTTTTCACAGTGATTCAATTTGATGTGTGTGCTTATTTTGTATGCCTTGGGTTTTTTGCTTTTCAAGGAAAAGCGCCCACACTGGGAACCTCTAGGGCTCTAGTACAATAGGCAATACATGTGAGTAAAGTACCAAATCAAGCTGAGATTTCTCTTCCAGCTTAAGATTTTACATTGTGGCACTTTGATTTTTTGTTTGTTCATTTTCAACATTTTAATTTTGTAACTTTGGGGGGTCATATAACACTGATACACCTCCCCAGGCTCATCACACTAGTTAACTCCCTTTATAATACTTAAGCTAAAGGTCAATAGGATCAAGCCCACTAGAAAGCCCTAGTACATTTCACACAATGCTGCCTAAATCGGATTAAGAACCTAAGTAACCATTGATTATTAGGAAGGCATTCCCCATGGTATTAAGAGAAGATCTCTAACACCTAACTTGGTCAAACTAGCTTAGTCGGACTGCTTGATTTTTAAACCTAAACAAGTGATTATGACAAAAAATTACATTGAATTAAATGTTTGATACTAAGCAAATGCGGTGAATATTAGGCTACCAATCACAATTAAAGCAGACAATCATAGATGCAAAAAAGATAAGGGGCAATGCTAATGGACAAGAAACACCTGTTTGTGTCGATGGTCGCGCTTGATTTGAAGAGTGAGTCGAGATAAAGATTCCATGAAGGTCCAAATCCTATCAATAGCAAAACGCTCCTATACACACTAGGAAACAAAAGGAATACCTCTAGGAGGCACATTAGTGGGAAAAGGTACCAAAACTTATTGAACACAACAAAAAACATAAGGAACCCTAACCTAATTATTTGCACTCCCCCTAGAGAGTCAAGGGAATAGGATATTGTAGAGGTTGGGGGGAAACCCTAAGGCTAAACCCCTATCCTCGTCGTCGAGATAAACAAAGTCATCATCCATGAGACCATATGTGCCATCCGTGTAGTCCTGTAAATTTTCTTCTTCATCATAGGTGCCCATGTTTACTAAGAAGGTCACTAGACGCCTATAGTCATCTTGGTCAAAAGGGTAGGCTTGTGAAATGGGAGAAACGCTCTCTACTAAGTATGGATCAGACGTAGTCAAGAGACGTATCAGCCATTCTAACTCCTCAAAATTCCTTTCACATGCTAGCGTACCTATCAAATCCCATTCACATGCAATCACTGGAAAGACCATGTAAAATATTTGTGAAAAGTAACGAGGGTACCTCTCGCCCAAGGCAGGAGTGGATGACTCTAGCGTACTAGCCATATTTGTACACGCAAATAGATGATGGTTAGAGTGCAAATATTACAAGGGTCGTGTTCTTGTGCATAATTTGTTTTTATGATTTTGTGTTATGGCTCTTGCTCTTTTACTTTTTTATCTTGTTTTTGTGAGTATAAGGCTTTATATATACATTCCCGAAGATTGGAGATTAAGAGGTCAGGGAGAAAGGTTGAGAGGGAAGCAAGTGAATAATGGATATCCACAAACACTCCCCCCTTCCTTGGGTAGATCATACCGTTTGAAATGATGTCGTCACGCTTTGAAACCAGTTGTTCCAAGTTGTTATAGGTGAAGATTTTTGCCAGTAGTTTTCTATTACCTTAGGTGCCTCGTCGAGTTGCAAGGGTGGTAAGGTACTCTCACAGGATCGAACTTGAAGTGGTTCATCAGGTGATTCTTGAACACTGGAAGGTGTGGATTCCTTTGTAGCTTCATGGAGGTCCACTATTGTAGGTGGAGGCTGTGTAGAAGCTTTTACCTCTATGGATGTATTACATGAGGAGCTAGAAGCTTCATGGAACTCCCCCCTTCCTGAGCTAGGTGGAATAAATTGGTTTTGCCTTGGAGCCCAAACTAGCTCTGGACTAGGTGTGTAGCATTCTGTGATCTTTCCCTTCCCACGGTCTGCCATTGGCTTTAGCGTTACACTGTTTGACTCATATGGGTTTGTTGTCTATAGGGAAGGACACATTTTACGTTTAGGTACCCAAATTTGCTCATTTCCATCATAGTAGCCTTGGGCTTCTAATAGTTGTTTTGGAATGCATCGTGATTTGGTCTTGAGTCTCCTAGGGCGCGCTCTTGGTTTTCCGGGGAAATTTTTTCTTGGAATGGATGGGAGGGTTGAGGTAGTTGGAAGTAAGGCCTTGGGGACCCATTGATATGTACTCTTAGGTCGTGCACGTTGAGTACTTGCAATATTACTGCTTGCTGCAACTACAAGTGTTGAAGTGCTAGGTTCATGGGTAGCCGGCAAAGACGAGTTAACCACCTTGGCTTGTGAATGTTGTCTATCCTTCAACTTTGCTAGAGTTTGCAACGTAGGTGACTTTGCTTGAATGATAGGGGTAAGAGTCGGTGGTCGCGTCATGACACTACCAGTATCCCAATCAATAGTGCATTTGGTTGCCAACATCCACGTGCGTCCCATGTTTATGTTGCCTTCCATAGCTCCTGCGGGCATGACTAGAAACCTCTGCACTATGCTTCCATTGTCATAGACAACAGGGGTCTGAAGGACTCCAAGAATAGCAGTTTTCTTTTTATTAATGTCCTTGACTTGCATTGTACTCAGGGATAGGGTTGGTTTCCCCGATTGACACCAAACTCCATAGGACAACAAATTGTGTTTAGCTCCCATATCTAATAAGGCATTATATAGTACTTTGTCATAGGGACTATTTAGCTCAATTGGGTATCGTAGGGGTGGCTCAGATTCTAATGAGTCGTCATCTGTGTCCTCGAAAAATGCTTGCGTGATTCCCAGATTAGCCTCTTGTTGGAGTCTAAGACGTTGTTGTCGTTCTCGAGCCTCAACTCTTGCTTGGATTTTTTAAAGCTCTGCTTGTTCCTTGGCAGCCTTCTTTTGATGGATGGCTTGCAACTCTTCCTGGATTAGAGGATCATAATATCTTTTGAATTTACTCCCATTAAGGAATCCAATGGTTTCAACTCCATCTAGAGTCTCCACACGAATGGTACCTTGCAGGGTAATTTCACACACTCGATATGGTCCCTTACTAGCGTATTTCAATTTCTTCTTTTCATTACGTACCCCGTACATAAGAACTTTATCACCAACCTTGATGTCTTTATCCTTTAAATGGCTATCAAACCACTTCTTTCTCCTATCCTTCTCCACTAGAGCATTTCTCACAGCTAATTGCCTCTCTTCATCTAGCCTTTCTAGGAAATATAATCGCTCAACTAAGGGGTTACCATCCCAACCTTCTTGAGAAGCTACTCAAAGACTAGGAATGACAAACTCCCATGGCATAACTGCTTCTTGGCCATACACCATCTTAAACGGTGTGCAATTAATAGCAACTTTATACGCATTACGATAAGCCCATAAAGCTGATGTAAGCTTTAGGTCCCAATCGGTGCGATGAGCCTCAACTGTCTTTGTCAAAATGGAGATGAGAGTTTTGTTGGTACTCTCAGCTTGGCCATTTGCTTGGGGATAATAGGGTGTAGACTTGTGGTGAGATATCATGAAGTTTGATGTGAGTTCTTTTATTACTTCATTTATAAAATGAGTTCCATTGTCACTCACAAGTTCAAAGGGGCATCCAAAACGTGTGATAATGTTCTCAAAGAGGAACTTAGCTGTTGTTTTTGCATCCGCCTTTCGTGTTGCTTTTGCTTCAGCCCATTTGGTTACATAGTCGGTAGCCACAATGATATATCGTGATTGCGTGTTACGTGCAGCCGGACTAATTGGTCCTACAAAGTCTAAGCGCCACTTTTCAAATGGTTGGGTTACCTTGATGGGATGTAGAGGCATCCTATCCCTTCTTTGTGGCTTCTTGAAGCGTTGGCATTCATCACATCCCTTTGCAAAAAGTGATGCATCCTTAAACAGAGTGGGCCACCAATAGCCTGACTAAGATCTTTCGGGCAGTCAACTTTCCTGAAAAGTGACCACCAGCTACGCCCATGTGTGCCTCTTGTAGAATATATAAATACTCATCCTCGCGGGCACAACGTCTAAGAACATCATCTTTTCCTCTCTTATAGAGAGTTCCAGCCAGTAAGCAATAGGGTTCGCATTCCTTGATTAATTTTTGAGCTATATCTTTTCGTAGCTCTTTGGGTGGAAAACCATTAACTAAGAAGTTAACAATCTTTTCACTCCATTCAGGCATTGTCTCAACAATGAACAAAGGAGTATCAGGCAATTCATCATCAACCCCCGTAGGAGCTTCGCCATTAGGGATACGAGATAAATGATCCGCCATGACATGTTTCCTCCCAGGCCTCACAACAACGGTGAAGTCAAACTCAAGAAAGATTAACAACCATCGTGTAATTCGACCTGTGGAACACAGATTGTTTACCAAATATAGCAATGCTTGATGATCAACATAAAACACAAACTTGGTAGCAAGAAGGTAATAGCAAAATTTCTTTGCTGCGTAAATCATAGCTAGACCTTCGTGCTCTGTAGTAGTGTAGTTCATCTCGGCATCATTTAATTGGCGACTTGCAAAGCTAATAGGGTAGTCCAATTTATGTTCTCCTGGTTGAGTTAGAACACACCCAATAGCAAAATTTGATGCATCAATATGCACATGAAAAGGTACATTCCAATCAGGTGTTCGCAGGATTGGAGCACTTGTTAGGGCCTTCTTTAATAACTCATAAGATTGATGACATTCTTCCGTCCAGTGAAACTCGATAAGAAGCTTGTACAATGGACGTGCTATCTCGGCAAAGTTTAAAATAAACCTTCGATAATAACCAACATGGCCCATAAATCTTTGAACTCCTTTATAGTTAGTAGGTGGTGGAAAATCGGCAATGGCTTTAATCTTACTCTCATCTGTGGATATCCCGTTCTTGGACACTATATGCCCTAGAATGACTCCATGCTTAACCCAAAATTGGCATTTGAAAGGGTTCAATGAGATGCGATAAAATCTGCACCTTTCAAATATTTTTCGTAGATATAACAAATGCTTCTCCCAAGAAGAATAAACACAAAGGTCGTCTAGGAAAGCTTCACAAAACTCCCTTAGAAATTCTTTAAACGCAGTGTTTATTAATCGTTGGAATGTAGCAGGGGCATTTGTTAAGCCAAAAGCCATAACACAAAATGCAAACACTCCAAACTCTGTGATAAAAGCAGTTTTAGCTTGGTCCTCTAATGCAATTGTGATTTGATTGTAACCAGAGTACCCATCTAAAAAGCTATAAGCTTCCTTGCCCGCAACTCTTTCAAGCACATGTTCTGAATATGGAAAGGGATAATGATCTCTCCTAGTAGCTGCATTAACTTTCTTGAGGTCCACGCACACTCTTAGTTTCCCATTATTTTTTGGCACAATGACTATTGGAGAAACCCATTTTGAGTGCTCAATAGGGTATATGAATCCACATTGGATAAGTTTTTCAATCTCCTCTTGTACAATTTTGGCGTACTTAGGATTCATTGGATAGGGTCGTTGCTGGACGGGTTTAGCAATGTTGATCATGGGAATTGTATGTTGCACCACAGAAGGTGAAACGCCCTTCATGTCATGATATGTCCAAGCAAAGATATCCTTGTATTCCTTGATGAGCTCCTTAAGTACAGCCTCTTCAGTTTCGGTAAGGTCTTGAGCAATAAAGACTGGTTTAGACTCCTCACCTGGTTCTGCTAATTCTATCTCTTTAACTACTGTTGGACCATCATAGACTCCACTGCTTCCATTGGTAGGTATTCGTTGGGCTTTGGCATACACAACCTTTCGCTCCCCCGTGGTATAAGATTTAGAATGTTCAGGAGCCGTATGTAAGTCAGCAGGCTCTTGTCCTGACGGAGACCTTTCTTTTAGTTCTGCCTCCTTTTGTTGTTGTGCTAACTCTCGATTTTGATGTCTTCTTATAGTTCGACTCAATTTCGGCTCTGTAACCTCCAATTGAGCGAGGTCAATGGGTCGCGGGCTGCACCACATGACACTCTGGAGATGTTCACCCCAATTGTCTACTAGCTTTCGATGAGCATTACATGCCCCTAGATAGCTAAGCCATTCTGTAGTAGATCTTTCCTTGTTTATCCTAGCTCTCACATTTGCTCGATATCGTCGTCTCTTATATGACCTTTGTTTCTTGTTAAGGTTTTGATTTTGGTAAATGTTTGAACTCGACTTGCTTGATAGGTCTTCGCTTGTATCTTCTTCACTCTCATATAAATTACCATAGATGGTCGTACTAGGCCTTGAGTGTTCAGTTTCTATACTTGGTTCACTCGATGTTTCCTCAAGTTCTGAATCCATTTCTCCCTGAGATTCCATTTCTGATTTGTATTGGCCTGAAGCCTTTGAGGAATCATCGGTTTCACTCTCAGGTAGGTGTGCCTCTTTCTTATCATCGGATGTTACATGCGCTACACCTAACATCTTTACTGGTGCAATGTGTGGTATCTCTTCCCCATCTGGTGTTACCCAGGTTGTTCCTCTAGTTCCCCATGTATCTATAGTTGCCGCTAGGTGTACCCAATCGACATTGTCTGACTTAGCCATTCCGGGTAGGATATCCATATAAGGAGAGTTCTCCCCAATATCCGTGTCTTCGTTACACGTGTAACAATACTGTAATGGAGCTGAGTGAATTGTTGTGTCTGATCGATTATCAATGATGAATTTATTTCCTAGAGGATGCGTTCGACCACTTAAAAGATCAACTCGAATGATAGAGTCTTGGAACTGTAAGTAGACGTGGTTTTTGGACCAGTCATGCATCATTTTTGCTTCCCTCATGAATGGACGCCCTAAGATCATCTCAAATGACATAGGATGCTTGGAAAAATCCATAACAATGAAAGTCTGCCTTACCTTGTGTCCCAAGACCTTGGTCCTGAGATCCTTTAGCATTCCAATAGGCGTAACAATAGATCCATTAGCCATTTTTACCACTACGCTTGTGGCTTCAAGGTGAGGTTTCCCCATAGACTCCCAACAACTCTTTGTCACCATGCTGACTCCCGCACCACCGTCAAGGACCCCCTTTACAGTTAATCCTTTAGTAGTGATTGGTAGAGTAGCATTAGATTCATCACCTTCAAAGTATTGCCCCAACTTGTTAACGGGTATTTCAATTACAGATTCATGTCCCGCTAGGTCAGATGGTGGTGCTAAATGTTCCTCATCATTCATTACCGAGTCAGGTTTGTTCATTTGTGCAAACTGTGGTAATCCGGCCTGTAATTCTCCATTGAGGAAGGCTCGAAGAGCTGAGACTAGCTCGGGGTCTTTATATAGTTTGGACATGATGGTGGTTCTAACTTCTAAAGACATGAAATCCATCAATTTGGCATCATTTAATGGCATCTTGTGGGACGTAGGACCCTGACAAGAGAACGGTGAAGATGGAATCTCCACTTCCTCAAGGGGGTCGGGCATTCCCTCACCAAACATTCTCTCTAGTAGGAAAGGTGTGTGTCCAATTTCAGATGTCCTACCCTCACTCTCTTCCCGAATGATACTGGGTATAGCTAACGGCTTGTAGTTCTTGTGAGGTTGAACTTGTGTGGGAAACACTGTGTCCGACATCTGGATATGTTTGGGTTCAGGTTCTAATGTTCGTTGAGTTTCTTCCACCAAACCCCTCAGTTGTTGGACTCGTTCAATTTCCACTGTTGGGTTTGGATAGGTTCCAATCTTTCTCTTGCAATCCTCATTTTTTGTCTCTCGTGGCTTATCTTGGGGGTTCGCAACTGGGTGGTTTAACTTTGAATACTCTTTTGGTGTTCATCGTAATTCCCTCTCGTGATCCTCCTCACTGGCTTTTTCCTTTGTAGTAACAGTTTTGGTCTCCGTGGTCTCTATCGAATCTGAGTCATCCTCAGGGTCATTCATATACACGGGATCCTCTCCTGTCCCTATGTTAGTCTTTGAACTAGGTTTTGAGCTAGAAGCATTAAGGGATTTCTTTCTCCGTGTTTTCTTCTTTCTCGCTCCGCCAATGGATGTAGCATCTCTCTCTTCGAGGATGTAATTTTGCTTTTGGAGCATCGACCGTGTGAGTGCATTCACTGGTGCTATGTTTATAGTTGGTGGTGTCCCATCAACAATCTCTATTAAGTTCAATGGTGTGATTTTCGGCGCGTTTGGATTGTTAGGACACTGTGCGATCAAATGATCTATGCCACAATGATTACAAGTGAGTATTGGCATTGCCAATGCACTCCCTTGACTTGTTTGCATTAGTGCAGCATTCTTTTGCATTCTAATGGGGCACTCAGCTACTCGATGTGGTCCACCACATTCATAGCACTGAAGAGGTGGTCTCCTGGAAAAACTATTAATGTTTTGGCCTCTTGCTGCTAGCGCAGTAGCTTGATATACCGGTTTGATTTGTCCCCAATGGTCTTCCATATAGTACATGGGACACTCCTCAAGCATGTCGACTCCATAGGTGATACTAGATTCTATGTCCTCTTTGCAATCTACATAAGTACTAGATGACTCGCAACCTATTTGGTTCATAGGTGTAACTCTTGGATGAGGGGGTTGCGGTCCTAGCACTGGAGGTGGCAACGGTGTGGTTTGGACCACATTTTGGGTTCTAGGGACCATGTGCTGTAATGGCAATTGTTTCTCCATGGGTGGGGTAGGCATCAATGCAGGAACTCGAGGTGAGTCTGCCCAAGCTATAGGCGGTCTATTTTCCATGATGTGTTTAAGCATTAGGCAATCCTTCGCTTGATGGCCATACCTACTACATGTGTTACAAGTCCCGTTAAACTTTAGTCTGAAAGTAGGGCATTCACTCGTAGTATGTGGGCCCAAGCAGATTGAGCACCATTGCTGCTCCCTTCTTGGATACATATGAGTGTTTTGTGGAGCACGATTACCCCTAAGGCTTTCTTGGATGGCCTTGGTGAGATCTGCCAAAGTCATCTCAGATATCGTTTGCTCTTTCACGATTGGATTTATCTTCATTGGCTCATGCCCTGATGCTTGCGAGCTACTAGACTTCGGCTCGGTAGACACTCTTTCTCCTGCAATCATTAAATTATCCTCCAATTGGATTGCATTCACGGTGACTGCTTCCCACGTAGTGATACCTCTAATGACTAGGCCATTATAAATACTTTCATGCCGTAGTCCCCTAATGAATCTATCGAGCAATTGGTTGTTGTTGAATCGCTCGTTTGGATTGCTTCGAGAATTCAAATTCTTTAGGCGACTAATGAAGTCTCTCACGGATTCACCTTCTTCTCATTGGGCTTTCTGGAGCTGAGAGGATACACCCCAAAGTACTCCCTCTGGTATGTATTATTTTAAGAACAATCTCCTAAGAGTAGAGTAGATTGTTTTCTCTTCTACTCTTAAGGTTCTATACCAATCTCCAGCCTTTCCGCTTAGGGTCAAACTCAAAGCCTTACACTTATGTAGCTCATTGTGCTCTTCCAAGGAATCGCACACATGTTCAAAGACTTCCATATGCTTTCTAGCATCTCCGTCTCCACTGAATTTCTGTGTGAGCTTAGCTACTTGAACTGTCTTGCTCCTAGGCTCTCTATCAGGTGCACTACGCATGTTTTCCGCAATAGAGCGACCGATAGTTTGAGCAAATGCTGCCAAATCTCCTATTTGAGCAGGTATAATGGGTGTATGTGCTCCTGGAACCACATGTGAGATGGGAGTTGGCCTTGGCCTTGGCATACGCGCGGCTCTTGGGTCCCATATTTCGTATGGTGGTGTACCAGACGGTGGTCCAAAGTTTACAGGCGTGGCCCTAGGCATAGGGGGTGCCTGATATGGCATGTTATTATTAAATGGCATGGCTCCACTTGTATAAGAGCTTGGTTAATTCCATTGTGGATTGTAAGCTCTTGGAATAATCGGAGGTGTAGGAGCTACATGAGGATGAGGTACGACAGGTGCACATGATTGATACATACATGTAGGTATAGTTGGGGGCACTGTGCTACTAGGCATCGGCGCAGTGTTAACAAATGAACTCCATGGTGTACTTCTTGTCATGCTCACCACTAGGATATGCATGGTAGCCGTAGTGTCATTAAGAGAAAGATGAGCTAGATCTGGGAAGGTAAAGCTGCCACTTGTGGGCTTAGATTGTACTGAGGCTCCTGACGAAACAACATATGGAGGATCAATGGGGCTCACTGAGGGAGTCTCCATTTGTGATAGGGTTGGTTGGTTGGCCTTTCTCGTATCCAAGAATCTCATTAGGCCTGTTGAAGGCATGTTGATCCCTGTGTTCTGTCTTTCTAACTCGACAATCCTATGGAGGACATCACAGACTTTCTGTTGTTGCTCATCTATGCTAGTAGCACCCGATGTGGATTGTAGAACATCTAACCAACCCACATGATAGGTGTGTCCTGTGTACCGATCAGTTAAAGCTTCTGCTTGTAGGTCATACTCCCAATTTTCATTTAAGAATATCCCATCTAGGCCTGGCGTGCTGGAGGTTTCCCTCGAAGTGGAAGCATTATTGCTCCCCATCGCTTGCCCCTCTGTGACTGCTACCTTGGGAGCACTCGGTTGCTCGGCTGGCATGATTGTTGTCATAGGAGCCTTTTCTTTCAGGGCTCGACTTTGTTCTAGCCTTCGTAGGTTCTCAATTTCCCTCTCCCTTGTTGCTTGCATATAGCGTTCGTTCTCTTGTACTTCGGCAAGACTCCTACCATCGAGTAGTAAAACCTCAGAGGGAGATAGTCCTAAAGGATCAGGAGGTGCAGTGGATGGAACATTCACATGCACACTCTCAAGAAGCATAGGGTCTATTTTAGGCATGAATGATGAATTTACTTCCCCAGTCCCTTCATTTATTTCATTAACCGCATGTTCGGAGCGAGTATCTCTACTAAGGGTCTCTTTTAAGCGGCTAAACACGCTAGACCCGGGCCGTGGGCCCATGGCATGCATGTCTTGACTTGAACTATGAGGGTTTGGTGTAGGATACCCCACCATGACTTCGTAGTCAGAGGAAGAATCACTAGACGCGATATGAGGATCTTGGGTCGCGCAACCTTGTGTCCCGGCCGAAGGTCCAGAACCTAGGGTGGAGGAATAATGGGTGCCCGCGTAAATGGAGGCACTACCAATATGCTTGTGCTCTAACACTCATCCAGAGCGTAGGTTCATATGACTTGGATCCCCTAGAAGTGTCAGTGAGTGCCCGTGAAGGCTGCTCACCTAGTAATTTTGGGTGTTTTGCAACCCAAGTCTTTTCTTATTTATTTATTTTTTGATTTTTTGGTCCTTTTTTTTGACCCAGCTATAGAATAGAACGTATGATAGCTCAAAACGAGCGTCTCGGTCAGAGGGACGTGCCGTGCTTTACAGCCCTCCGTTTGGTCACTTTATGCCCTCGGAATCCCTAAAACGGTCAATTTCTAGTAGGGAACTAGGCCCGAATTAGAAAGTCTAAGGGTGCAAGTGGGAAGAGAAGGGAGGAGAGTGGAGGACTTGCCCCACATGCTCTCATTCCCTCTTGAGGGGGTAGGGTATATATATAAGAGTGAGTCTAGTATATATCATAAGACTGAGGCCTGAGGCCTTGGCCTGGGCTTGGGCTTGGGCTTGGGCTTGGGGAAATGATCCCGATCCCGATCCAAATTTTAGTGTAGCCCCCCAGTCACTCACGCTTCCATATTTTTGGTTTTTTTTTTTAATTTTAATTTTAAATTTTTTTTTTGAGGCGACGATCGCACGCGGTTTAGGTGACTGTCTACCTACTTCCTCTCTCACTACCTTATTGTGCAAAGACTGTGTGCAGGCAAACCTTGACAGAAAACTGTGTATAGACTGTGTGCAAACAGAAATTGCTAACTGTCTACCTACTTATTCATTCACTGCGAACAAGCTAACGACTACTAATTGTGCAAAGACTGTGTGCAAACAGAAAACACAACATTATGCAGAAATCACAGAACTTGCAGACAATACAGAAATTAACAACTTGCAAAAAAATAACTCATTCCTCTTCCTCTTCCTCTTCTTTCCTACTACAAACAACTCATAGGAGAAGCACAAAGTGCCTCTTGGGCTTAGGGCAGGGCGATTCCCCGGCAACCGCGCCAAAAAATGTGCGCTCCTTGCCGCACTGTTGAAGCAAAGGACTTGCCTAACACTGTGTGCGAGTCACAGACGGCTCCAAGCACACAACTAGCTTAACTAGTAAGCTCAAAAGAGGGCAATGGTGTGTCACTCACCGCTCTATGCTCCTGCCCTGGAGGTTTCCTCGCCGCGAAGAAGAAGGAGACGCCGCTACGTCGCGCTCAACCGCTTCACCGCCGTCGTGCCGCCGCAATGCTCGATCGCACTCTCTCTCTCTCTCTCTCACACACACACACACATACACACACACACACAAGGAGGTGAAGAAGAAGAAGATGGAGATGGAGATGGAGCAAGAGCACTCTTCTCTTGCACAAATGAGAGAATGAGTGAATTTTAGGTTTAGTTGGCTTTTATATGAGCTCACCCCATTCACACTTGGGCGCCCATGCTTAGCCAACTAATCCCTTGAATGTCCCAGTTAGAGTGCGCCTCTCATCGGCCATCACTCTTACCCTTTTCCTATTGGACCGACAAGCCCGGTACCTGGCTTTACCAAATAAATAATATAATGTCCACCG
Source organism: Adiantum capillus-veneris (assembly GCF_014529385.1). Classification (NCBI taxonomy): domain Eukaryota; kingdom Viridiplantae; phylum Streptophyta; class Polypodiopsida; order Polypodiales; family Pteridaceae; genus Adiantum; species Adiantum capillus-veneris. The sequence goes on from NC_140941.1 coordinate 119,968,308, forward strand.
TAGGTTACAACGTCCGTCTCGTAGGTGATAGGGTGTCCGTGAGCCGTGAGGGTTAACATGGGGGGTTAGGACTGATTCAACATTGGAAATAAAATGAACATGTTGAGCTAGATTTTCCCTAGCAGACATTCTTTCCTCTTGCAAACAGCATACCCATCAATCATTTCCTTCCTACTTTAGAACTTAATGTACAATGAATTCAATGCCGAGGTTTCCGTCGGATTTCTCCAACATGTTTGGGGATATGTTCATTCCTAGCTAAACGTGTGCAATGTTAAATTGAACAACTTGAATGAAATTCTGACCTACCTCTTCCATTTCCTCATCGGTGGCCCGTGAGATGGCCGGTATTTGATCGTCCATGGGAGCTTTTCCTTTTCCATTGTCATTGCTTGTTCCCGTCTCGCGGTCGTGGGCACCACCGAAGCGAGTTCTCTTAACCGGAGCCATTTTACTCACTACTTGAAGTAATTAGCTTGGAGAAAAAGCTAAGGTTCGCAAGCGTCATAACAACCCAATAGATAGATTAGCAACATCAATTAATCTCTCCTATATGAGAGGTCTAGATTTTTCCATATAGCAATCCTTATGGATGACACATAATCCTATGGGAACTGGCTCTAAAGATAATTACTCAGCTTACATGATTAAGAATAATAGGATTTCACTAATGGAATTACCAGAGAGATGAATTAAGTATGATTAATCTCTTTCCTAGCAAATAGATGGTGCAGATTCACCTTATGCAGAGGTGTGAGGAAAGTCAACTCTTAGAGACTAAACGACGGATTAATTTTCCCTTTATTACATCTTAATGCATAAGAGAAATGAATTTAATTCAGCTACAATATTAATGAGTGACAGAAAGAGTGATTCTCATCAATCTACACAATTATCGGCTTACCGATTAATTACTATGCTACCTAGAGAGAGAAAATTCTAATAATCATGCACTAATCATTAATGAAGAGTGATGAATGGCTGATAATTCAGCTATGGGATGATGATTATATAATAGAACATGGTTAAGGAAAAATTAGAGAGTAATTATAGAGAATTACGACTAGGAATAAGCATAATAGACGAGGAATTTAGATGGTAATGAAAAGAATTTACAGAAGGCATTAATTAAACCGTGGTTACCCTGATTAAGGGCTGATAATATTATCGATTCTCTGATCTAATCGAGCTTCTTGAGATGAGAATTCGACATCACCTCCCTCCTTGCTTCTCCTTCAAAAGGTGTGTGTACCGGCAGCACCTTCCCAGTGTGTGTAGGTGTGTGTGTGTGCACTATGTGTGTGTGAGCATATGTGTGTGTGTGTGTGTGTGTGTGTGTGAGCATATGTGTGTGTGTGTGTGAGTAGGCCTTTAAATAGTCTCCTACAGGCTGAAAATCGATTTGTGCTGCTATAAGCATCTGAGTGAGCACGCAGTCCTTGCATGGCAAGTCTAGTTGCCTACCTATCAAGTGTCCAATTGGTTTAGTTAACTGGTTCTCACACTTAGTTGCAAGCTTGGAAACTTCCCAAAGACTCCCACAAAGCAAGAGGGCGCCCCCTAGCTGCTAAAGCTGGACTGGAGTGGCCTGGAACCTGTTCCCACACAGTCCCGGGCTCCGGTGCCTCCCCGCTCAATTTTTGGAAAAAAATGATTTTAGGCTAAAGCGGGCCATACGAGTCGGATTTTGATGTCGTAAATTTCTATACGGAGCTCTAACTAAGACGTACTGGCCCGAGTACCTGCCATATTTAGCAGCCCCCAGGGTCCGAAAATGCATTTTTTTCAAATTTGGGGTACGTGTGCAGTTTTTTGAGACGGTCAAAACTAGACGGGTCGGGCGACCAAAAACTTTCTATTTTTGGAATTTTTTTACAAAAATTATTTTAATTCACATTTCGAAGCTTTAAAACATCATGGCACTGACAGAATTTGGAAAACGGCTAAAAATAGTAACTTTTTCCATTATGCTCATTTCATGGTACAATGGTGCTCTTTTGATCGGGGTCAGAGACCTTACAACCTCCCCAACGTGAAAAATTTGAGATGTCCTCATCTCAAGAATGTGTTTGGGTAATCTTTTATGAGCGTTGGTTCGTCCTCCCAAGTTGCATCTTCTTCAGGGTAATCCTTCCACTTTACCAGATGCTCTGTGATAGTTCTGTTGCGTAACTTCCTTTCCCTTGTTTCCAGTATGTAGTCAGGTTGGAGCTTGAGTACTCCTTGTGCTGGCATGATTATCTGATTTGGGTCCAAGAATTGATCAGGATTGGGGATATAGGGTTTGAGTAAGCTGACGTGGAACACATCATGAACCTTCAAGTTTGCAGGTAACTTTAGCTTGTAGGCTTGGTCACTTACAACCTTAACGATCTCTAATGGTCCACAATACCTTGGGCTTAGCTTCTTATATCTGCATAGAGATAAGTTGCTTTTCTTTGGTCGGACTCGGAGAAAAACCTTATCTCCTTCTTTGAAAGTTCTTTCTGAACGGTTCTTATCTGCATAGTGCTTCTGTCTATCCTGAGCGGCCTGAATGTCCTGGCGAATAGCTCTAGTCTGTGCTTCCATATCTTCTAACATCTTCCTAGATGCTTCTACCCTGATGGTTGGATCTGAGAAGTTCAGTGGCGCTAAATAGTCCTGTCCATAAAGGTGACATTCCAATGCTTCTGTGTTCGGAAGAGTTATAAGCATACTCCACCAAAGGTAGATATTGTAACCACTTCTTTGGTTCTTGCAAGCAATAGGCTTTGAGAATGTCCTCGATGAATTGATTAACCCTTTCAGTTTGCCCATCTGACTGGGGAGGATACGCTATACTGAAAGCTAATTGTGACCCAATAGATTGGAAAAGAGAAGTCCAAAATTTTGATGTAAACTTGGCATCTCTATCACTAACGATACGCTTGGGTAGACCATGTAGCCTAAAAATCTCCTTGATGAATACTCGACTAATGTCTGAAGCAGTAAAGGTTGTCTTTACGGGTATTATATGAGCCACTTTTGTGAGCATATCAACAACCACAAAAGCAGAATCATAACCTCCTGTAGAAGGTAATCCTGTAACAAAATCCATACTAATGCATTCATATTTCATCTGGGGTATGTCAAGAGGTTGAAGTTGCTTTGGTAACTTGATCCTTTCAGTCTTTATCCGCTGACAAGAAAGACATTTCCTCACATAGCGAAGTATGTCTCCTTTCATTCCAGACCAAAAATAACTCCTCCTGACAGCATGAAGAGTCTTAGCATAGCCTGGATGTCCGGATGTAGGGCTATCGTGTGCTTCATACAAAATGGCCTTCTTTAAGGCTGGATCTCTGGGTACACAGAGTCTATGTCTGTAGTAAAGACATCCTCCCATAAGAGAGTAATCTTTAGCTTCAGGCATCTTATTCTGCTGAACTAATGATACTATACGTTGGTACTCTAGATCTACCAAGGATGCTTCTTTGATTCCATCCCAGATAGGGTTATTTGGAATAGAGATAGCTCCGAGAAAGGATTTTCGGCTAAGACCATCTGCAATTGCATTTCCTTTCCTGGTCTATACTTTATGTCAAGGTCATATTCTTGTAATAGCTCTATCCATCGTCGTTGTCGCATATTGAGAATATGTTGAGTAGAAATCCATTTTAAGCTCTTGTGGTTTGTAACCAGCTGAAACTTGCGCCCAAGAAGATAATGTCTCCATAACTTCAGCGCATGAATAACTGCTAAAAGTTCCAAATCATCAGTAGGATAATTCTTCTCATGATCTCTCAGCTTTTGCGAAGTATACGCCACTGGTCTTCCTTCTTGAGTAAGAACCCCGCCTAGAGAAAATTTGCTAGCGTCGGTTGCTACTTCAAATTCCTTGCTGAAATCCGGAAGCTTTAAAATAGGAGCTGAGACCAAGAACTCTTTTAGTTTAGCAAAGCTAGACTCATGCTCGGTCTTCCATTCGATCCTCATTCCTTTCTTCAGGAGTTCCGTCAAAGGTGTAGCAATACGTGCATAGTCCTTGACAAAAATCCTATACCATCCCGTTATTCCAAGAAATCCTCTTACTTCGCTGACAATGGATGGTTGAGGCCAATCAACAATATCCTTGACTTTGTCTGGGTCCACTAAAATCCCTTCAGCCGATATGAAAAATCCAAGATAGTTGACCTTTGGTGAGCAAAAAGTGCACTTGCTCTCTTTAGCGTAAAGTTGGTGCTCCCGAAGAAGATCAAGTACTTTGCGAACATGTCCTTCGTGATCTGCCTCGTTCTTAGAATAGATCAGAATGTCATCAAAGAAAACCAAGACAAAATCATCCAGGTAAGGTCTGAAAATATCATGCATAAGTCGATTGAAGCTTGCAGGAGCATTTGTTAGACCAAAAGACATTACTGTGAAGTCGTAGTGCCCATACCTAGTGTTGAAAGCTGTCTTTGGAATATCTGATTCTTTGATTCTGATTTGGTAATATCTTGACCTTAGATCAATCTTTGTAAACATTTTAGCGCCGTGGAGCCTGTCCAAGAATTCGTCAATCCTTGGAATTGGATACTTGTTCTTGACAGTTACCTGGTTCAATCCACGGTAGTCTATGCATAGCCTTAAGGTTCCATCCTTCTTCTTCTGAAAAAGAACTGGAGCACCCCAAGGAGAAGTACTGGGTCGAATGAATCCCTGCTCAATGAGTTGTCTAAGTTGTTCCTTGAGTTCCATGGCCTCTGGAAGTGACATCTTATAAGGTCTTTTTGAAATAGGTTCACATCCAGGGATAGTCTCAATCTCATGATCTACCTCTCTTTGTGGCGGAAGATTCGTAAGGTCTTCAAGGAATACATCATCATACTCTCTCAATCAGATTGGTCAAAGTGAGGTATCTGATTGGTCCACCTTGTTGAGTTTTACTGCATAAATGTCATAAAATTTAATATCTAACAAACCCAAATTATTTTCTCATATTAAATTGATCACTTAATGTGGGAGAATAAACGGGAACAAGTGTTAAGATATAGATATGTGCTTATAGATCTATCTCTACACGGGGCCAATAGTAAAGGGGCCCAAATGGGAGATGGTCTATCAAGAGCAAGGCTAACCAATGGAGAATAAGACCTTAGGGTTAACTTCATTGAAGACCTCCAATAATGTGTGTAAAAGTCCTTTGACCTTAGGTAAGCTAGGGCTGAGCTTGAGGTGGGAACCCGGCCCAAACTCGAGGTGTTTGTCCTGCTTGAGGTGCTTGTCGTGCTTGAGGTGTTTGTCCTGCTTGAGGTGCTTGATTAAGGTGCTTGAGGTGCTTGACTTACTCCATGCTTGAGGTGCTTGACTTGCCGCTTGATTAAGGTGCTTGAGGTGCCTTGACATGCTTGCCTGAGATGCTTGTGGGAATACCCCCTAGTCCAAGTGCTTTGTCATGCTTGATGACTAAGGTGCTTGAGCTCCTAAAGTCAAAAGCATCCCTACAAGAACGGGGGCAAGCCCTTTTCCTAGGGATTAGAGAGAGAACACACACTCACACTCACAAGGGAAGCCCCGGCTTGAAGAGGCAGCAAGGACACATGTCAGGTCCCTACCCATGTTACCTTCATGTGTTGCTTGAAGCCTATTGGCTAGGCTTCAAAAGGGGTCCAATGATAAATTACTTGAATTATCTAATTGTTTTTGCATTTATCAAGTCTTCTCTCTCAAAGGGGAAAGGGGGACACTTGTCCCAAGGCTATCCCTGTTGCTTGTAATGGCTTCTGCTTGTGATTGGCTAGGCCTGGAGGGGTCCAATGAGCTACAAGGGGGGGTCGACCCAAGCAAGCTAGGGGGGTGCTTAGGGGGTATACTCACCAACACACACTCACAAGCACTCTCATTGTGTGCTATGCAAAGTGGAAGAGCTCCCTCTCCAAGCAAGTAAAGGTTGAGAGCCTACACCAACACTCTTAGCTATGGAGTGCAAATCCAACCAAGAGCCATGCTTCAATGCTTAAGCTTGCCATCTCCTTCTTCTTCATTACTATGATATTATGTATGCTAGCAACAAGAGTATGATAAGTGAGGAACTAATTCTTTCTCCTACGAAATGTTTCTTCTTCCTCTTCCCTACACTCATTCCCTGCTAGCTCTCTCCACCTTCGAAGGTGTTTGAGGTCTTGGGACTGAGGATTGGGATAGTTAAAGCTTTCTTCAAGTTTATGTTATGTTGGTGATGCATGAAGCTTTCCATCTTCATTGCTTCACCTAGGTCACAAGGAACACAAAGAATGTATTGTAACAAGTCTCTCTTTATGGGAGAAATCTTAATACAAATGCCTATTGGAGGGGGGACCGGCTCCACATAAATCCGGTCCTCAACTGTTGTCATGTTCTCTAAATTCTCTCTCTTGCAAAAGTATTGTCCATGCCAAGTTAACTAATTGCTATAATTATGTTGCTATCTTCAATTATGTCTACCCGCTATGCTCACAAAATCATTTCTTGAAAGTACTCTCATTAAATTCCGCTACTCTCAAATTGAATAGGCAAATTCCATTACATTGGTATCAAAGCATTTGGTTTCTCTTTTCTTGCTTAAGAAGAGAGGTCCTTAAGTAGCCTATAAATGGTTGATGTTGTTAATTATAATAGAGTAAGTGGAACTGGGATCTAATATCGATTTTGTTAAGCCCACTATGTGGGGGATGGTGCACACCTCGGGAGCTTTGGACTTAATGATGGAGTCTTTTTAGACTTGCCTACGGCTTTACCATTATTGAGCCATAAGAAGTCCGAAAGGAGCTAGCCCTTGGCAACTCTGCTATGTTAGACCTACTCCTCTACTCTCTATAATTAACCACTTTGAGCCGTGGGTGTAGATACTTAAGAGCCGATTTTCAAAGGCTAAGAGGAGTGGCAACTAAGGTTTCGTATTGCCAAAGCATACACTAAGTATAAACATAAATTTTGTTAACATGGCTGACAATAATCAAGAGAGTAGAATGAACATTGATAGCTTTGATTTTGCACATGAAGGTGCTAATGATGATGCTCCCATGTTTGTGAATTATCTCGTCACTAGGTTGCAACAAGCTATGGGCAACCCTGTTTTGCAAGCCGAAGTTACTCAACAACTTCGTGCTTATGGAATTTCCCTTCCTCTCCCAGAGGGGAGAGAGCTTAGGAGGCCTCTTGAAGAGACCCCCAAAAGAAGACTCTCTCCCATTCGAGAGGAGGAATCCAATGAGAAAGAAATCAATGACAGTCTAAGTTCTTTTGAAGATGTGGCTCCACGAAGACGGAGGTCTAGATGATCGCCTACTCCTCCCAAGAGGAAAAGAGCAACCTATAGTCCTTCTCCTCATCACTCTGAAAGGCAAGAGAGGAAACAAAGGAAGAAAAGGTCTAGGAAGAGGTCACCCTCTTCTCCTTCTTCTTCACCTTCCTCCTATTTCGATGAAAGTTATGGCTATTCTCCTAGAGAATACAAGAGGGGAGGACATCGCAAATCATTTCCTGCATGGCGAAGGTCACAAAAGCTAAATAAGTTCAAGGAGGGAGGAAAGAGTATCTCTTTTCTCACCTACGATGGCACCTTTGGTGCTACCGACAAAGTGTTGGCCTTCATCCAGCAATTTGATGCGACCTTTGGGGACGAGGGCTTCACAGACTCCTCCAAGCTACGCCATGTAGCTATGCACTTCCAAAAATCAGCTCGTCAATGGTGGGCTAGCGTTCGTGGCAATGGAGAAGCCCCAAAGACATGGAAAACTCTATGAGTTTCCATCATGAAGCAATTTCTTCCAAGTGATACTAAAGATAAAGTTCTTACCGAATGGCGCGGATTGAAGCTTCTCTCTCATGAATCTATCAACAAGTATGTAGACAAGTTTTGGGATTTACATCTCAAAGCTACCGTCTTTCAAAAGATAGACTTTGCCGAACAAAGACAACAATTTTGTGCGGGATTACCTGAAGAGATGGCCGAATACATCAACTCTCAACGGCCCGGTACTATTACCGAAGTAATCCACCACACCATGGTTGCTTCACGCATCAATTTCCATCAAGGGGCTAGACGTAATGTCAAGCCCATGGAAAACAAAGATAAAAATGATGCAAAGGGGAAATCCAATGCTCAAAATAATTCCCAAGGCACTTCCAACAACAACAACAACAACAACAACAACAATCGGTCCAAGGAGAAGGGAGTTTACAAAGGTAAAAACAAACTCTCTCTTGAAGAGCTTGAAGCTTTTTGCAAGGACCATAAATGTTTCAAGTGTGGGGAGCAAGGACATGGCTATCGTTCTTGCCCCAAGAAGAATACTCGCAATGAGACTCCTAGGGCTTCCACCATCAAAGCTCCAAAAGAGGATGCTCATTGCAAAGGATCATCACTCTCCTATGCTTGGGGAAAGGTAAGAGAGCATGATGCCTTCATCTTGTTTGACCCTGACTCTACTCTCAACTTCATATCAATAGAGTTGGCCACCAAGTTGGGCATTCAAGCTTTTGAGATGGGAGATATAGTAACAACTGATGCAGCTTTCAAGGGACAACAAGCCTCCGTTACTCCCTTGATTGGGAAGTTGAGGCTTCATGTCCAAAGCTATGTCGACAAAGAAGACTTCTTCATCTCTCCTCTCCAACATCAGGATGTTATCCTAGGGGCACCATGGTTTGATCGCATGGCTGCCAACATGAAGTTCCCTGAAAGGAGAATTTACGTCACCTACAGGGGAAAGAACATGTATATAGATGCTAGTGAGAGTGGTCGCACTATTCCACTTGTAAATCCTCTTTCTTTTGATAAATCAATGAAGAGCTCAGTTTCTGTGTACATGATTTATGTCAATGAGTCTCTAAAAGCTAATAATGTTTCATCAAATGAAAATGATAGGAATCAAGAAGAGTTAGACTTGTCTACTTTTCTAAAAGGATTCCAAGATGTGTTCATCGATGATATCCCTATGGACCTACCTCCAAAACGAGGGGATGATGACCATCGTATTGAGCTCCTTCCAGGAAGCTCACCGCCTAACAAACCTCCATATCGAGTCTCACAAGCTCAACAAGAGGAGATTATGAGGCAAGTACAGGAATTGGTAGACAAAGGGATGGTGAGGCCTAGTTCCTGTCCCTTTTGCTCTCCAGGCCTTTTAGTGCAAAAGAAATATGGTACATACCGTATGTGTGTGGACTATCGAGCACTAAACCATATCACTATCAAAAACAGATTTCCCGTGCCTCGGGTAGAAGATTTGTTTGATAAGCTACAAGGCTCTACCTACTTCAGTAGGATTGACCTTAAGAGTGGCTATCATCAAATAAGGATAGTGGATGAAGATATCCTAAAGACCGCGTTTCGCACAACATTTGGTCTTTATGAATATCTAGTCATGCCTTTTGGCTTGACTAATGCACCAACTACTTTCAATCGTCTCATGGAGAAAATTTTTAGACCATATCGTAAATTCACTGGAGTGTTCTTTGATGATATCATCATCTACTCCAAGTCTTTGGAGGAACATAAGCAACATCTCCAAGTGATTTTTCAAGCCTTGAGGGAGAACAAACTTTTTCTCAACCAAAAGAAAAGTGAATTCTTCCTTCAAGAGATTCAATATCTAGGTCATATTATCTCTCACGATGGTATTCGTATGGATCCATCAAAGTTAGAGGTAATAAAATCATGACCTAACCCAAGGAATCTACATGAGCTAAGAAGCTTTATTGGTATGTGTGCATACTATAGACGCTTCATAGCAAAATTCTCTCAAGTAGCAGGACCACTACACGACTTAACAAAGAAGAACGTTAAGTTTGTATGGACTGCTAAGGAGCAAAATGCTTTTGAAAAACTCAAAGAGAAGCTTACTTCCCAACCAGTCCTCGTGCTTCCGGATCTCTCAAAGCCATTTGAGGTCCAATGTGATACGTGTGATGATTGCCTTGGAGCGGTTTTGCTTCAAGAAGGGCATGCCATAGCATATGAGAGCCGAAGGGTCAATAGTGATGAACGAGTCTTGGGCATTTATGAGAAAGAGCTTTTAGCTGTTCTACATGCCCTAGACACATGGAAGCACTACCTATTGGGGACTCCATTTATCCTACGAACCGACCACCAAAGTCTCAAGTATTTCATGACGCAAACCAAGCTTTCCGACAAACAAATGAGGTGGGCAAATTTTCTTTCTCAATTTAATTTCCATATTGCTCACATAGCTGGTAAGCACAATCAAGTTGCCGATGCACTTTCACGACGACCAAAAGTTAATGCGGTGTCTATAGCTACTCACAATGATCTATCCTCTGTGATAGATGAGTATGCTACTGACCCTGACTTTAGAGACATAATGTCAGCCCTTGCTTTGGGGAAGAAAGAGGAACCATTCACCTTGCAGGATGGTTATCTTCTCCACGGCAATAGGCTATGTGTTACCCATTCCCTTCGTGAGAAGGTTATGTATGAATCCCACGCTCCTCCATATGCAGCGCATAGAGGTATTCAACCTACTCTCCAAGGAGTAGAGACGTATTTCTATTGGCCTACCTTGAAAGTGGACATACAAGAGTATGTTTCAAAATGTGTAGTATGCCAAAAGACCAAGTATGATAGAGGGAAGCAACCTAGATTACTCCAGCCATTGCCTATTCCAAATTCACCATGGGAGAGTATATCCATGGATTTCATCTTTGGATTACCCAAGTCTATCCATGGGATTACAGGAATATGGACAATAGTCGATAGGTTTAGCAAGCAAGCACATTTTATTCCTGTCAAAAAGACTATTAAGGCACATCAAATGGCAACTCTCTTCATATCTCAGATTTTCAAGCACCATGGATTACCCACATCCATCGTGTCAGATAGAGATCCTAGAATGACCAGTAATTTCTGGAAAGGTCTCTTTGAAAATCTAGGAACAAGATTGAATTTCTCTTCGGCCTATCACCCACAAACGGATGGCCAAAGTGAGATAGCCAATCTTACGATACTCGATCTACTCAAGACTTATGTTACCGAAGTAGATCAACGCTCACAATGGGAAAAGTATTTACCTCTAGTAGAGTATGCCTACAATAATACTGTCCATACTTCTACCGGGAAAGCACCTTTCGAGATCATAGAGGGAAGACCTAAAAGTCCCTTGCTACTCAAAGTACATGGGAAGATCTTCGCCGCCGATGAATATAGCCGTGACCTACAAGAATCTTTTCAAAAGATTAGGGAGGCTATAGCCATCTCTCAGCAAAGGCAAAAAGCTGCTGCTGATAAGCACAGAAGAGCCTTAATGTTCAACGAAAATGATTGGGTCTTACTCAAGTTTCCTAAGGCTCGATTAAGGCAAACGACGGGCAAAAATCCTACGGGCCATCAAAAGTATTATGCTAAACTAGCAAAAAGATACTATGGTCCTTTCCAAATCTTGAAGCCTATCAATGAGACGGCTTATCAACTCAAGTTTCCCAACCATTGGCTTATACACAATGCCTTTCATGTAAGCCTACTTAAGCCCTACAAAGGAGAGCCACCAATTGAACCAATTATTGAAGACCCTCCCAAAATTGAAGACCAAGAAGAGGTGCTACAACCCGAAGCTGTCCCTCGGCATGAAGACAAGGTACTATGACATGGTAAGATAATCCAACGGTATCTTATTAAGTTCAAAAATTATCCTTTTGAAGATGGTAAATGGATGCAAGGAGTACAACTTAAGGATAGTATGAACCTTGTCAATGCTTACAATGCTACATTAAAGTAAGCAAATGTACAACTCTCTTTTAAATGACTCATGTTTTTGTCTTATAAGACTAATCCTCTTTTTCATTGTGCACAAATTTAACTAGTATGCATGCTTAGAATCATGTTTGTGATGACGAAGTCTCTCAAACACCAAGTAGAATTTGTCACTCTACTTTGGGAGAATGAAATGGACTAAAGAGCAGACATGCTTGCTGCAGCTATGTCTCCCAAGCACCAAATGGATTAGTCATCCATTTTGGAAAGATGTCGTAGGGTAAAAAAGGGATCGTCTACCCGCTAAGTACGATTGACTAATGACTAAGCCTTTATCTCTTCTACCTCATAGTCGAGGACGACTATGATTTCAAGAGAGAGGTAATGTCATAAAATCTAATATCTAACCAACCCAAATGATTTTCTCATATTAAATTGATCACTTAATGTGGGAGAATAAACGGGAACAAGTGTTAAGATATAGATATGTGCTTATAGATCTATCTCAACACGGGGCCAATAGTAAAGGGGCCCAAATGGGAGATGGTCTATCAAGAGCAAGGCTAACCAATGGAGCATAAGACCTTAGGGTTAGCTTCATTGAAGACCTCCAATAATGTGTGTAAAAGTCCTTTGACCTTAGGTAAGCTAGGGCTGAGCTTGAGGTGGGAACCCGGCCCAAGCTTGAGGTGTTTGTCCTGCTTGAGGTGCTTGTCGTGCTTGAGGTGTTTGTCCTGCTTGAGGTGCTTGATTAAGGTGCTTGAGGTGCTTGACTTACTCCATGCTTGAGGTGCTTGACTTGCCGCTTGATTAAGGTGCTTGAGGTGCCTTGACATGCTTGCCTGAGATGCTTGTAGGAATACCCCCTAGTCCAAGTGCTTTGTCATGCTTGATGACTAAGGTGCTTGAGCTCCTAAAGTCAAAAGCATCCCTACAAGAGGGGGGGCGAGCCCTTTTCCTAGGGATTAGAGAGAGAACACACACTCACACTCACACTCACAAGGGAAGCCCCAGCTTGAAGAGGCAGCAAGGACACATGTCAGGTCCCTACCCATGTTACCTTCATGTGTTGCTTGAAGCCTATTGGCTAGGCTTCAAAAGGGGTCCAATGATAAATTACTTGAATTATCTAATTGTTTTTGCATTTATCAAGTCTTCTCTCTCAAAGGGGAAAGGGGGACACTTGTCCCAAGGCTATCCCTGTTGCTTATAATGGCTTCTGCTTGTGATTGGCTAGGCCTGGAGGGGTCCAATGAGCTACAAGGGGGGGTCGACCCAAGCAAGCTAGGGGGGTGCTTAGGGGGTATACTCACCAACACACACTCACAAGCACTCTCATTGTGTGCTATGCAAAGTGGAAGAGCTCCCTCTCCAAGCAAGTAAAGGTTGAGAGCCTACACCAACACTCTTAGCTATGGAGTGCAAATCCAACCAAGAGCCATGCTTCAATGCTTAAGCTTGCCATCTCCTTCTTCTTCATTACTATGCTATTATGTATGCTAGCAACAAGAGTATGATAAGTGAGGAACTAATTCTTTCTCCTACGAAATGTTTCTTCTTCCTCTTCCCTACACTCATTCCCTGCTAGCTCTCTCCACCTTCGAAGGTGTTTGAGGTGTTGGGACTGAGGCTTGGGATAGTTAAAGCTTTCTTCAAGTTTATGTTATGTTGGTGATGCATGAAGCTTTCCATCTTCATTGCTTCACCTAGGTCACAAGGAACACAAAGAATGTATTGTAACAAGTCTCTCTTTATGGGAGAAATCTTAATACAAATGCCTATTGGAGGGGGGACTGGCTCCACATAAATCAGGTCCTCAACTGTTGTCATGTTCTCTAAATTCTCTCTCTTGCAAAAGTATTGTCCATGCCAAGTTAACTAATTGCTATAATTATGTTGCTATCTTCAATTATGTCTACCCGCTATGCTCACAAAATCATTTCTTGAAAGTACTCTCATTAAATTCCGCTACTCTCAAATTGAAGAGGCAAATTCCATTACATAAATTTGCTGACCCTTCCTTAGTCCCTTCAAAAGTATGCTGGCCTTAACTAGAGTAGCCCTAGGTCTCCCATTTTCCCCCTGGATCAAGGCTTCATTACCCAAGTTATCTGTAAAGGTAAAGTTCCCTTGTGCACAATGTACGTGGGCCCTATTTTGCTTTTGCCAGTCCATCCCTAGTATCCCATCAAAGAATCCTAAGGGTAGGGTTCAAAATTGGGAAGAAGTTGGGTGTCCCCCTAAATCAAAATCGATTTTTCCTGCAGAATGTTGAGATACTACTTCCTTGCCGTTTGCTAACTCTACAACTAGATTGCTTGTTGGATACTTATCTAGCTTTAGCTTCCTCATGCATCGGGGTGAAAGAAATGAAAGAGTACTACCACAATCTATAAGGAAGTTAACTTTTTCACCTCTGAGAGATCCTGGCGTATGAATGACTGCGTATTGCTCGCAACCATTGGGATTGTCAATTGCAGCATGTAGGGTTTCTCTCTCCACTGCTTCATCACCCACAGTTGGTTGTACCACTGCGGCATTCACTCTGGTGGTACCTCCACGCCCTCGCCCTCTGTTTATCCTTCCTTGTCCTCCTCTTCCATTAGCTTGGCCACGCCCACGGGTATTCAAGGGTATGGCATTGGCGTTGGTTGCCTGAATGTTCCTGGGGCAATTGGATCTGTAATGTCCATGCTCGCCGCAACCATAGCATCGAACATCAGGGAACTCCATGGTTGTGGTGGTAGCCACAATAGGACGCTGGTCATATGCTTGGTTGGCTGGTCTGTTATTCCAAGCAGTTGTCCTTGCCCTCTTTGCCCAATGATTCCTCCTGTTCTGATTAACCTTTTGTACTTTGAGAGCTAGAGATTTGGCCCTTAACAAGGCATCCTGTAGTGTTGTCGGCCTGAGAGCTTCCAACCGAGTATTCAAGGGATCGATTAGTCCTTGGCAAAACCTCTCCACCTGTTGTTCCAAGGTCATCTTAGGAGCATATCTCCAAAGAGTGACAAACCTTGCATAATATTCTTCGACAAATGAATTCAGTTGCTGCTGAAGTGAAAAGAATTCATTCATCCTCAAGGTTCTATAGGCAGGTGGTAAGTAACGTCCCATTATTGCAGCTTTGATGTCTTCCCAAGATTGGGAAGATCCCTTAATATCCAGGTCCTTGCAATGTTGCTTCCACCATATCTTGGCATCACCAGTCAAGCGGAACATTGCAAGCATGGTCTGATTTACGGGTTGGGTTCCTGCAGCTTCAAAGTAGTTGTCCATGGCTTCCATCCACACTTCCGCATCTCTCTCCACATTTGCCCCCTCACCCTTAAATATCGGAGGTTGGGCTTGCTAAGGAGGAGCTTCTTCTCTTGTGCTGCCGAGTATAGAGCAACAGGCGGTGCCTACATGGGTTATACAAATTTCTTGATACCATTACTTGGATTTCAAAATAGACACGAGACTTTAATAAAATTTCAAAATTCCACTTTATCAAGAGACAAAGATTCAGAGACAAAAAGCACTTTATTGATGAAAATTTATTACAATCGAAACCCCTCAAGGTTTAGGATAACTGATGATCAGCTTATTACATGGCTTCATGGATTGCGTATGACATACGCCTAGGAGATGGTATTCACATGATGCACTACTTCGTTCGTGAAATAGTTCCTGTACTCATTCTTGAGTGGATAATAAACTAAGATATCAAGCCGGAATTCCTCTTTTGGTACTCCAAAGGTTTTGACTCTGTTTGCTGGGATCACATTGGTGACCTTCTCCAGGAGCCAGTCGTTGAGGGTTTGATTGGTGTCGTCTGAGACAATCAGGTCCAATCATGTAGGCACCAAGTAGAATATCTCCACCACCCTCAACTCTTCTCCCCAACGTATCTTCTTCACATCAGTAGCCAGGCATCCTAGCTTCCGAGCATTGATGTAGTAAACCCCTCCTGGAAATGTCCAATCAAGTTCTCATCCTTTATCAATGCGAGTGGAGTGTGGCGTATGAGCCTTCATCAGTATCTCCATGACATCTCGCCTGCACTGGTAAACTAGGGATCTTCGAGCTTGTTTATAAATAAGCTCAAACACTTGGAATTTCCGATATTCGAGCATGGGGTCTTTCTGCAACACCAATGCAAGGAATTCGGATCAACTACCTATATACTTTCAGTTCCTTATTTAAATATTCAAACAGTACGACTTTATTTCCTAGCCTAATCTAGGCTCTGATACCAGGTGTGAGGTCCCCACCCCGCCGTATCAACCAACGGATTGGATGGTGAACCTGGTGGCCACTAGATCTATTGCGGAAGCAAACAAAAAGGTTCAGGGTTCAACTAGCGGACGATCTCTCATCACAAAGTGAGTCGAGTTTGAGCCTAGTAGTAGGAAGATCTAGCTCCACCTCGCAAGGGAAGCATACTTAAACTATCTAGCGATCCTAAGACTCACCTTCCAAGAGGAGAGACACCCCGAGTGTCTTTTTCCCCATGTTTCAGAGGCACGTACTCTCGAGATTTCACCGCTTTAGGGGCAATGAATATTACTAATATCGACGTAAGCACTATGGGGACAGAGAGTTCCCGACCAATCGGGACCACCCATCTCGTAGGCATTGGCAACCTGAGCCAAGCCCACACTTTCCACCCCCACAGTCACACTTCCTTGTGTGACCTAATTACTACCACAAAGGTTGTTCAACATAAACATTCCTTGTTTTAATTCCGAAGCACATTGTTCCTTAAGACAGCCCTTCAACCAGTATTGCAAACAACACCAAGACAGTATTCTAGTAAAAATTCTACTCAAACTTATTCATTAAAATTCCAATGTTCTGGAGGTACAACATCCCCCCTCTAGCGAGAGTTCACTCCTTCCGTTGTCGCCTAGCTGCCCATACAACTAGGTATGTCCACTGCATAGAAAGCATGTCATGGACACTCCCACCGCATAGAAAGCAAGACGTGGGTTCCCACCGCATAGAAAGCAAGTCGTGGGTATCCACCGCATAGAAAGCAAGTCGTGGATTCAAGAGCCCGTAACGAGGAACTCTGCCCCCTGTGATCATTAGGGGGGTCAGGACTGATTCAACATTGGAAATAAAATGAACATGTCGAGCTAAATTTTCCCTAGCAGACATTCTTTCCTCTTGCAAACAGCATACCCATCAATCATTTCCTTCCTACTTTAGAACTTAATGTACAATGAATTCAATGCCGAGGTTTCCGTCGGATTTCTCCAACATGTTTGGGGATATGTTCATTCCTAGCTAAAAGTGTGCAATGTTAAATTGAACAACTTGAATGAAATTATGACCCACCTCTTCCATTTCCTCGTAGATGGCCCGTGAGATGGCCGGTATTTGATCGTCCATGGGAGATTTTCCTTTTCCATTGTCATTGCTTGTTCCCGCCGCGCGGTTGTGGACACCATCGAAGCAAGTTCTCTTAACCGGAGTCATTTTACTCACTAATTTAAGTAATCAGCTTGGAGAAAAAGCTAAGGTTTGCAAGCGTCATAACAACCCAATAGATAGATTAGCAACATCAATTAATCCCTCCTATATGAGAGGTCTAGATTTTTCCATATAGCAATCCTTATGGATGACACATAATCCTATGGGAACCGGCTCTAAAGATAATTACTCAGCTTACATGATTAAGAATAATAGGATTTCACTAATGGAATTACCAGAGAGATGAATTAAGTATGATTAATCTCTTTCCTAGCAAATAGATGGTGCAGATTCACCTTATGCATAGGTGTGAGGAAAGTCAACTTTTAGAGACTAAACGACGAATTATTTTTTCCTTAATTACATCTTAATGCATAAGAGAAATGAATTTAATTCAGCTACAATATTAATGAGTGACAGAAAGAGTGATTCTCATAAATCTACACAATTACCGGCTTACCGATTAATTACTATGCTACCTAGAGAGAGAAAATTCTAATAATCATGCACTAATCATTAATCAAGAGTGATGAATGGCTGATAATTCAGCTATGGGATGATGATTATATAATAGAACATGGTTAAGGAGAAATTAGAGAGTAATTATAGAGAATTACGACTAGGAATAAGCATAATAGACGAGGAATTTAGATAGTAATGAAAAGAATTTACAGAAGGCATTAATTAAACCGTGGTTACCCTGATTAAGGGCTGATAATCTTCTCGATTCTCTGATCTAATCGAGCTTCTTGAGGCAAGAATTCGACAACACCTCCCTCCTTGCTTCTCCTTCAAAAGGTGTGTGTACCGGCAACACCTTCCCAGTGTGTGTAGGTGTGTGTGTGTGTGTGTGCACTATGTGTGTGTGAGCATATGTGTGTGTGTGTGTGTGTGTGTGTGTGTGTGTGTGTGTGTGAGCATATGTGTGTGTGTGTTTGAGTAGGCCTTTAAATAGGCTCCTACAGGCTGAAAATCGATTTGTGCTGCTATAAGCATCTGAGTGAGCACTCAGTCCTTGCATGGCAAGTCTAGTTGCCTACCGACCAAGTGTCCAGTTGGTTTAGTTAACTGGTTCTCACACTTAGTTGCAAGCTTGGAAACTTCCCAAAGACTCCCACAAGGCAAGAGGGCGCCCCCTAGCTGCTAAAGCTGGACTGGAGTGGCCTGGAACCTGTTCCCACACAGTCCCGGGCTCCGGTGCCTCCCCACTCAATTTTTGGAAAAAAATGATTTTAGGCTAAAGCGGGCCATACGAGTCGGATTTTGATGTCGTAAATTTCTATACGGAGCTCTAACTAAGACGTACTGGCCCGAGTACCTGCCATATTTAGCAACCCCCGGGTTTCGAAAATGCATTTTTTTCAAATTTGGGGTACGGGTGCAGTTTTTCGAGACGGTCAAAACTAGACGGGTCGGGCGACCAAAAACTTTCTATTTTTGGAATTTTTTTACAAAAATTATTTTAATTCACATTTCAAAGCTTTAAAACATCATGACACTGACAGAATTTGAAAAACGGCTAAAAATAGTAACTTTTTCCATTATGTTCATTTCATGGTACAATGGTTCTCTTTTGATCGGGGTCAGAGCCCTTACAGTCGGGGCATGCCTTCGTCGCATTTCTCCTTTTTGTTGTTGGCGGCGCGTGCTTTGGGTTTCTCCTTCTTTGTCGTGTGTCGTAGTTGTAGATAGACTTCCTTCGGGGTTTTTTTTGAATTTTATCGTGTGGTACGTGCGTATATGCGTGTGTATGTATGGGTGGGTGCGTGTATATTTACATGTGTGTGCGTCTGCGTGCGTGGCAATGGGGGGGGGTTATTGTGTGTGTGTGTGTGTGTGTGTGTGTGTGTATATATATATATATATATATATTCTGTTTTGACTTACGGCAGTGCTGTGGCGATGTAGAGACGGGGGGGGGGGGGGGGGGGGGGGGGGTGAGGGTGGTGAATGGGTGTGTGTGTGTGTGTGTGCGCGCGGCGTGTATGTGTGTGTGTGTGTGGGTTTGGGTGTGTGTGGATGTGTATAGAGTGCGCCTGCCGGTTGTGTACAGAGAGCGCGAGCGATGGTGTGGAGCCGGATGTCGCCTGCAGGCGAGACAGAGCGCGAGAGAGAGAGAGCATGAGGGTGGGGGAGATGGTGAGGGAGGGGAGAGGGGATGGGGGTGTGTGTGTGTGTGTGTGTGTGGGGGGGGGGGGGGGGGGAGTGTATGGCAGAAAGCGCGCGCGGGCATGTGAAGATGGGCACGAGGCCCGATAGGGGGGGTAGCCTCTAGAGGGCGAAACAAAGAGGGGGGGGGGGGGGGGAGGCGTTCTTAGTCAACGAAAGAGAGAGAGAGAGATTGTAGCTTAGGGGTGGTTCCCACCAAGGAAAGAGAGGGAGAGAGAGAGAGAGATAGGGGTTGTGGGGGGGGGAAGAGAGAGAGGATATGGTGGTGGGGGGTTTAGAGGATAGAGGAAGAGAGGGTGAGAGAGATAGAGGGAGGGAGAGATGGTGCTTGCCCTAAGGCCCGCCGTGGCTACTCCCAAGAGAGAGAGAGAGAACTAGGGCTAGGTGTAGATGGGGGGGGGGGGGGGGGGGCTTAAGGCCGAAGGGAGTGTGGACAAGAGGGGTGGGAGTACGGCCCGCCGGGGCTGGAGTGTGGACAAGCAGAGAGAGAGAGGGGGAGAATATTTGGAGAAGAGAGAGAGGATAATATCTGTGGCGGCCCGCCGGGCTGGAGTGTGACAGAGACACCAATGCACCTACCGGGCCGGATGATGCAGCGGCAGAGTAGAAGAAAGAGAATATTAGCGGGGCTGGGCAATGAGAGAGAGAGATCATCTTTTGGTGATAATGGAGGGGTGTGGCCAAACTGGCGGCGCCCCACTGGTGGTTAACCTTGGGGGGGGGGGGGGGGGGGGGGGTATGTTGAATGGTAAAGGGCTTTTTTTTTGTTTTTTTCTTCTCTTTTCTTTTTGGTAACAAACCTTTCCTTCCTTAGGGTGTGGTTCTCACGGGCACGGTTTCGAAAGAGGGCCATCACAAGTATACGTGGCCTTGCTATCAAGCAACTAATTCATGGGATGTCATGAATCTACTAAGGGAGCCTCAAGGCAGGTAATCTCTTGTTTAAAAAATGAAACAAAGTCTAGAAAACATAACTTCTTTTTGGTGTTGAGAATCTTTCCTTTCTTTTCATGGGAAATATGATTGTTTAAGATCTAGTTGTGAATACGATTCGACCTTGAGAGGATGGATTTCTTAGCTTGATCCAATTGTGCATTAGGAAGAGGATGGGGTCTAAGGGCGCCCCTTCAACACTCTCATGTATTCAAAATGTCATTTCTAACACCCATACAAAATCGCACATAAGATAAACAACCTATTTTAGGTTAGTTGATTTTGTCCTTTGAAACACTCTATGACTTCCTCTAGACGTGCTCTATCTATTCTTAAGATCAAAAACCAGTGTTGGTGCATGTATTGTGCATAACAGCTCATAGACGAGTACGACTAAAAACATGCCTTTGTCGCAAGAAACTCATGTTAAATGAAAGAGCTTTCACCCTTGTAAATATGTTGGTATGCTCAAAATAGCAATGCAACACCGTACGGGAAAGATACAAAGAGTTAAAGACTCACAATAAGCTTCTACAATATACACTCACTTCATTACCTCAAAAACTTAGATCAATAGTTACAAAAATTGTCTTTTATACCTTAGCCAAGGTTCAAAGAATGGATTCCTAACTGTTTTGGCTCAATAACAATAACAAGGCTTAACAATTGCATAAGCCCCTTTAGACTTATTGGCAATCAATAACATTACAATGGATTTGGACTTTGTGGGATTTATCATTAATACAATGGGGTTTAATACGATCAATTGGGATAAAAATGAGAGTGGTGTCCCTTTGATGCTCTTTTTTTGGCTTTTTTAGTTGAGCAGCTAACATTCCCCCCTCCTTGCCCATGTCGTCCGCGACACACACATCTACTTAGGGTGCTAAGTAGTGGTTGGGCTTCCTCGCTTTAGTCCTTTTTGCATGCTTTTGAAGACCTTGTTGGTACTTGAGGTGGAGTTCTTTGTCCTCTGTCAGCATGAACTGCATTGGGATTTTTTTCCTTTGCTCGGTTGGTGCTGAGTATCTAACAAACCTTGCTCTCAAGTTCGTGATGACAGGGCCAATTTTTTTGGAGAAGCCAGTATAGAACGCCTCTTCAAAATTTTGCATATAATAGGATGGTAAAAACATCACCCGAGCATAGAATTCATGAAGCACTTCCTCCAAAGGTTGTCTAGATAGATCATAGCACAATCCCTTGTTACCTTTGAGGAATGACATCTATGCTGCATCTGTTTGCTCTACGAAATGGAAAGTCTGCAAGTAGGTTAGGAGCATTTTAGAAATCTTAAGTAACTAGCATGATGCATGCCAAGTCTAGAATCCCTCTGAATGATAGGATCAAGAATAATGTATCCACCATATACGTCTCTATGCACTAGGAAGTGAATGGGGTATAGGAGGGCCTCTTTATTTGGCAGTTTAAGGGAATGCTTAAAGCTAAAGCCAAGTTTGACCAAGCCTAAAAGAGAGGGCAAAAAGGTCTATGCTGAGATTTTTAAAAAAGCCATTTTTATATTTTGAATTTGAAAATTGCCTATTTAGTAACCCAAAAGAGAGGTGGGTAAATGAATTTTAAAATGTTCTTTTCCCACCCCTCTTCTCTCTCTAACATACAAAACACTCTCTCTCACTTAGAACTCATTAACATACAAAACACTCTCTCTCACTTAGAACTCATTAACATACAAAACACTCTCTCTCACTTAGAACTCATTAAAGGAGACACTTTTTAGCTCCCCGCCAAAAAAGTATATTTTCACATTCTCGCTATATTCTCTCTCTAAAACGTGATCCAACTCTCTCTCTCTTTCCCCCCTTTTCTATCTTGTCACTTCCTCTTACAATCATTAAGGAACATTCTTGGCTGCATCTTTCTGAAGAAGTGCAGATCCTCCAAGGTTGCAAATCTGTCCTCTCTCCCACTCTCTCTTCTTTTATTGTCTTTCTATCCCCCACTCCCTCCCCCCCCCCCCCCCCCCCCCCCCCCCCCCCCCCCCCCCCCCTCTCTCTCTCTCTCTCTCTCTCTCTCTCTCCCCCCCTCATGCTTCTCCAACTCCAACTGAGTGCAATGGAAAACTTCATTACCTCTGTGTGCAACAACATTTCTCTCTCTACAGTCATGATAAAAAAATTGAATTCAAAGGAGATTGAACTGCACTCCCTCTCTTTCTTCCCTCCACAACATAATCCTTTTCTCCTATCTCTGAGTAACCGCCACTTCTTTCCTCCATAGCCACCTTCACCTGCTTGTAGCAGTCACCATTACACACTATGACTAATTTTCTTGGTTAACTAGCACAAATGTCATTCAATCCCCTACCACTGCAAGACATTACTAACAAGTCAAAATGATATCAATTAAACGATGATTTAGAGCATGAGTACGCTACTGTGTGACTTGGCACATCTAATCCCAATGCTAGAGACCAGTTACAGAACCATGGATGCAAGGCAATTAACTTATGGGTTGATGGCCATATTTACCCTGGCGATCCAATGACCAATGCATCATCGCCTTTTTGTAATGTCACTGAGCTACTGCATTTTATTGGAGATGGGAGAGACGGACTGTTTGGATACTGTTGGGATTACATTCAGCTTTTGTCAATGAAAGGGAAGCAAGAAAACATTTTTGTGCTGCCTATTCATCATTGCAAGAGAAGTACGTGAAAGACATTCAGCAAGCTAGAGAGGAAGCCAATGAGAAGTCAAAGCATCTAAATGACGAGATGTCAAAGCTTATTAAAAAGGTAGAGCATCAACAAATAGAGCAAGAGCATCATCTAGACAATTATGTTAAGCTACAACACACTGCATGTAATATGCACCGGCGAATCGATCATCTCACACACATTTCATTGGGCTATCACATTCATAAGCGCAAGAGACATGCGATGTCTATGCTATCTTCAAGCGGTGGAGCTCGAAAGAAACGTATACGTCAAGCTTGGTAGGAATACAAATGCAAGCTTCTAATCTCATACATTTTTTGCAGGTTGCTTTAATATTATTTCAATATGCAGGAACTTGGCTCGGACGATGATGGGAATTGATTTAGATGCTGAAACAACTGGACATACTCTACTGTCGCATAACATCAAACCAAAGGAGTTGGTGGAGCTATTAAATGATCCATCCAATGCTTGCATTGCTAAAGTTTTGCACCAGAAGTATTTCAGTGAGCTAAAGTGCCTTGTTTCACCTCAGGAGATGATGGAGGTGTGTGACAGCGCAAGAATAAGTTTTAAGGATTACAAAGCTTTGTATAGACTTGTCACACTAGGTGACAAAGCAAAAGGTTTGTTTAGGTTACTGCCAACACCTTATAGTGTTAGTGTTGCAAAAAGGTGCACCAATAATGATGTTGCAAGCTTGTTGGGTGGATTTTAATATGTGGAGGATGCCCTGCCATTAGAAGAGAAAAAATCATTTCGTTACAATGAGTTCAATAATGTCTATGTTGACTTGTTGAAGCTCCAGGAGTCAATGATCAGATTTTATGGGTTGACGCAGGAAGAGTGTGAAGGGTGTGATGGAAAAGCTATATTTGTGATGAATCTTGATGAGTGCCAAATTGTCAAAGGTCAACGGATCAAAAGGGTAAGCATTACACTTATGAACAAAGCCTTGGTGGGTGTTAATGTTGAGCTAAATGGCAACGATAAGAGAAACACCTGTTTAGGTGTTCAATCCGAGAAGAATATTCGGTGACTGGCAGCATTTCATCTCCCACATGAGACAGATGAGTCTCTCAAATGGTATTTTAATCACACCCCAATCATTGACGTCATTTGGCAATAACAAGAAGGACAACAATTATAGTTTCTAGGTCTGGGTACGTTCCAAGTGGAGTGGCATTTGGTAAGAGACCTGAAAACTCTCAAAAGTATGTTAGGATGCAAGCAAGGTGCAATGACCCTCTTTCCATGCATTTATTGCTGCCACAGTAAAGTCTCATTAGGAACTTGACAAGTTTCTTATGCTCCATATTTATTATGCTTAGAATATGGAGCCTGCAGAAAGAAGGGAAGAGTGTATCAGAGAACTCAAATCTATTCTATCAAGCGTCGGCATGCATGGAGATACAATAGCGTTATCAAAGGACAAGAAGGCATCTGGAAGTACACAGGATGGTCCTAATAAAATATGTATGGGTGGTAGTAAAGCTAGGCATATACTTTCAGACTATTATGACTCCCAAAGTCCCAATGAGTTTCAATTGTGGAAAAAGGTGTGTGACATTACTACCTACAGATGTAATGAAGCAGCCCTAAGAATTAAGCGTGCTCGCGTGTGGCAGTTTCTAGTCTGTAGATGATTTTTTTTGTTTGCTTGAAAAGGCAAATCTTACTTCTACTGAGATATCCACCTTAAAGTTTGTAATCAACAGTTTCACAGAGCAAATGGTGGATTCCTGGGGGGAGACGCACATAACACATTACATGGTGGGTTAAATACTTTGTCTTTGTAGTTAAAAAAATCAGTGTTTGAACTAAAGTGTTATATTTTTGCAGCACATTCTTTTTGCTCATACCTCATTTTTTCTTGACACATTCGGTTCATTAGGCATCTAGAGTAGCCAAGGAATGGAGCGCTCACACTATCAAGCAAAAGCAATGTATTTTAAAATACACGGCATAGAGGTGGGAGGAAAAAGAGCAATGCCCCACACAAAATGTACAATTGGTTCTACAGAGTTTTAGCGGGGAGATAAAGGAAGAACACTAGAGTGAAAAGAAGCTTGAAATGCAGAATAGAGAAAGTGGTAAGCGTGAGGCGATCACAATCATATCATGCTTCTAGTGCAAAAGATCGATTCCGATGGTGGTTAGCGACAAGGCGACAAAATGACAGGTGTTGGATGGAAAACCAATAAATTTCTGACACTAGCCATTTCCATATTAGACATACATTGTAATACCACGTGATTTGTTGACGCCCCAATCAGTAGTTACGTGTAACAAATTTTGATAATTTTGGAGTTATTTTTTAATTTTTAATGGTATTATTGAGTTTTTAAGTTTTTTCTAAAAATTAGTACTTTATAATTCAAAACTCACAACTTGAAGTTCATTTCTTGTTTGCACATTCTAGAAGATCCACTCGATCACAAACGCACACACACTCATATCTTGCACCACACTGACAATTCACAAGAGCAGACTGACACTACGCACAACAATACCAGCATAGCTACTCGCATCGCAAAAATCCACAGTCCAAACCCCATGCAAAATCTACAGCTTCAAATCCACATCCCCAACCACAAGTGGATAACCCAGCACCCCAACCCGCTCCAAACATCCAAGAGCCTCCCCAACCATCGAATCCAGATGATCTAAGCAACATGCGACATATTTTTGGAGATCTCAGCGATATACCCATGCCAATTGCACACCTCTGCCAGATTTCCCACCGATTTCAACTCTACACAGAGCAACGTAAGAAACTAGAGACACAGAAGAAGAATACCAAGGTCAACTCAAAAATCCGCCACCCTCGCCTACTGTCACAACTACTGGTGCTCAGGCCACCCCAAATACCACGCCGCAAAAGTTTCCACCGTGAATTAAAGAAAGAGTAATCAAGGTTATATGAGGTGACCTGGTTTCTAAAGAACAAGAGGCCACGAGGAGGAAAAGGCAAAGGGATAAGGAAAAGAAAGAGGCAACTGAGAAGGAAGCACTGAGAGTACAAGAAGAGCAAAGAAGACAAAGAGAGCAAGAGAAAGGTAGAGAGCTGAAGCTGAGAGAGCTCATTTGGCAAACTTACAAGCACGAGCAGAGGTAGAGAGAAAGGTTGAACAGGGTAGAGCTCAATCCAGCCAAGCAAGGTTGGGAGCTCAATCTAGCCAAGCAAGGTTGGGAGCTCAAGGCCTTCAAAAATCCCTCAGAGAGCCAAGCAATATGCAAAGAGAAAAAGGGACATGGTGACACCTGAAGATCAATAATCCCAAGAGGGGAGGATGAACAAATATAAAGATGATCCTCCTCAACGGGCTGGGCATGCGGCTCCTCCACCACCACCAACAATACAAAAAAAG
Source organism: Adiantum capillus-veneris (assembly GCF_014529385.1). Taxonomy (NCBI): domain Eukaryota; kingdom Viridiplantae; phylum Streptophyta; class Polypodiopsida; order Polypodiales; family Pteridaceae; genus Adiantum; species Adiantum capillus-veneris. The sequence goes on from NC_140941.1 coordinate 119,994,613, forward strand.
TGGAGATGGAGGCCAGCCACAATTGCTCTACATGAGATCAAAAAATATCAAAAGAGCACTGAGACAATCATACCCAAAGCGGACTTCTCTCGGGTGGTGAGAAAGATGATGGATGAATATATAGATACTCGGTTACACGAATACAATGTGTAGCTCTACTGGCCCTACAGGATGCCGCCAAAGACATTTTGGTGCACCTTTTTCAGGATGGCATCTCCTGTATGGCGCATGGAAAGCGTGTAACATTAAAAAATACGGATTTAGCCTTAGCAATCAATTTAAGAAATGAAGGATGCCTTCATAAGATGTAATTTATCCCATGTACTCTCTCTTGTTGAGATTTTTAATCATTCTCTATAATATCAAATGGTGAATTTCTACCATTCCATGCAATTATTCAAGTTTAATTTGTACATTGTTTTTTATAAGTAATTGAATTGTTGGATATCTTAAATTTAAGTTGACCACCACGGCTCTCGGCTCGTTCGATGATGCACACACATGCATAGAACCTCAAACATGCAGCCACCGGGCGACCGGGGGGCGCGTCTCAGTGATTCTTTTGTGGAATGGGGCGCGATGGGAGAGGCGTACGGGGTCAACAAGACCAGGTAACACATTGGCGACACTCGGCGGGGTTGGACAGGGCAAAAAAACCCCATGTGCACCATGGCGCGTAGGGAGAAATTCTGACACTGGCCGTCGGATGGCTGCATGTTTGAGGTTTTGTGCATGTGTGTGCATCGGGTGCACAAATGAAAATTATTGGACAATATGAATATTAAAGTAAGTACTGAATGTTGACAAAAATCATTGACAAAAACAATTATTCTTTGTTGATTTGGATATTACACCATGGTCGATTAGTCTTTTTACAAACTACATCTATGGGTATGGGGTGAATGGTTGACTTGACACCAAGGGATTTTACAATTTCCTCTGGGTTTTTCAACCCTTGACCTAGGCTCAAGGCTCAGTGGAAGAGAACCAAGCGTGGGTGCTTGCCTGTAAAGGCATACAATTTCTGCCTCTCGGTCCACCAATATACAGTTGTGAGCGTTTAGGGTGAGAGAATCTATAGCAAGTATGCCACTTAATGCTTTGCACTTTAGCAACTCTGCAAAGCCATTCTTGGAGAACTCTATGTGAGCAACTATAAGAATCGATGGCCCCAGGTGGCTAAGGTAGTACCAAAGCGAGCTATCCCTACCCATGGAGACGTTGCACAAGCCTCAAGTACGCATTGCGAACTTATCAACATGGTATGCCGTCTGCAAATCATTTTAATTGGTTTTAACACTTGTAGTAAGGTATAATAGAAATCCTACCAGGTTAAGATTTGTTTACCTCACTTATTCATCCTTCTCTTCAATATTTTTCTTTTTAAGCTCGATGCTAGATTGATCATCTCTACCAATGGCGATCATTGGTTTTTGTGGATGAAATGCACTCTCCAATATGCTTTCGTAGAAAGAGGCACATGATTTTATGTCCACTAGAGTACTTGCTACTGTTTGCACCAAGTATTGTTCCTTTTCATTGGGGAGGAAAGAGAGGCTTACTGGGAGATCTTGGTCTTCAAAGTCAATTTGAAAATTGACTTTCTCTTCCTTTCCTCAGGCTAAGATTTGTTTACCTCACTTATTCATCCTTCTCTTCAATATTTTTGTTTTTAAGCTCGATGCTAGATTGATCATCTCTACCAGTGGCGATCAGTGGTTTCTGTGGATGAAATGCACTCTCCAATATGCTTTCGTAGAAAGAGGCACATGATTTTATGTCCACTAGAGTACTTGCTACTGTTTGCACCAACTATTGTTCGTTTTCATTGGGGAGGAAAGAGAGGCTTATTGGGAGATCTTGGTCTTCAAAGTCAATTTGAAAATTGACTTTCTCTTCCTTTCCACTGGGATCCTTCATGCACGTATAGATACCAAGCACTGTGAGTGATTCATCTTCTCTGAGTCCTAATGTTTTGGCAATGTCATCAAGGAACAAAAATTGATGATCATCCACCACCATTGGATGCAAAGTGAGAATTTGGAGATCCGGGACCTCTTCTAGCACCTCATCTCCCTCTATCATTCGATCTTCTCAATGGAGTTGGGATCTTGCAAGAGTACAAGTGCCATAGATGCTTTTGTCTGCTCATCAATCTCTTTGATAACTTCATTTGATTCCTCCACAATGGTCACAGGAGGTCTTTGGTTGACCTTTTCCTTTGATTTTCCCTTATCCATGCCCTCAAGCACAAGTAATGCCAGAACCATGTCCAATGAAATAAATTGGGTGCCTATGCACCTCATGCCCAAATGTATGAGATCATCCTCATTCTCTATCCTATAGTCCCGTTTCGTGAGGCCTTTAATAAACCTCAACAAAAAAAACCATAAGTTTTTGTCATCCGCATAGAGATGCTTCAAGAAATCAACTGGCAACCATGCCGTGTCGGATCCCTCAAAGATTATGGCATATACTTCCATGTGTTGTGCCATGTAGTCAAGAAAGCTTTTAAATGCCTCTGCATGAAGGCTGACAGTGGCCTGCATGTCAATTGTCCCCTCTAACACACTGAGTAGTTCATGTGCTTGATCTGCAAGTCCTACCTTTTCTAATTGTGTGAGAAGCTCACTGAGTAGACGTTGCCATGGGTTCGTTCGCGAGGAAGATGCGAAGAGAGATTAGAGCTAGAGTTTTGTGAATGTGAGAAATGAATTTTAAAAACTTTAAAGTCACCCAAAGTCACTTTTTAAAAAGAACTTAAATTAATGTCAAAATAACTTAAAACTTTGATTTTAAACAAAATCATGCGACAAAGCATTGAAAGACACCAACATTGAAAACATTTGTGCTCCACATCAAATAAATTGCACGTTTCAATCGAAAGCTTGAACAAGTTGAGAATAAGCAAGTATGCGTAGAAACGAGATTCAAAACACCGTATGTATTAATGTGGGAAAAATCCCTGTCATTTACAAGCTTTTACAAAAATACATCGCGAAAACGGAACATTCTCACACAGAAAAATCTTCTCTTTTCTGGAGCGAACAATCTTATCATTGATTACAAAGAGATATTGCTTGTTACTCTGTATTTTCGTCCATACTTGTCGACAACTATAGATCTCCATTGACAGTCGACTCCGTATGTGTAGACATATAAGAGCTTGTAATCCGTTATCTCTTCTAGGTATGGATCTGAGCACCTATAAAGATTGACCTCATTGTCGTCAATGTATCTATATAGTCCTTCACTCACATGACCAATCATCCAAACTCTCTCAACAAGATGGATCTTTATCAATTGCAAGTTTGGAGGATCCATTGTGGGAGGATATTCCTCTATCGTCGGGATCTCCAAGCTTGTGTAAGCTGCATTTGAATCTAGGGTAGACATGATTTCTGGGCTTAAGAGCTTTTGCTTGGTTCAAGTAGACTTAGTCCACTGTGTTCAAGTTCTTTGGTTAGGGAAAAGTCGAAACTATGTCCAAAACCGCAACCGTTTCGTCACAATTATCGCAAATTATTGCTTTCAGACACCCCTGACTTGCGGATGAATTTTGCGGCCTCACACGATGTTTTTTTCAAAGTTGACAAGTTTTGCTCTAAGATCTGTAGAGCCGCTCTCAGGCTACGTTTTGATATAAAAACTTTTCCGATCCGATACCGTTTGTGAAAGTTATGGCCAAAATAGTGAAATGCAGTTTAGACTGGTCAAAATGAGTCCAAATTCAATTTTGAAAAAAGATTTGGGATCTCTGTGATAGTGTGAACACTTCTGTATGGTCAAAAGTACAGTTAGACATCCTACGCGTAGGATGTCTATATGCTCAGAATTTAACAAAATTTGGTCTAGATACTCCCCTTAAGTCCAGCAACACAATGGTCTGCTCAGAATTTCATTTGGACCTAAAAATGGCCTTGGCTCAGAATGACTTGAAATTTTCACCCCAGCTTCTCCTTGATGTGTTGATCACAGTGGTGTGCTCATAGGTTGGTTTGGAGTCCTAAATCAAGCTAGAGACATCCTACGCGTAGGATGTCTTTTTGCTCTATTTCAGCTCAAACTTGCACTGTAGCTTCCCCTGGATGTGCTAAACTCACAGCTATTTTTACTTTTTGATTCTGACACCTATAGGTTGGTCAAATGCTCAAGAATCTGTTCCAAAATCCTGATGTCTAATCTGATGAATTCCTAAGTCAAATCAACTCCAAATTGGACCAAAATTGACTAGGAGGCTTGCCTAAGGCTATATGACAGCATGGTATGGTCACAGTAGAATTTTGGTTTCTAAATCATGTCTTAGACATCGTACGCGTAGGATGTCTAACTGCTCAGAATTGCCCCAAATTTAAACCACAGACTCTCCTTAAGGTGCTGATCACTGTGGTATGCTCAAAATTAAGTTTGGAGTGCAAAATCACACATATGACATCCTACGCGTAGGATGTCTTTTTGGCCTGTTTGACCCCAGACTTGTCCTAAAGCTTCCCCTTGATGTCAGTAACCCAGCGGTATGGTTAGATTTTGGTTTGGATTTCAAAAGTCCCAATTTTTAGCTGTTCTTGCCTTTTTCAGTCAAAAGTGTTAAAGTCCGCTTTGAACCCAATTTTCTCACCCAAATGAGCTGAAAACTCTCACATGCATTCAATACAACATTTAGAACATGCCTTTGGAGTCATCCTATGGCTTGGTCTCAAAAATTATGCCTTGGACACAATTTGGGTAGGATGTCTGGCAATTCTCGTCTTTTGGCTTTGATATGTCAAAATTTGGTCAAATTTCCACTTTCCAAGTGAAAATAGGGTAAAACCTACCTTCTTAACACACTGGTAACCTCAGATTTTCAAAATTTCCACCAGATCACCCTGTAGACATCCTACACGTAGGATGTCTACTGCTGATTTTTTGAGACTGAAGTGTCCCTCATGCTTCCTTATGCTCTCAGCAAGTGCAAGTATGCTTCACAGTTACAAAAACATGCAAAAATCACTCAATTTAAGCCTTTTCTTAAATTTTGCGTTTTTTGACTCCGCCTTTTGGCTTTTGGTCAACAAAAATAGGGAAAATCACCCAAGTTAATATGCTACTAGGGTAAAACCTACCCTCTCAACCCACTGGTGCAGTCAAAATTTTCAAATTTGGTCTCCAGAACCCCCTTGAGACATCCTACGCGTAGGATGTCTATGTTTACCAAATTGCAGTTTTTCTTCACAGAACCCTTGCAATTCCTCTTTTATATGCACAACATCAGTCAGTCATACAAAAATATCCACAAAAGCTTGTTTAATGCATTTTTACCCTCAAAAGCACACTTTTTCGTGATTTCAAATGCAATCAAGCACTTTAGCAAATAATTCAGTGATGAATAGCTCAAGATCAGAATCGGATCACTTACCTAAAGCTACTCCTACAAATCAGATGGGGTTTTGCATCTATGAGTAGAAAAACACTTCACTGCCACACACGGACTAGTAAATGCTTTTATCACCTCACAAATCACTCGACCACCAACAACTACTCTAATCCACAGATCCTAACTAAACCTATCTAGTCGCAGACCCTCGGCAAGACACACGCTTCCTGGCTATCCACTTGATCGCGGAATATCCTCTTCCGGATCCACTTAAGAAAAACGCTTTCTTTAGCCGAAACTAAATCAAGCAACCATCACACGAGTGTTAGTAGGAAACCTACTTAGGTCCTTGTGTCCCCGGCAGCGGCGCCAATTTTGGACGGGAGAGCGACTCACACACCCATGAAGTGCATGCAAACACTACCTAGATCAACATAATGTCAATCGAGGACACAAATGACACGATAGGCACACGGAGGAAATCTCTTTAGCTTGTCAAGTTGAGACCATCCTACACATACAACACTCTGGAAGGCCAACTAAACCACAATCAAGAACCTCACTGCCCTCAACTACACCACCTAGCCACTACACACATACAGAAGGTAACTCACATAATCATGCCAGATTCCTACGAAACTTAAGAAACACCATCCCCTCACTAGGATACACCTGTCCCTAAGCTTCTACACTCAAAACCCTCACTCTAAACCCATCTGCGGAAAACGCGTAGGATGACAGAACAAAATTTTGAAAGTGCCTGAAACTGAAATTTATGAGTACCTATGCGTAGCTTATGTCGCCACGATTCTATAGACTACTAGCACGCAAAAAACAGACATCGTTTGATACACTTACGACCACAAATAGCTCATAGATGCGTCGGTGTGTGCGCTTCGTCTCGCGTGGAATGCTTGGCGTTGTCGCGTAGCTCTCCTCGAGCCTACACCAATGGTGCATTCGGATCTCCAATGTGTTGAGCGAGCCGGGCGTAGCGAGAGGATGAAGCTCACGCTCACTCTCTTTCTCTCTCACACACAGTAGACAGAAGCACTAAGTTTTTGATTATGATAAAAGTCCTCTTACAAAATGACCTAGGTACCTTATATACTAAGGCTACCTTAGGTTTAACAAAAAATGGGGTTGAAAGGGTCAAATGGCTTTGTATTTACAATATGGAAGTGCCATTGCACCCCGGCTTCTGAAACTAAAATAACTACTCATTACAAATGACGTTTATATCCATAATCCGCAGCATTTCATAGCTCGCAAAAGATAAGACTTTGGTACGAAACTTGAGTTATGTTGTGTTGTTGACCCAGCGGTCAACAGTGAGGCTTGGTAGTAGATCGACATTTTGGCGTTGTTTTCGGGGACGAGGCAACCTAGACTAGAGCAAAACCCAAAGCATTCACTAATGTCTATTACTTCCTCTAGTTTTGGCTAGAGTGACATATTTTTTGACTTTATCATGGCTGAGAGGTGTTTGAGAGTAGAGATACTCGGTAAGGACCTCAAGAGCTTTAATTAGTAGAACAGACTAGGTAGAGGGTCCTTGAGATGAGCTAGTGGTCAATAAGGGCATCACCTAATTAGAGAGTAGGGAGTTTAGACTGACGGCTGATTTTTTTTTCTTTCTGTACTATTTTGTCATGTTTAGTCGGAGTAGGGTAAGTAGAAAACCATCAGGATTGCATTTGAGGTGCATTGAGAAAACCATAAAAATTGTCAAAGCCATCTTAGGCACATCAAAGATAGGAAGGGGATTTCTGAGACTGATTCTGGTAAACTAGACGCAAGATGGTAGACTAACTTGAGTAGACTTCTCCCTTTGATTTTGGAAACATTTGGATCACTAAAACACTTGGTTGAGACCAGATTTGGAAAAAATCATACACTTTAGAGAACATTAAAAAGGAAAACTCAAATTTGGCTGAAACTTGAAACCAAGGTGTGGATAAATCTTAAAACTTGTGGGAAATTAAGTATGTGGATTTTTTTTTAAAAGGTCAAAATCTATTAGAGATTTATCTTAGGTGCGTTGAAGATAGAAATCTCTCCAGAAAGGGTATTTTGCAAAAATTTCAACTCACAAGGTTTATTTGGATCATAACACACCTCCTAACAAGTTTCATCAAATTTGAAGTTGTGCAAGGATAAAAATCAGACTACAGGATCAAAAAGGGTGACAAAACACTGGTAGATTGTTTAAACTCTATGAATTTCATTATACAAGCTTGAAATCAAAATTAGAAACCAATCCAAGTCACATTGGGCAAAAACAAGTTGAAAGAGTGAAGGTTTACCTTATGCACGCCGAAGATAAATCTCTCATCAGAAAGACAATTTTGTCATTTTGACACCATGGAAATATTTGTCAAGCTGTGGGGACTCCATGTTTGTGATAAAAATTTAAATTACCCTCATATATAGGTGCAACCATCTTAGGCACGCCTAAGATAGCCAAAGTCAATTTTCATAGTTGGGGAAAATTGGGTGTGCCCAATGCTTGGGAAAAGGGATTCCTATATATTTTGTGACATTAGATTGACAATTGTGGAATCATATACGATTTGAAGTGTTGGTGTGCAAGAAATTACATCTTTGCAAAAAAGGCGAGACAAGGAGTGAAGCACTATATCTGATGCCAAGGACAACTTTCCATGTTTGAAGTATATGTACAGTTAAGTTGTGTGATCCATATATGAACTTAAGATCCGGTAGAGTTTTGGGAAACTTGGGTACCCTCGGGGAGGATAACAGTAGAGCGTCCATAGAAGAGAGTGTAAACCAAGGGATACCATTAGAAACTATTGCAAAGGAAGTGTCAAACACTTATTCTGACTCAATCTCTGAGATATCTTCCTTTTTCACTTCAATCAGGAGGTGGGACCTCTCCCAAGTTCAAGCATATTTTGACCTTCTTCAAAATCAACAAGTATGAAGCCCAAGCTTACCTAGACCCTAATGAGGATTTTTTAGTGAAGATTGATTACCATGCCCTCACGTTTGAAGAAGAGGTTAGAGACAACAAACATGAAAAATTCTATATGGACCAAAACGGAGTGCAATGCCTCAAGATACAGGATCGTGATTCAATAGACAAATGGGTATTGTAGGTTGATACCCTAATTCCTAATAAGGCTATGAAAGAAGGATCTTCTATATTCAAATTAGAAGGATATGACTTGATAGATACCAAACCTTTGAAACGCATACCCACATATAACCCTAGGCTTGGAGTCTATTATTGGGAAGCCAACAATACCAGAGACCTGATCTAGAAAACTCATGCCACACCAGGACAATTGACACCCTTAAAGATAGTGTATATTTTCAAGATTAAAAAAAGGGTTTAGCAAAATTACTGGTCCATCACTTTAGGGATTGTTATAACAATAATTTTGTTATGATGACTCCAAAGGAGATTGAGCAGACTAAGTACTAGGGACATTGAATCCGAGAAGTGATTACGGGAACAATACATGAAATTGAACAAAATATAGACCCAAGTGATAGAGCCTATGACAACATGTTCAATCAAATAGGAAGCACAACCAGGGGTAGCCACCTCAATGATGGGACCAAGGGTAAAAATGCAAAAACCACCTACAGTAGGAAAAGAATGGGTGACACTAGGACAAGGAGAGGTCCACATGAGTCACATCTATTGAACAACTAGTTTGAAGGTCTAATGGGAGAAACAGTGGCTAGCATAGAGAGAGCACAATCCTATAGTTTCAAACAAAAATAAGGAGAAACTATCAAAGATAGCATGAGTCGGATGAGGCAATACATAGACAGATGTCCAAAGTTGGAGATTCCAACCGAGGAAAGACTTGTCACACTATTTTCAAAGGGTCTATTAAACAAATATTTGCACGCTATTTTGTATAATAAAAAACACATGACTTGGGAAGCATATAGTCTAGATGCAATCGGCTTGAGTGATAATTGCGAGATCTTCAATGAGGAAAGCAAAGATAAAGATACACAGAGTGAGCTGACTACATCCATAGTACTAGCACAAGTAGGACCACTTGTTGTAGCTCCTACCAATGCTATAGAGGAAATGCTTAAACACATGAACGCTATGATGACCAAGATGCAAAGGATGTTGATGAGAGGCCAAGGACAGGGACCAAATTAGGGACAACAAAGACAAATAAAATGGTGTTCCATTGAAAAAAATGGTCAAATTACGAGACAAATGAGTGCTACTACAAGCCTAACTATCATGGAAATTTCTCGTATGTGCCAATGAGGCCGCAAGGGCAACCCATTTATGGATGCCCTCTAAATGTGGCACCAATGCAAAGATTGTCGATGAATATGGAGAGACCATAGCTAGTATTAGGTCAACAACCACCACTCCTAGGGAATAATGCTATACCAGTCAAGTATATGCTGCTTAAGGGACAGGTGGATGGACAGGCTCTAGTATCTATATTGTCCGAACCTTTTGAGTGGACCCAAATTTTGGCCACAATGGATGTCTGTATTAATGTATCTACACCTACACACTTTTGTGATAAAGAGGGGTATGATATAGTCCCAATGATGCCACAGAGGAGTTGGAAGAGAAAACAATCACAACGGAGGAATCAGACTTGGAAAAAGAGCATGTAAGAGCCAAACTTGTACTCAGGGGAGGAGAAGAATTTTTTTTAATTTTCCAAACCAACACCTAAGATGCCAACAAAGATAGCGCAGGAAACAAGACAAAAACTTAAGAAAGAAAACCACAAAACTTGCACTAGACAATGAGACTCAATTCTTGATGAAAATAGATGCAACAGATTGCATAAAAGACAAGATAACTGGAAGATACCCATACGCAAAGCATTCAAAGCGACCAATCCAAATGAAAACAAAGTCGCTCAAGCCTGATGAGGAATCCCAATCCTTGAGCGAGTACTTCCAAGAAAACAAGAAACCGAGCGAGCATAAGCAGTGAAAAAAATTAGATCAAGATCTCAATAGTTACTCTATAGAGTATAGTGTAGCAAAGTAACCATGTTGCATCTCAAATAGTCTCAAGCAAAAAATTCATACTCTTCCTTTAATGTGTTCACACACATTAAAATAGTCTCAAACAAAAGATCCATACTCTTCCTTTAATGTGTTCACACACACATTGATACATAGTCATATCCTTGCTTCTGAACCATTATGAAAAAAATGGACTCTCCATGGGCCTTGTAAGAATCCCTAATTTAAAGGAAGCCTGCCAAGATTAAGGGGGACAAAGGCTTTGAATGGGGCTATTTTGGTAGGGTCTCCTCCACCTTTGTCCCCTAAAAAGGTAGGGGGAAGGGGGGGGGGGGGGGGGGGGGGGGGGGGGGGGGGGGGGTTAACCATTTAAAAAGTAGGGAAGGGGGGGGGTAATTCATTTGAAAAGTAGGGGGGTAGGGGGTCTTCTCTCTCTAGCTTTTTGGCCAACTTGTAAGTGGCCTCTTAACTCTCCAATGCCACCTAAGCAAATCCGTGGATCAAAGAGGTAAAAAAAATGACTTTTTTCAAAAACTTTCAAAAAACCTCTATTCCCCCCTAAAAAGTACCCCCAACATATACACATAATAAAAAAATATTTTTAAGTTAAATTACTCATAATTCAACATTTTTTGACTCCCTCCAAAACTTTTAGGAAATTCCCCCCAAAATTGAAAACTTTCCCTCCTAATCTAAGTTCCTCTCCTACACCCTCTCCTACACCCATCCCCCTTGCACCTGCACCTGCTGCTGCACCTACACACCCATCTCTCCATCCTTCAAGCTCCATCTCTCCATCCTACAAGCTCTATCTCTCCATCCTTCAAGCTCCATCTCTCTATCCTACAATGCCTCTTGACGACGTGACCAATGTCCCAGCAAGCTCTTCATGCGGTAGGTCTCCAGGGCTTTTCCTACGCCTACCTCAAGAGTATGTTCCGACAAAGAAAACATGCTTGGGTACATTACCTTCAGCCAACGAACGCCGCGCTCAAGGGGAGAAGAATGTGGATCTCTGGACAGACGGATGCTTGGATCCATAGGATCCTTCCAATGTTCATTCGTATTTACAAACATTCCATCACTGTTACAATATGTTGAATGGAGAGCAAGGTTTGTTGGGCTACTGCAAGAGACTCAACAAACAGGAGATTGCGCGGTACGAGATCTACTTGCATCATTGACAGTTGCTCAATGGGAGTTTCCACAATCTTCAAGATCAGATGCAAACAGCTACAAGTGCGCTTGAGGAGGCAAAGAGCACCATCACAACCAAGGAAAATGTAATTAAAAAGCTTGAGGATACTCTTTCACACATGAAGAGTACTGCCATGGGAGGTAGGGTGAGGAAACGAGAGTTGTCCGAAATTCAGACTCTTGCACCATGTGGAGGTGCAAGAAAACGAAGGGTGATAGCTATGAGGTAACATGTTCTGTCCCTCATGTTGTTTAAGTCTAATACCGCTCATCATTGTTGTTTTGGGCAATAGGAACTTCGTCCAAGAAACGTGCAGCGGCGAGAATGCGTCAGCTAGGGCTACTTTACTTCGTTCTTGTTTCAACAAAGAGGATTTTATTGGGATGCTTGATGCTCCAGAGGAAAAACACTTGAAAGACGCAATCACTAAGAGATTTCTTAGTGATTTTTCTAATATTGTCACTGATCTAGATGTTCAGGATATTTGTGATGCTGTTGGGATTAGTACCAAGGGCTATCAAGCAATACATCAAGTGTTAAAAGATGCATTAAGAAGTCGAGGAGTCACGGAAAACCTATTTCCACTTCCTCACAGAGGGGCGATTTCCAACAAGGTGTCAAATGAAGATGTTGTTCACCGATTAGGGGACTACTTGTATATTGAAGACACAATGCCTCTTCAGCCGCTCCGTAGCAAATCACAAGGAAGGAAGGGCCGCGGGAAGGGAAGCGGTGCTGTTTCTAACAGTGTGTTGCAGACCGAAGGGTTTGTTTACACCAAATTCAACAATATCTTTGTGGACTTGATACGATTGCAGCAGTCCATGGCTGTTTTCTACAATTTGAGTGATGCAGGTTAGTTTAGAGTTGCCCACATGCTCTATGATGTGTCATAACATGCATTCTGAGGCTTGATATTGTTGGCAGTTCTTGAAGGCAAGCTTGTGTTCGTGCTGAAGTTGGATGAGTGTGTAATTGTTAAAGGGAGAAAGTTGGAGAGAATGAGCATCACGCTTATGAATGAAGCCCTAGATTATGCCAAGCAATCTTGCAGTTCGAGTGAAGCGACAAAGCCCTCTTTTAGTGTGAAATCAGAGAAGGATATATGATGGCTAGGTGCAATTGAAGTTCCTAAAGAGACACATGAAGTCCTTGCATGGATTTTCAATAGAATCGCATGGGTCACAGAGGTCATTAAAGCTCAAATAAACGGTGAGAAGCTCATGGTTCCAGGACGTGGGGAGTTTGATCTTGAATGGCATTTAGGTGGTGATCCAAAGACCATAAAGTGCATGCTTGGATGCAAACAAGGTGCAAATTCTTTACTTCCCTGTCCATTCTGTACGAAAGGGCACAAGACAAGTCGAGCAACTCAAGTGGAAGGTCAGGACGAAGATAATGATGACCATATAAATAGGGAGTGGAAAACTTCGGTTCTTTCATGTGATATGCTGCACGTGCACAATAGGGATAGCAAAGATCCTGGGTGGAACCCCATAATTCCCTTCTCCCTCAACAATGTTCACTTTTGTACATTGCATGCGTTTATGCGAATATTTGATAGGATTCTAAAGCATCACATTGATTATGCTTTCACAATGAAGCCCCTTCAACGGTCAAAAGACTCTTTGCAGGGGGTGGAGACGCTCCTTAATGAGATTGGATGTCACCGATCAAGGGTGAACATTCTAGCAGAGACTTGTAGGGAGAAGACATATGAGGTGGCACAGAAGGTTTCCATGAATGGAGCCAAGGCACATCGATTTTTCAAGAAGATGTCAAAGTCTATCTCCAATGCAGGTATCCAAGGCAAGTGTCGATCTAGCAAGTGAGAAGCGGTGGGAGTTGTGGAAAGATTTGTGTTCATGCACGACGGACAAAGATCCCAATGTGGAGGTTGCTAACCAACGCAAGCTAGTATGGTCATCCTTTAAAAAGGTTGTGCAATTGATGAATCTTTCAAGCGCCACCGTTGAGCAGCGAGAGGAATTCAAGAAGGTGCTTTATGAATTCACAAAGGCCGCTAAGGACGGATGGTCTGAAAGCAAGATTACACACTACATGGTTTGTTTTAACGGACTTAATACATATGCAATGTTTGAAAATTCAACTTTTCTATTAGCTTATCTCCTTTTTGGTTGTTTTAGCACATTCTCTATGCGCATGGTGCATACTTCATGGACCGCTATGGTCACTTGATATATGGAGTACACAAGGCATGGAGAAGTCCCACTATCGAGCAAAAGGAGTCTACTTCAAGAATACTCAGCATGGTGGTGGTAGTTCACACTCCAACTACCTCCAAGAGATGTTTAACTGGTTTTTTAGGCACACCTTTGGGAGAACTCGTACTATTGAGAAAGCAAGAGAGTCGATATTAGCAAATGAGTTACGCAACGCCTCCCGTACTGCAGCATCCGAGAAGTGGAAACGCTCGCGAGCGTCCCTAGGCCATGAAGCTTGGCGTGCAACTAAGTATCGAAAAGGCAGCGTTTGGGCGTTGCGTCAGCCGTCCACATGATCCAGGTTTAGTTGTTAAATTCAATTGGTTTATTTGAGTTTCAATCAATTGGCCGCATAGTGTGAAAGGGACCAAATCTCAAAAAAACCTATTTAAAGGTTGAAGGCGCTCATTTTGTCATTTTCCCTACTAGGTGCTACCATGGCAAGAACAAAACAAACGGCTAGGATTGCATATCCAGAGGGGACGGATGGCCAACGACTCAAAGGTACAGCAACAGAAGCTGGAACTTCACAAGCTCAAGGTGAAGTCCACACAGAAGAAGCTGGAGCTTCAAATCAGCATGGCCAGTCCTCTACAGCAGCAAAAGAGAGACGAAAGCATCGCCTTGTTGTCTATTCATTGGACTCCAACGATTTTGATGGCAACAGGGAGGATGAGAGCGACCAAGGAAAAGAAGCAAATAGCCAAAAGCAACCGTCAGAAGGCTCCGAAGAGACGCAAACGGATGAAGATGCCCCATGGGTTGGTGTCCAAATACAAACTTATCAGGCTCACATGTCTATTGGGGGTAAGACACTTCCTAAAGGGAGTGGACCCACACCATCACATCCGGTCAATAGTGAAGAGCACGAATCATATGGAGAGTGGGTGGAATCAGATTATGAGGTGTTGGAAGTGCCTGTGCAGAAAAAAAAGAGAAAGAGCATTGTCTACAAGAAGAGGAAGCAAGCTGCCCCAACTCGTGCCAAAAATGCACCTCCACGTCGACCTCAGAAGGTACGAAAGCGCAGCCGTGCTTTTGCGGAGATTCGACACTATCAAAAGAGCACCGAGCTCTTGATTCGGAGAGCCCCTTTTGCAAGGCTATGCAAGGAGGTTTTGCAATTGTACAACACTCAGTTTCGGATGGGCGCCATGGCCATAGAGGCAGTCCAAGAGGCTGAAGAGCAATATTTAACTAGCATATTTGAGGATTCTAACCTCTGTGCCATACATGCAAAGCGTGTAACCATTATGCCCAAGGATATGGAGCTTGCTCGCCGTTTGCGGCATGAGGAGTAGCTTGTAATTAGGCATCAAACCTTTTTGTATTTACAGAACTCCAAGATTGGGAAGAATTTGAATACAAGCGTCTGTTGATTGTATACCCCACTCTGTGCATTGTATTGGGAACAATTTGAATATAAGCGTCTTTTATTGTATACCCCACTGTGCATTGTATTGTTTTAATTTTGTACCATGCAATCTAGCATTGGTCCAAGTTTTGTGTACCTTCTATTGTATGTATGTAGCCATTAGCTTGTAATTGTGAAAAATTGCCTATGTTTAGCACCTTGGCTAAGTGGGGCATGCACTTCCTGATGTATCCATGCTATGTAACTCACTATTGCATGGCAAAAGCATCTACAAAGTGTTGAAAATGGCTTGGAATGCCCCCAAACTGGCTGCCACAAGGGCGCGCATTTGGGGCTTCCAGAGGCCTATGGATGGGCACAATGCGCGCCCTTGTGGCAGCCTTTCCTAGTGCTTTCCAGAGAGTTTCCAATGGTTTCCAGACAATTTTGACAAGAAATAAGTATGTTTTATTTGCTTCAATGCTTCAATTAGCATAGATACTTCTGGCAATCATCCCCCCTTAGTCCATGTCAGTCCTATACTCCAAAAAGGGCTAGATCTTGCCACATAGTTCACTCTTGTGGTTTGTTAATACAACTTTAGGTATCTGGGGCAAGATGGGCTTAAGGTTACCTGGGTATCCATGTCTTTCTGTTTTGCAACTGTGTATTAATGTCTTCTCACTCTGTTTTTTACCTGGGTATGCTCCAATATGTGTCCAAATTCATTTGCCACAAGGGCGCGCATTTGCACACTTCATCTGCTGATGGAAGGCCCCAATGCGTGCCCTTGTGGTAGCATATTTTAGGGACTTCCAAGCCCTTTACTAGGCACATCCATAACTTTGGAAGCCTAGATATAACAAAGTATGCATTTTATAAATTTTAATGCCTGCCAAACCCTTTAGTAGTCATAGCAGAAATTATGGTGCTTCTCATACACAATGGAAGCCCAACATATAAGAAATTCAAAATCTTGCAAGAGAGAGAGTCATAGACAGCAAAAAGTAGTTTCATTAAAGAAATCAATGCTTTACATGATATCCGGCTTTTGCTTTAGGATCTTTTTAATTACAATTTTTTGGCGCTTGGCCTTTTAGGGTGGCTCCCTGTTAAGTAAAGTGGTTGTGATTTCTTGGGTGTCATTAACCCCTACAGCTTGGTTCATGCCAACATGGGCAATAAGGCGCCCACAAAAGTTTACACCGAAAGTGGATATTGCAAAAGCTTTCTTTACAAGCACTACAAGGTTGGCCGTTTGGGCAAGTGTTGTTAAACACAACGCCTTGGAGAGTGAACGGAGAGAAAAAATGTTGTAGCGACCATTGGGAGAGTAGTCGGCATGGACAAACACCACGACACCAGTGGGAAGTGTGCCGAGGTAGTGAGCAAGTGCCGCTTGAGGTTCGAACGGCGTCCTCCTCCCCCCTGACCGTTGCGCCCAGGTGTCAACCTCCAGAACATCCTGCAAAACATAGGTTTTCTGAGATAGGGCACAAAATTATGATATAACATTAACAAGATCATTTGTAACAATCAAATGTAAGTGAGCATCTATACCTCTTGTCTACGATCCTCCTCATCGGCATCCGGGTGCAAGTAAAGATCCACGCTTGACTTCCCCTTTGGATCAAGCAAAACAGGTGTTGCAGCAGGTGGTGGTGAATCCACTCTTGCGCGTTTAGCCAAACACATGGCTTGCATGGCCATGAACTCCTCCTCAGAGACCTTGGCCTACTCGGCCGCTGCCACCTCGGCTTGTGCAATCGCCACTATGTCCGCCAAAGTATTCCCCATGGGCAGTAGGAGATCATCATCATGGGAGGTGGTGGTATCAACCTCAAACTTGCCATGGGCATGGAGGATGGCGAAACACTCATCCATGCGAAGCTCAAAGGATTTCTCCAGATCGTGCATAAACACAAACTCCTCCCCACCCACCACAATGGAGGAGAAGCGGGTAATCTCTACCTCAGGGATGGCATCCCGAGTGGTGGTTCCTTCTGGCGGTCCCGAGGATGAACCGACTGATGGAGAGGCCTCCAAGAGGCCTTGAATCCCTATAGGGTAGGTCAAGGCAAGCGTCCTCTCCTCTGCGGATGAGTCAATGGCCGCGGGCTTGGGGTCCTTCACATCAGCCAATACCCCGCCAATCTGCAAGTGTGGTAGCACTACGTCAGGGCCTGCTGGGCACTCGTGAAGGAGGAAGATCATTATGGCCTGAACAGAGAAAAAAGTGTTTCCAATCCTTCCCTTATGCATTGCTCGCACATCATCAGCTTCAAGCCGCACATATTGTTCAGCGGGTTGTGCTATGGTGGCAAAGCGTGCAAG
The DNA here is from genome assembly GCF_014529385.1 of Adiantum capillus-veneris. Lineage (NCBI taxonomy): Eukaryota > Viridiplantae > Streptophyta > Polypodiopsida > Polypodiales > Pteridaceae > Adiantum > Adiantum capillus-veneris. The sequence goes on from NC_140941.1 coordinate 120,012,072, forward strand.
CCGCTGATGAAATGGCATGTCCCCTTGGTAGATGTGGTGGAGAAGGCCTTCAGGGACCCATTGCCTTGGCTGGTTTGGTAACTCAACAATGAATCTCCCCATGCACGTGGAAATGTATGAAGTAATGTGCTCAAGAGATTGAGAGTGGAGGGTCAAAGTGGTTTCCAAATCGGGTTGGGTTGTGAAAAAGGCTTGAATCTCAGGGCAATTTGCATGCCCAACCTCAGTAAGGAATGCATCTAAAGCACTAGTAGCAACCATGTCTTCTCTTTGCGTGATTGGGTATGCTAGGTCTCTCTGCAATGCTGGGATGAAAATGGTGAAATGAGGAGGTGGTCCTCCTTATATAGACATATTCCATCTCGAAAAAAATAAAAAATATGCATTTAAAAAATAAATTTACACCACCTTAAAACTCAAGTACAAAATCAAGTACAACACCTTAAAACGTTTCAAAATCTTTAATAAAATATCCAATATATAAACGATTAAAGTTACAAGCCAATTCACTTAGACAAGATGATTTTGTATGTAGCCCAATCTTTTTAAACAAGCATAGTGGCCTCCATTCGCCTTCCAATCTATACAGCCAAAAATTGGGCAATCAAAATACAAAAACCCACAAAAAATAAGAAAAGGTAGCTAAGCAAGCACAAAGCAGACCTTGCGTTGTTCCAGTTTGAAACTTGCATTACCGACATCCTCGAATCCCATTATGACAAAGTGTTCCCGAAGATTGGCAAGAGTCCAATGCGGATTCACTGCAACCACCTCCACCTCGTTATTGGGCATGCGGACACGAATTTCAAAGGATTGAACCTCTTCGGCTGTCAGCTGCAAGGGTATCCATTTGCCACGTTTGTGCATCCACCTCTCGTAGCTAAACTGTGCATACAAGGTGCACCTTGCTTTCAAATACCGAAGGCAAAGCTGTGTGGGGGATACATTGCACTTATAACGGTCACCATCATGCAAACCGTCAACATAGCCCCAATTGACACCTAGAATGGTGTCCATTGTATCTATGTCAACTTCTTTGCAAACAAACATTGTTGGTGTTTCTACAATCGGCAGAGAGCGGAATGCATGCACAAACAAATGAATGGGACAATGCCAACTGAGACCCACCGATCTGGTTGCCTTACCAAACTTTAGGGACCCTTGGAAATCTTGCAGCACCTTGCGCTTGAAAGAAAGCAAAGCCCAATGGTCTGGAGTTGGCCATTCTGCACTCTGCAATGAGGATGTTTCCACGGCTTCTAACCTACCATAGCTTTGGCTTGACTTCGGCACCACGTACTTGTGGGAGTACATGAATATTCGCTGCTCGGTAAGTTTTTTCGATGAAACATTAGGAAACATAAGCTCCCCAATGTGAGTATGCACAACCATGAACGTGCCTGACAGGCACTCAAGCGGCTGCTCCTCAACTAAGCTGGATGGAAAAACATATTTACAAATGCCCTTAGTTAAACATAATGATCACATAAACGTAAACATGACATATGCATGGGATATCTAAACCATGAAAACTTACAATGAGGTGAAAATTGAGTTGAAGCTCTCTTGAGGTGGATCTCAGCTGCACTGTAGACGTGTTGCACGATGGCCACCATTCCGGACTTTGTTTCTTTGAATGCCAATAGCCGGTCCTTCCAATGACGTTCCAATATGCCTCGACACCGTACGCGATGAGGTCCAACACCAGACGGTTGCATGTAGACCCATGCACCCTTCTTGAATACTTGTGGGATCCATACCCCCTCTGAGTCTTTTGTGTTGTGCAACACAATCTCCTCTATCTCTGGTTTGGGTCGTCTATGAGTGGACATGCTTGGGAAGTTGGGCTTAGGAAGGGATTTGAAAGAGTTGAGTACTGTGGAGAGAGAATGAGGAGCTGAGGGGAGGGTGAGGTGAGCTGCCTATGGTGGCTATGGTGGCTTTGACAGTGGAGATAGAGAAAGAGGGGAGGAGTGAGAGGTAGAGAGGTAGAGAGGATAGTGGAGCTGTGGGCTATGGAGTGTGGGACTGTAGAGGGTTGATGGAGGTGTGAGAGAAGGGGGAGCTATGGAGAGAGAGGAAGAGAGTGGTGGAAAGCTTTTGGCTATGGCTGCCTTGACTGTAGAGAGAGAATGGGAGGAGGGAGAGTGTGGGAGAGAAAAGTAATGAGGGAGAGAGAGAAAAGTGGATTTTGGGGGGAAAATTTGACTTTTTAAAGTTAGTTTATGTTTTGGGACAGTATTGGAGGCAAATGGATCAACTTTGGAACTTAAAAAAAAATTTCAATTTTTAGGGTTTTTAAGCATGCGCGGTTTTTTTTTTGGGGTCCCTCCCTCTTTTATGACACCTCTCTCCTCCTATTTACCCCCCCCCCCCCCCCCCCCCCCCCCCCCCCCCCCCCCCCCCCCCCCCCCCCCCCCCCCCCCCCCTCCTAGCCTACCTCCCACCTCTCTCTAAGAACCAAGCATTGAAGAGGAAGACAATTAGGCTGCACCCCTACCATTCCTCCCCCTCTAGGTGATATCCCAAGAGCCTTCTCATTGGTTCCCCCTTAAGCCTTCACTAATCAAAAAGGCCCAAGGAGAGTCCATATTTTTCCTAATGACCATCTTGTTGATCATATTCCAAAACTCTATTTGTGCAAACTTATTCTCCATGGTAAATTCACATGTTGCAATTGTCATAAGTTCGTGCATAAATAGATCAAAAGATGGTAACTCAAATGCCACATGTCCATCATAATGCATAGGTAGCTCTCGAACTTGAATGATATCCTTTTCTTGCTTGAGTGCCGTGTGTAGGCTGCTTTGTGAAGGTATTGCATGTATTATACCAACTACTCTGGAGGGACCATCAGACTATTACTAGTGTGTCCTTCATTCCAATGCCTTGTGTGCTTTCAATAGAAATGTGGACCTTCTAGAATTGACATTGGTCATGATTGAGAAGGAATATTTGTTCACCAATAGCAAGTTCAATAGAATTTATCTTCACGTGCTCTACCTTAGAGTTAATGGATGAAAATTGAATGCATTAGTTACTTCAAAATGTTGTATCACAAAAGAGATAGAAAGTGCATAGATTCTATCGTCAATCATAAGAACAATCTTGTGGCCACGTTGTCGTCCATAAATGGTTATGTGCCTAGCCACGGTTGACTGCAAGGTGAGGAATTTCAAACTCCAAGAAAATATATCCGAGCAATCATAAAAAAGAGCAAAACCCCACAAGACACATAGAACTTAAATCATAATAGAAACATTTAGCATCAAATTACATATTACAATCTATTTATCATTGTCTCTAAACTTCTAAAGCATTCCTTATGGAGACTTTGATCATCCACCCTTATATTAACTCCTTGATTATCCAAGGTCATATATGATCCCTCCTCTGAATCACAGCTTGTGGTCATCAATATTAAAGCCATGGTAGATGCTTGGACAAGTAAAAGTGTGTGTGTGTTTGTGTGTGTGTGTGTGTGTGTGTGTGTGTGTGTGTGTGTGTGAGAGAGAGAGAGAGAGAGAGAGAGAGAGAGAGAGAGAGAGAGAGAAAGTGTGTGTGCGCATGCAATGTTGTCGAGGGGGGAGGAGGGTTCTTCAATACATAATATTATGGCAAGTGCTTCTAGGGAGGTTATAGAAGAAGTAGATTTGGTAGATCATATTGGTAGGCTGGATCCAATATGAACAATGTATATTTGCAATCTTCGGTGCTAGATTGTACCTTATTGAAATTAGACATAATTTTTTTTGGGTGAGTGACTCCATTTTGTCTAGCTTGCAAAAATATCTTCTAGCATATATTCATGACACTTGAGAAACAAAGAGGAAAAGGAAAATATCCTTCACATCACATACTTGAAAAGAATAGTTTTCATACACTATGGACTCTTTTAGAGTTTTCATGGCGAGTTGCAAAAGAGGAGGCCCCAATCACGAGGACTTTGTGGCCAATGGTGGGAGAGGTGATGAAGATCACAAGGTACTATCGACATGAACGATAATCACCACTTGCATGCATGCAATCTTTCAACGAGAACAAAGATGAAGAGTTTGTGTGTGTGTGTGTGTGTGTGTGTGTGAGTGAGTGAGAGAGAGAGAGAGAGAATGAGGTTCTTCTTCCACAGTTGCGGTATCACAGTCGAGGAATATTTTCTCAAAAACCAGCCTTTCTAGTCGTGCGTCAAAATTGACTTTGATGCACCGATTCCCTTGTTGAGCAATCACTACCTCCACCTTCTTCTAGAGTTCCACAAAAGTGGGCGTGACTCCGCCACTGGGCAGCGAGCTCTCCATGGAAGGGGTGTGCATGATCTCAACCAATCTAGCCAATTACACACTCTCTCTCTCTCTCTCTCTCTCTCTCTCTCTCTCTCTCTCAAACTTAGCGTCGCCACTATAAGTCACTCACAATGCTCAAAAAGAACCTAGGTTAAGTGTAACCCCCCCTACAAATTTTGAGATTTGCCTTTAACTTTTATAGTTGAAGGTGAGAAAAACTCCAAAATTTGGAAAAAATTAATGTAAATTGGTATAAAAACCTTTAGATTTATCTGTTTACCTCTATTGTTTCTAACATGTAGGTTGACAAGTTTTTGGAAAAAAAGGTTTTTTCGAGTACTACGGCCGAGTTTAGTGAATTTTCAGCGTCGTGTCTCTTGTTCACTCTCACAGGGTTTCTTTCTGTCGTGCACTCAGAGAGTCTTAGAAGCAACTCTCTCTCTCTCTCTCTCTCGTGAATATGTCCTTTTTGTTATATATTTACATCTTTTGTATAATCCATATACATCTCTTCTTCATATCATCCTGATTAATAGATACTGCATCTTCCATCATCCTCAATTTGATGAGTTCTAGAGGAAAGGACCTAGCAAACAGGACAATTTTTTCATACATGGGCTTGTTCCTCAAATCCAAGATAAGCCACAAAAACCATACATTGAAAGACCATAAGCAGAAAGACAGCATCATCATCAGAGGACACCAAAGCAAAAGTACACATAAACTTAGAGATTTTGACTCCCCAAGTTGATTGCCACCAAAATTGGGCCCACTGCCACCATTCAACTACCACAGAACAATACCAAAATACATGTGTAGCAGTTTCAACTTTCCCACATTTTGGGCATTTACCATCTCCAATTTGTTTTCTGAGCATTACATCAGTAGTGGGGAGCCCCCCCAATATACTAAACCAATGAGAGACCTACAGCTGCCCACAATCGGCATCTTCACTAGTAGATCAACCTCATTCTCTACCTAAAGCAAAAAGAGATAGAGTGGGCACTTAGGTTCTATCACCAGCACTTTCATCTCATTGGAAAGTGACCTCCCAGTAGATACACAATTTTGAATCATGTCGTGAGGCTTCCACATCCACTCAAGCATCAAAGAAAGAGGGAATGATTGAAGTAAACCATTCCCAATATGTTTACACACTCTCACCCATGTAAAATAGCAAGGGAACATCACTTTCATGGGAGCTCTAGAAGTACTAACATGGATAGCCTATCATGCTATCGGCCAAGCAAAGCATCTACCACCTACCTTGGAGTAGATTTTACAGCTACTAAATAAGAATGATGATGATGAATAAGTACAGACTAGAGCTCTAACAGTGGTGACAATACTAAGGACAAGATTAGTCAATGTCCCAAGCCAAGAAATCGATAGCGCAACAAAGGCCGTTGAAAACGACAAAGATGAACAAGAAAAGGAGGAGGAGGACACTCCTCTAAAAATGAAGAAGATAGAAAAAGGAAAAGCTAAAGTAGAGGATGAAGAGCCCAAAAATCAGCCAAGACCTACAACACCGGTAGAGAAACCAGTCCAAAAAGCAGCAAGAGTTGAGAAAGAGAGAGACAACAGCTTTTGAGCTCGAGAGAGGACTTAAAGGGGACTTTGAGGAGAAATGGAAACCATCCCCCAAGAGGTTTAAAGTTAGAACAAAAAACCCCATGTACAATATGAAAAACAATCCTCTGGCGGGTTTAGAACATCTCTATCAATAAGAAGAACATCAACGAGAGCAGGCCAAGGCACAAGAAAAAGAAAATACACCACCAAGAGAGGACTTACCAATAGAACAAGAAAACACTGAAGAAGGGGTTCCACACTTTACTTCTCCAAGAGAGCAACTACAACTAGAGGAAGGTACTCCAAATGTTGGAAATATAGAAACACAGACCGAACCGCCCAAGGAGTCTAAAAAGGAGCAAGTGGGTAAGCCAGGCAAAGCCCTCCCAACAGAGACTTCGGACACACAAACAAATCAGTCAGATGAACCACTCACAATTGAGCCTCTTAACACATCATTGGATCAACCTGAACTGAGCCACTCAAGAAACCTAGAATGTTTGGAGGCCCATAGATGAATATGCCCAGTATGTGCATGATGTGGTGGACAAAATGAGAGACAAGATCTATGCTTACCACCAATAGCTCCACAATTTGTATCAGCAATTGTGGTACTCAAATGAAAGGCTTGACATGGAAAACACTTGTAATGAGGCATACAAAGATTCCATGGAATTCAAAGAAAAAAGAAACTGGCCAAATTAACTGCAAAGTCCGGAGCGGACTTGGAAGCTCTCCAAACAAAGAATCAATAGCAAGAGCAACAATTTAACGAAGCAAAAACCTCTTTATAAGAGTCAACTTCCACAATAAAACAGCTACAAATCCAGCTAAATATTTCAAATACTCAGTTGGCACAGTCAGAAGCTTGTTGCCAAGAGCAAAACATGTTGCTAAATCAGCTGAAGGACAACCCAGCAATGGCCACTCTACATGGAGCAGATGCAGCATATAAAGCTGTGGAACAAAAAATTCAAGACCTCAAAATGGAGCTAAAGCTAGAGCAAATGCAAAGAAGGGAACTCTCCCTCAATTTTATGCAACAGAAAGAGGAATACCAAAAGTAAATTGAGCAATTCAAAGATGAGTTGAGCAAAGCACAAGAGGCTGCCAAGGCACATGTAACAACATCAAGAGAAGAATAAACTGAGTCTGCAATGGGAGATAAAGATGCCCTAAATTTCATGGACTTTGAAGTAGATACCACTCAAGAGGGCAATATCCCAGAGTTAAAGATTCCTCACAAAGAAGTTGGACCCACCCTCAACTCAACCAAAAATCATAACTGGCAAGGAGGAAGCAACATTACAGAAGCAAGTGGAAGAAGAAATAGAGACCATCTCCAAAGAATCAATGCAGTTGGAAGAGAGGATCTTGCATTTGATCAATGTCAACCTTTTCACACCAACCTGGCTCAACTACCCCAGTTTCCCACCACCAGAGAATAACCCATCCATTAGGAAAGGAATGGGGTCTAAGGGGGCCTCTTTATTTGCCATGGGATTAAAAAGGAGATTATGGAAGGGGCAAATGGGTGGATGCCATGTGGACTGAAATGGTGGGTATGGTAGGGCCTAAAAGTAAGTGGTCAAACTTGTACTCTCTTAAAAAATATAAAGAGAAAATCTCTTCAAAAAATCTTTTCTCTAAATAGTTGAGTAAAAACCATTCTTTTCTCTCTCTATTGGCTGCTAGTTTCTCCCCCCCCCCCCCCCCCCCTCTCTTTCTCCTAAAAGCATTAGAAAATTTCGGAGGTCATTTGGAGGGCCTTGTAAGAAATTGTATTTCTCTCTCTAGAAACTTTTTTTAAAATGCACTTGCACCTTGTGAGTACGTCCAAAAGGACAACCAGACACTTTAAAAAGTAGATTTATATTCCCAATCGTCCTTGAAAACGGTCACTTTTTTATTTAATGTGAGCGTCTTTTTCAGGAGGCAGGTGCGGCGCATTCAAGGCAGCTTACGTCATCACTGAAAGTTGAAAAGTCACAAATTGTCAAATAGTGATAGATTTTGAGGCTTTTGACACCACCAATGCGTCCGGAACGCCAAAATACCCTAAAAACGAATGTCTACTTGTCTCATTCCGACATCCGGAGAGGCAAAAAATGTCAAAAAACCCCAAAAAATGGGCTTTTTACTTAAGGCGCGCGAGGAGGCATTCTAAAATGCTAGAATGCCCCTCTGCGCGCCGTTAGTACAAAGCTTTTTTTAGTGATTTTTGGACAATTATCTTTCAAGAAAGCCTACCCATGTTTCTCTATTGCACTTTTGCACCATGCTCTCTATCTCTTTCTCTCTCTCCTTTCTATAGCTTAGCATATTTAAAGAGAGAGAGAGACTCCCATTACTAACGGCGCGCGTGGAGCATGTTTTGACCTCAAAAAACACCTCCTCGCGCCGTTAGTATAAGGTAACAGAAAGACTCTCTCTCTCTCTCTCTCTCTCTTTCCCCCGCCTTACTTCCTCTCTCTATAACACTCACACATACACACATAAACACATACACTGGTGGATGCACAGTACTAAAGGCGCGCATAGAGACATGCACACCGGTTGTGTCTCTCTACGCGCGCCTATAGTATAGAGAGAGAGAGAGAGAGAGAGAGAGAGAGAGAAAGAGAGAGAGAGGCTCTTTGTGTTTGTGTGTGTGTGTGTATGTTATATTTGTGTGTCTGTGTGTTTGTGAGTGTGTGTGTCTCTGTGTGTGTCTCTGTGTGTGTTTGTCTCTGTGTGTGTATGTTATATTTGTGTCTCTGTGTGTTTGTGTGTATGTTATATTTGTCTCTGTGTGTGTGTGTGTGTGTGTGTGTGTGTGTGATCAAAATGCACTTTGTAGAATTGTAACAATGGGTGTGCGTGCTCACTCTTATAGACCCGAAATTATGATCTCTAAGGCTAAGATGATGAAAAAAAAACCTATGTGATAGATGGAGGCCTTTTTAGAGATTTTTTGACATTTTTCTCTCAAAAAGCTCTCTAAAAGAGAAAAAAGGGGCTTTTTACTAACGGCGCGCGATGAGGCATTCCAAAATTTTGGAATGCCCCCTCGCGCGCCGTTAGTAAAATGTTCTTTTAGGGGTTTTTGACATTCTTTGCCTCTTTGGATGTCGGAGCTAGGCAAGGACATTCATTTCTAGGATATTTGGGCGTTCCGGACGCATTGACAGTATCAAAAGTTTCAAAATCTTCCACCACTTAATAGTTTTGTAACTTTTTGAATTCTAGTGATGACGTAAGCCGTATCAAATGCACCGCATCTACCTTCTGAAAAAGGTGCTCGCATTAAATGAAAGAGAGTGATCGTTTTTAAGGACCACTAGATTATTAAATGAGGAGAGGGACACCTTTTATATTTTTGTTAATATCAATCTATTTTTCTACGTAACGTAGGCTCTTCTCTCATTGGAGGAGCTTATTTTCCTCTCTCTTCCAAAAGGCCCTCCAAAAGACCTCCGAAATCTCCTAATGGGGGTCCTTCCAAAAACGTGATGATCTTTCCCTCCCTCTCTCTCTACTGTACCATCTCTCACTTCTCTTCACTTCACCTTGTTTCTATTTTCTTCCGTTTAGTTTTCCCTCCCAAAATCTCTACAGCAGAAGTTTAAACCTCCTTTCCCTCCTCAAGCTTACTTCATTCTTGAGGGTTGCATTCTCCTCAAGTTGAAGTTCTCCATTTCTCCATGGGATTCACTAAACACCTCTAAATACACATTTAGGAATTGTGAGAAAAATGCACAAAAATGGGACAATTCTTCTTGTCTCTATTTCTTGAGAAGAGGTGTAGAGCGTTCTAGGATGCACATTGTCTTTGGATGTAGTTTTTAATGGTTTGCATGAACTAGTAAAATCTCATATGATGCTAAGATTTTGAGTCTCATAACTACAAACTTGTTCAAAAATGAATACTCTTCAACCTTCATCCTCAAGCGCAATTCTCTGGGAGTGGGTATTGTGTCAAAACACAAGATCAGGCCCAAACTCTAGGTTGAGCCTTGCCAACCGTATGTGGTATTCAACCATGATGTGCTGACAAAGACAAAACAAGAAGTGTTACAATACACATTCTTGGGGATTAGCTTATATACAATATAGACATGTTCACCGATAAAGATCCTCGTGTTGTCTAGAGCCAAATTTTTGTGACAAGAAGGCTCAAAATTGAGATAAGATCCTTTGTATAAGAACTCTAGAGTGGAGAGTCCAAAGACCGGAGCATGCTCCCAAATTCTAAGGCATAGGATACTCTCAGAGTGAAAGTGCTAAAGCATGCTTCCCAGGCTTTCTCATTCAAACTTAAGATTGATCCCTTTCAAACAAGAAGTTTTCCCCTTTCATTTGAACTTGAGAGGCCGATCCCTTTTAGTGTGCTTCAACGCCTTGCATATTCTAGGCCACAAGATATTCTCGGAGTCCAAATGCCAAAGCACAATGCACATTCAAACTTGAAGTAGATCCCTTTCCAAAAAATAAAGACTTTATAAATCCAATGCTTCACCTTCGAACTTAAGGCCGATCCCTTTCAACGTGCTTCTAAGGCTTTCTCTCTCTTTGAGCATGCTTCAAAGTCTCGCTCCCATACGAACTTGAGCCCGATCGCTCTAAAACGTTGATTGCCAGTTCACTTTAATTTGAATTTCAAATGTGATGGCAGGCGTCAAAGATGACGACTGTGAGCGGGGACATGACGACTATGAGCATGGGAAAATGAAGGCTTCAGCTTGGAAAGAATACAGTCCGAATACGCCTTGCTTGGAAGTGAAATCTTGGATACGCCTTCATCTTGCCATTGCATACAAGCTCTTTGTCTACTTGACGACAAGGTTTCTGGGCATGCAGTCACTGCTACTCCTTGCCGTGCAAGGCGCCTTACCTTCATCATCTCAGATTTAAGATTTTGGTTGTAGGCAAGGCGTTTCTCCTGCATATGAGCTCGTTCTGTAGTTTGCCCATTGCCGTTCCGGTTTAGACTATCGTTGGTTGCCACTTAGTGCATTTGGGCTCTCCTTGTTGTGCACGTGTAACCTGCACCGAGCAGTAAGGGCGAAGTAGCAGCCTGCCTCCTGAGGCAAGCCTCCGGCCCCCAAGGCATCACCAGCCTCGTCGATCCTACCATGGCTCTCCCCTTCATCTTTAGAATGAAGAATCTTAGGCCTCTTTGGCAGCAAAGGGTGGTGGATGATGCGTGCTCTTCTGCCCCCACCATGTCCAAGCTCTCGTCTATCACGCTAGTAGCAATTTTTGTAGTTTTTGTAGATTGCATATGAGACCTTCCTTGGTTTGTATGTGATGCCATGCGCCCATCCAATCTGTGTAGGTCGATGAAGGTATTGCTTATCTTTGCATTTGTGTAGTGTATTGCTTGCATGCGAGCTCATTCATAGGTCACGTTGTGTGGAGCTATCAATTCACAGAAGCATTTCATGCTGAGTTCTCACAAAGGTGCAACCTTGTGCAGTATTATAGGAATGTTTTCTACTCATCACTAATAGCATACAAGAGCTCCGATCGAAGGTGCTCATATAAGGAAAACTAGTAGCTTGAGGGCAATCATAGATTGGGCCACTTTTTAAAGGCCTCTTTGTGAAGGGATCACACCAACTGTTTGCTATTTCTCATGGTGATATGAGAAAATTTCATCATCTACAGCAAGCATCTACGAAAAATGACTTAGAAGGCAGAAGGCTAGCAAGTTGATATTTCCAGTAGAGGAAATCTTGGGAAGCCATTCATTGGTATTGGACCTGCAACTCTCTCTCTCTCTCTCTCTCTCTCTCTCTCTCTCTCTCATTCATATTTCCCTCTTTGTATCTAGCAAGAGTAAAGGCTTGAACTTAAGTTCGAGCCTCCAACATCTTCTTGTACTTAGTACGGGTTCAACCTCTACCAATTTTTTACCTAGGAAGGGTAGAGGCTCGAACTTAAGCTCGAGCCAAGTGTGGAGTCTTGAACTTAAGTTCGAGCCTGCACACCTTTTTGTGCATGCCATGATAGAGGCTCATTACTTTAGAAAGTGCTGGTCATATCTAAAATCTCTATGCCATGTAGCTTGGTTTCCATGTATAGTTTACATTTTCTCATCTAACTAGAACCAAATTTAAAAAAATCCCTTTTAAAAAACCACTAGTTTTAACAAATATTGCTCAACTTTGTATCTAGAAAATCTATTTAAAGATGATTGTTTTTTGTAAGTAACAAGCATCAAACTCCTTCAAAAGACCTCCAAGTATCCTGAATTGAACTCATTACCAAGCATCAAACTCCTTTCATAGCTGACCTCTAAGTGCCCTAATATAATGCCTTTATTATGTTATGACTAGAGCAGAGTTTATCACATCATGTAGAGAATATTATTAAATGATAGGCTCCTTCAAATAGCTAAAGTATGTCAAAATGAAGGCACTATATAACCAAAAAAAGGAATTGAATTGTGTGTGTCCGCAAATAGATGATAGCTCAAACTACAAAAAAATGATAAGTTTTTGAGTAGCATTATAAAAAATGGGACATGAATAATTCCCAAAATTCCTAAATATGTCTTTCTAGCTAAAGTTGAAGTCTACAGCATGTCCTTCTGCTAGATCATCCCTCTTTCTTTTCTCAACAGGTTTCCTTCTCCTTCTCCATTAAACTTTCTAGAGAGGATCTACTTCCCTCTCAAGCTTTGCAACATTATCTTCCGCATTAAGCCAACAAGCAGGTCGAGCAATATAGAAGTAAGTGGTATCCTTCATCTTTGTGTACCATCAAGAATCTTGCTCTTTATACAGCTGAGAACATGGATGTGTAATGTCTAATCATAAGTGTTTGTGTGTAGGTTGTGCCACTATTTCCCATGGCATCATCAGGTACTCGACGACCTAGGAATGTCATTGACTCCATTTCATGTAGCAATGTACAAGACGATAATCGATATTGGGTGACTATGGAGTTAAAATGAATGATGTGGGTGACAATGCAGCCCAGCTCAAGAGGTGCACACAAGGTCTCAAGGCGACACATGGCTTTTTTGAGCACGCCATTGGAAGGGAAGAATCATGTAGTTCAAGCAAACACAAGATGGAAAGAGGCTTGCAAAGGTGCAGCATGTGTATGCTGCTTCACAACTGAAGCTAGAGAAGACAGCAGTGGCTCCATCAAGGTTTCCTACAGATTGTAATTTTTACTCCTCTTTCAAGTTTTTTGGTTATCTATTTAGTATTTTTTCCTTGGGTGTTTCTTTTGATGACTATAAGATTTCCATTGCTGTTTGTTCATGTTTACCGATGTTTTTTCATCCGATTTTGTAGAGTGGGAGCCAATAGAGTCCTTCACAGGAACTTTTGAGGCCATCCACACTGAGCTTGGCAAGTTGCTCTATGCTGGTTGTCAATCCTCTGAGCTTGCCTCACGTGACATTTTTTTTTATAATCATACTTATGTCACACCTAGGCGAAATGGATATGGTCATCTGTCTTTGGTTCACTCACCAACATTGGAGAGTTTGGAATGGCCTAAGCCAGAAAGTGCCTTGATCGTAGTAACCAAAAGGAGAATTGAGGTGGATGTGTAAGCAGCAATGAAGTGCACCTATGGTTCCCACAAAGCCACGGTAACATGGTTTATGTCTCTTCATGTGTTTGTGTTTATATTTCGACTTCAAGACACCAACAATGTGGACTTGGAAAGGGGAAAGTGCGATCAACGCGTTTCTTGCAACAGCTGGATAGGAAACTAAAGTGATCAAGTACCAAGGAGATAGAATCAAGTGCTCTGTAGTTGGTGACAATGTGGTGTTTCGATACCATATTGCAAAGTAAATCTTGTCGATGGTCTTTCCCTATAGAAGATTGAAGCTGACAATGGGAGAATGGGAGGCACTAGACTCTGAGGTTGCTGCTAGAGAATCAATTGAACTGCAAATACGTCTCCACAAAAATGCATTGCACCACATTACAGTGAACAATGATTGGCATCTCAATCACCTTCATGAGTATCTTAATCTCAGATATACCTTGCCCTCTGCATACGATAAGGAGGAAGACACTCAATGAGTTGATCAAAGAAGCTCTTTATCTAGTGGATAACTGTGAGGCATACAAAGAAAAGGACTTAAAGAGTGAAGGAGATGACACATCCTCTCAGCAGAGTGTTTCAAAAATAAGTGAGTCCATTGCCAAGCCAACGGTACCTATTGATCAAGAAAAGTTTATCGACGACTTGGTTAAGAGGTTGATTCCTCTTGTAAGGTCTGGTTCGGGAGAGCCGAAGTGGTGTGAAATTGAGAGAAAATGGACGAACCATACGGGGGAAGAGTGCTATTATAGCATGGAAAATGCTAGGGAGAGGTATGTACAACCTGTTCCAGAAGCACCTACTCCACCTAGATACATTACGGGGAATGCGCCAGGACCAGTAGGAGTTTTAAGGCCACAACTTTTCTTAGGACAACAACCTCCATTGCTGCCAGGTGCTAGAATGCAGGTAGACATGAGATACATGCCAATGATGGAAGCATCAAATAAACCAACGCCAGTACCAGCTACAATGTGGTATAGCAGCCAAAGTGGGTACTACTCTTCGGAGCAACAAAATGTGAGAGAAACACATGGAGTGGTGAGGCCGGTACAAATTCCACCTCGTGGGTTTCATTCGAAAGAAAGAAGGTATGAAATGGACGAAAGGACATTGCGATTCATTGCAAATAGCGACTTATCTAGGTCAAAGCTTGCTTATAGCCAAGAGGAAATGCTAAAAGAATCTCCTCAACCAGAGATAGATTGTCACAAAAGTCGTGACAACCACTTGGTCAAACAATTTCCTCATACGGAGATCACTGAAGTAAATGCCTATTGTCTTGAGTGTGGCATCACTCACTTGATCCCCGATTCCAAAGACAGATGATGGACCAAAGACAGACGCACCTAGTCAGAAAACCAAGAGCAAACGAAATAGTTGGAAAGCTAGAAAGACTAGGATGAAAGCACGCAAGGAACGATAGCAAAATCCCCTAGCTGAGAAGCTTACCGAAGCTCAGGAGAAGATAAAACAACATGAGGAGAAGGAGGCACCTTCTCTTACACAGATGGTTAAACCTCTAGAAGAACCATCCACGGATGAGAAACCAAGAAGTGCTAGTTCAGGAGGATCTGTGTTGGCAGAGAAGGTTAATGAGACATTAGATGCCCTCTTGAAAGCCTATGATGCGAAGCTCAAAAAAAACCAAACCCAAGAACAAAGGTGGATGACATATCCCTATGCGGAACTAGAAAAGCACAAATTTGAAATGTGCAAGAAAATGATTCAAATAGCCCAAGCTTTACTAGAACCACCAGTTGCAAAACCTGAGGATGTGATATGTGTCATGCCTACACAAGTAATCCCACCAAACCAAGAACTAAAAGAGCCAAATTCTAGTCATAAGCACAGACCAAACCTCAAAGACCTAGCATTAGAACCAAGGATAGTAATGAATACCACGGATAACTCTTCCGAGGGATTTCACCAAGCTATACCTGAGGATTGTAAAGAGATAGATGGTCTTGACGAATTGTGGAAACAAGTCAGAGAGGCCAATGAAGCCGATGACCTAAGAAGACCAGTAGACAAGACTGGTGATGAACAAGGAGTGTTTCTACCACCCATAGAGGAATTTGAGACTAGATCTCAAATGAATCTAGACATGAGATCGTATTGGGGCAAAAAAGGATCTGTACAATCTATGGATAGTCAACCCCATTCGCTAAGAACACTACCGTCCTACATGGGAGAGTATGAGACCAAGTCAGATGTGGTTGCAATCCCATCACAGAGACTTTCTCCCAACAAAGCCATCGATTCAAAGGGGCTAGTAGATATTCTATCTACCCCAGTCACCTGTACAATAATGTTAGCCGAGTTGCTCAGAATAAGACCAAACATGTGGGCTAATGTGGGTAAATGTCTAGAGAAATTTGGTGTAAAAACCCCAATGACTCAAATCGAGGAAGGCATCAAAGAGCTTGAAGTGCCTCAACTAAATACTAGGCCAGTGCCATTAAACAAGGTAGGCGAGTATTACGAGGGAGAAGATGGAAACACCACCCTTCCTGTGGAATTCAATGGTGTAAAAACCATGGCAATCCTTGACAGTGGAGCTGGTGTGGCCATTGCAACTAAAGAGGTTTGGAAAAAATGGGGAAAACCTACCTTGAGATCCACATGAATGACCCTGCAGCTTGCAGACGGACACAAGGAAAAGCCCATAGGACTGCTAGAAAAAGTACTTGTTACTTCTTGTGGCATTGAATATGAACACACTTTTGTTGTTGTCGACTTTGACAAGAAGAACAACTATGAAATCATTCTGGGAAGACCATTCATGCGACAATTGAAAATGGTCCAAGATTGGGGTTATGACCATATATACCTGAGACATATGGAAACCATAACAAAGGTAAACTTGAGGGACCATAGCTATAGGGATGTGACAAGAACACCGGTCGAGTTTGATTCCGCCACAGTAGCACGATCAGAACTTCCAGCTTGGTTAGGCAAGCCTAAAGAACTGTGGATGTGTGGAGCTTCACAATGTGTTAGCTTGAAACGTGAGGAATGTATCCTAGAATGGGTTATAGAGGATATGGACTATATCCCAGAACCATTTCCTGAAGAAGAGTTAGAGCCTTTTGGATGGGAACACATCTTGGCTACTCTGGACGTGTGCGCCGTGGAGGATGCTCCCACAACAAAGTTTTGTGATGAAAATGGCTATGATGTCGTTCCTTATTTTGCAGTGAGTGTAATCCAGGCAAACGAAGAGAACCAAACATCAACAAGCTCTTGAAATAAGGAGCAAACCAAGAAATGTGGAGAATCAAAAGATGAAGAAGACGACGAGTTCTATGACTCTGTAGAACACTTCGAGCTTCAAGAAGATCAACGACGCGGGAATCAATGTCATTGCTACATGAATAAAGTGCATCAAAAGTGGATTCCAAAGTCCTCGGTGAAGACACAGCCACCACAAGCATGCTCATACATGGCTCCTAATAAGGCTGCAAAGACTCAGCTAGGAGGAATACGACCAGAGCAACAAGCTAAGAATGCTCTAATCAATGGGCTAGAAAATTCCTCCAAGAAACTACCACCCCCGAGCAAACAGACAGTAACTTTCCACTACCAGCCAAAAAATCAAGGGAAAGTACAAGAAGTCAAGCTTGCTGAGGATAGTAGCGATAGTGATGAATCTTACGACATCCCCTATCATCAACTCAGGCCGTCACTATCACCAACCCCTTCAGCAACAACCATGACAGGTCAAAAGAACAAGACAACAAGTCAAAGCCAAAAAGCTCGACAAATTTGGATACCAAAAAGCCAGATCGGCCAAAAACAGATATGGATCAAGAAGACAAAGATCTCTAATGAAAAATCACAAGATCCAACACCAAAACAAAAACAAGGAAAGCGTCCATGAACGGGTAAGAATATCAGAAAGTCTCAAGCTTTCACAACTCAGGTTTGGGCTCCAAAGAAGTTGATTCAAGCACAAAAAAGTCAGGAATTCATTTGGATTCCCAAACAACCACAGTATCAATTTTCAAAGCCTGAATCCCGTCCCCAACCAAGCGTACAAGGGCTGAAGCAAATACCACTGTTGAATCACACAACAAAAAGATGGATCCCAAAGAAGTCTCTTAAAACACAAATGAAGCACGGGCAATTATGGGTTCCCAAACGAGAGCCAACAACAAAAGAGCCAATAATCTCAAAGAAATGGGTCCCAAAGAAGAACAACAAAACTGTTGTCAGTGCATCGCCGCTTGAATTCTTACAATTCTTCCTACGATTACAGTACAGTTAGAAGAGAGAAAGTCGCTTCAATCAAGCAAAGATACAGGAGCTTCAAAGACCATTACATTGCTTAGAATAGGAAGCCTCGCCAACAAATGCCAATAAGCAAATTGCTTATACCCACATCTTGCACAACATAAATCTTTTCCATGCATTGACTGTGTATGCATAATAGGGCTACATTACAAGGCTTGCATAGGCACAAATTTTAATTGCCCAAGCACAACACATACCCTTTACGATACCCTCTCGTAAAGGATGACTCCAAATAGGAAGGGGGGAGGCATTCTGAATGTGGACCTAACATTATGACTATTAGAGGGCAATGTTTTGTGAGATACATTGAATTTTTACGTTTTATTGTGATAATTTTTTGACAAAATTTAGAGTATATGCCCTCATAGTAGGGTTACAGAGGAGTATGGGGACAAAATCCATATATGAGCCCCTAGGGACATGTGTATAGTGTACATAGCATTTAGATTTCTATTTGAATGATTTTTCTTTTGTTGAGATTTTTTTAAAGATTTTCTTTGTTTATTATTAAGAAAAAAAAATCCATAATCATCATGAAGAAAAGACTGATGAGAGGCCTGAGCACTACAAAGAGAAGAAGGTACAGGAAAACGATGAAACTTCACGAAGTATGTCTCAACAGCCACTACAACAGCCGAAGAACTTGTCACAAAGCAGTGTCAACATGCAACCCACAAGTTATACAAGTCAAAGTCGAGCTAAGCCACAAAATGAGTGAGGTGTTTGTCCCAAAGCTTCAAGTAATATTCTTTGTGGTCTAAGCGTCTTAGCTATTCTAGGTACTGCTCAAGCTGGAAGAGTTGAGCATATTTACGTTGTGTCACTCATGCTGGTATAGGTGAGCAAAAGAGTCGAAGTCTAAGTACTTAAGTCTGGTGAAATGAAGGATAAAGTCCAAAAGACACTCACGTACTGAGCACAGTGAGATACGAGTGGAGAAACTTCTACATCGAAAACCCTTCTTGGAAAGGTGGAAGCTATTGAGACATCTTTTGATGTCACATATGCTACATTTATTCCTCGAAACACCCATCATCTCCTTCTTTCACATTGCATGCTTTTGTTGACAAATTCCTCATATGCATATAGAGTGTCCCATAATTGGCACTTGCATCAGGCACTCTTTCTGTGTTTCACCCAAGCACTCACCTTTCATGAACATGTACTTCACGTTCAACTGCTCGACTCCAATAAGAGCGTATACCAAAGGCATTTTTTTCCCATCGGGTTTTTTCCCTTTGGTCATCCAGGTTTTAGACCCTAATCTAAAGACACCTATCACCATCCTCTTGTACATATTCCTTCTACATCAGCAATAAGGAAATGCTACTCAAATGAATTGACAAATGAATTGGAGCACCAATTTCAGATCATATCATACTTCTCCTCAATGGCGAGTCGAAGAATGGCCTACAATGACAAAGTTGTAGACAACACTAACAACATGATTGCACAGGAACAAAGAAGTCCCCAATGAACAAGGGCAGACATAAAAGTAATCAGAAGACCTCAAAAGCTTGTCCTTGATAATGCGCATCGAATGCTCGACAGGGTTTTGAACCTCAAATTAGAATAATTAAGTCCGGGATTTGGCCTCACAGACAGACTTTGAATTGGACTGCAAATTGTCCTAAAGAAGTTAAAGGTTTAGCCATACAATTTCTACAAAATCCTTACAAAGTTGTCATTGGCTCACAAGAACAGAAAGCCAATAACTCAATTCTACAGATTGTAGAAGTTGTTTTTGAGAATCACAAATACTCCGAATTGACAGATTTGCTGGAGCAAGTGATGGATGGAGCTTTCTCTTAAGAGTCAAGCTCAACGACATTGGGTTCTTTTTGAATTTAGATCTGGTAGTAGACCTATAATGACAGAAACAAATGCTGCAGCTCGGAGCGTGGATGTGAAAGACATAAAGTTCGTCATCAATTATGATTTTCCTGAATCATGTGAAGACTATGTACATCGCATTGGACAAACAAGACAAGCTACTGCAAAGGCTATAGTCTATACTTTCTTTCCAACAACAAAACAACAACAAAGACCACATCGCCATCGACAATCAGGTCATGTCGGGGACGACATGAACGCGGAAGGGGGGAATGTTGACCGCTGGGTCAACAACACAACATAACTCAAGTTTCGTGCCAAAGTCTTATCTTTTGCGAGTTATGAAATGCTGCGGATTATGGATATAAACGTCATTTGTAATGAGTAGTTATTTTAGTTTCAGAAGCCGGGGTGCAATGGCACTTCCAGATTGTAAATACAAAGACATTTGACCCTTTCAACCCCATTTTTTGTTAAACCTAAGGTAGCTTTAGTATATAAGGTACCTAGGTCATTTTGTAAAGAAGACTTTTATCATAATCAAAAACTTAGTGTTGCCGTCTACTGTGTGTGAGAGAGAAAGAGAGTGAGCGTGAGCTTCATCCTCTCGCTACGCCCGGCTCGCTGAAAACATTGGAGATCCGAATGCACCATTGTTGTAGGCTCAAGGAGAGCTGCGCGACAACGCCAAGCATTCCACGCGAGACGAAGCGCACACGTCGACGTATCTACGAGCTATTTGTGGCCGTAAGTGTATCAAACGATGTTTGTTTTCTGCGTGCTAGTAGTCTATAGAATCGTGGCGACATAAGCTACACATAGGTACTCATAAATTTCAGTTTCAAGCACTTTCAAAATTCTGTTTAGGGTCATCTTGTGGCCGTAAGTGTATCAAACGATGTCTGTTTTCTGTGTGCTAGTAGTCTATAGAATCGTGGCGACATAAGCTACACATAGGTACTCATAAATTTCAGTTTCAGGCACTTTCATAATTCTGTTCTGTCATCCTACGCATTTTCCGCAGATGGGTTTAGGGTGAGGGTTTTGAGTGTAGAAGCTTAGGGACAGGTGTATCCTAGTGAGGGGATGGTGTTCCTTAAGTTTCGTAGGAATCTGGCATGATTAGGTGAGTTACCTTCTGTATGTGTGTATGTGGCTAGGTGGTGTAGTTGAGGGCAGTGAGGTTCTTGATTGTGGTTTAGTTGGCCTTCTAGAGTGTTGTATGTGTAGGATGGTCTCAGCTTGACAAGCTAAAGAGATTTCCTCCGTGTGCCTATTGTGTCATCTGTGTCCTCGATTGACATTAGGTTGATCTAGGTAGTGTTTGCATGCACTTCATGGGTGTGTGAGTCGCTCTCCCATCCAACACTCACCATATTGATGATAACAAATCAAGAACCACATACATAAAATGTCAATTCATGGGATGTAGCTGACCCAACTAGTGCATGGAGGCTACAAGCGATAGCTAATCTGTCAGAAAATCCAACTCTAAGAGGTTTCTACCTAACTTGGTCTCAAATGACATCAAAAGGTTCTTTCCTTATCGCAACCTTATCCAGACAAATTTGTGTATCTACGACACTCTGAATGCAATGAAACTTAATGCATAGCATGAGTAGAGTATCCTTGAAACTCTCATGTACTCAAATGCCATTTTTGACACTAAAAAAGAATCACACATAAGATAAACAACCTATTTTAGGTTAGTGAGTTTCGACCTCCAAAGCACTCTACGATTTCTTGTAGACGTGCTCTATCTATTCCTAAGCTCAAAAATTAGTTTTGGTGCATGTATTATGCATAGGGAGCAAGAACAACTCATAGACTAAAAACGCATTTTCATCATTAGAAACTTACGTTAAATTATATATCTTTCACCTGCAAACGTGTTGGTATGATGAAATAGCAATGCAACACCGTACAAGAGAGATACGAAGAGTTGAAGAAACAGTAGACTCACAGTAAGCTTTTGCAGGGTACACTCAATTCATTATCCAAAAACTTAGATCAATACATGAACATTTATACCTTAGCCAAGGTTCAAATAATGAATTCCTAACTATTTGGGCTCAATAACAAGGCTTCAGAGCTGCATAAACTTACAAACGTAGAGCCGCTTGACCCATTTAGACTTAGTGGAAATCAATAATATTACGAAGGCTTTGGACTTTGTAGGATTTCTCATTAATACAATGGGGTTTAATAAAATCAATTGGGATAAAAATGAGAGTGTCCCTTTGATGCTCTTTTTTGGGCTTTCTTTGCTTAGCTGACAAATAGGTGCACTCCACGTGTGCAAGAATGGTGGGTGTGTGGTCAAAGGATTTAATTTTCCCCCCCAAAAAGGAGGTGGGAAACTTTATGATTTTTGGCCCTCCATAACTCTTACATACATTGTTTGCTTTGAGCAATCTACATGCCGAGCTTATTCCATGGATATGTTACATGATATGGTTTTCCCCACTAGATTTTAAGTTCTATTTTGGGAAGGAAGTTTGAATTCAAATAAACTAGCCATTTTTCTTGTTTGCATTCAAAAGTTGTCTTTTGATTCCTTTCTTAATCCTAAAGGTTTGACTCCCTTAAATTACCAAATAAAGATGCCCTTCTGGACCCCATTCTCTTCCTAATGGAATACAATTCCAATTTAAGAGAATCTCATGTTTAATCTGTAGCACTAATTGTGGCTATAGGAGATGTATTTATAGAGTTATGACCTAGCTAATTCCAAATCACTCCATGAGTGTTGATAGTGATTGATTGACCTCTTCACCTGTACATCCACAGAAATTAGTTTTCAATTTGCTAAGGGGTAGCAGATAAGTTCAAGTTACCAAGTGGCTTACAATCAGTATTGGTGATACAAATCTAACCAAGGGGTCTGGATTGCCACCATAACACCTAGACTTACCAGCTAAATGTTGGTTTATTTCCACTAATCTTCAATTTAGTTTTTAACATCTGGACTTTTGAAAAGGACCTTTTAGGTTTGACAAGTCAACTTCACCTTCAGGTAAGTGTAAGATATTTTCCACCTCCTAGTAAGCTTATGGTTTGGTTTAGTTTCTTTTTTGAATATGCTTTGATTGAGTTTTCCAACTGAGGGGAAGCATGGTTTGGTGGTACAAAAAAAGGACCTATTTTGCTTCTACCTGGTTGGTACTTCTACATATGTCCACACTTTGGAGGGAACCTTTTTTTTCATCTATGTTAAAGAATGGTAGGAGGGAAATTTGTATGATTTAAACTTTCCGTGAAAGAAAACGTGGGTGGGGCAATAAGTAATGCGAGTGGTATTTTGAAACCGTGCCAAAAGTCCCATCACAGACTGCGTTTGTGAGTGGCGCAGTTGCTCAACACATTTTCCAGCTTCCGCCTTGCTTTCTTACTACATCGCCTTCTGCAAACCACTACACTTGAAGGTAACAAGCTCCCCGACTACTCACAATCAGGAAGATGAGGACGCCAGCGAGGAAATCAGTAGCCAAAGCGTCACCGGAAAATGGGAAAAAGAAGAAGAGGACAATGGATGCAAAATCCCCTCGGAGCATCGACACCCCAAATACGAGGGCTAGCAAGGGGGCCTCCTTTGTGGAGAGGGAGAAACTTGTTGTGTCCATGGAGACTTCATTTAAGCTTGGGCCTCTTTTTGCCGATGATGAGACTCCACGGTCATCTACAACATCTAAAGGTAGATGCTATGAGAGCTGTGCGTTTTTTGGTGATTTACCATTTTATTTTCTATGCATGCAAGCTTCTACATGTCTTTTTTCTGATGAGGTCTGCATTTGCTTTTTTTGCATGCAGCAAGTACATGTGCATGTTTGGGATCTTCTTAGGAATTTAGGGTTTAGGAAAGTTACAAAGTTACATGTATAAGCTGCTCTTTAGATTGCTAACTTGCATGCATGCAAGTGCAAAAATCAGTATATGTTGTGTATGAGCATAGCACAAAAATAAAACTCAGTAGGGATGTCAGCATAACCAAATTTGGTACTAACCAGTACCAAATTTGATACTAACCACTACCAAATTTGGCTTTGTACACAACTGAATTTTGCAATTGTCACTTGAATGAGATACATTCATTTCATTCCATGTGTTTTGTTTTGCACAAGTGAAATGAGGCATATAATGAGGGCATGGCTTTACTTGCGTGTTGTTTCCACATCGCAGGAAAAAACAAGATGGAGGAGTACCCTATCTTGACAAAGTTCTGCTATACAGCACAAGAGCTTCATGATGAGTATGGATTGAGCATGGAGGGGGTGCTTCCAAAGGATCTTACGGAAGATGACATCCCCGATGACCAGTGGATCACTGTATTCAGGCATTCCAACCAGAAGAAGACAAAGATTTACTTAAATCATGTACAGCCACGGCTTCAGGATGAATGCAGGTTCCTGTTCCATAAGGTGTACCAAGCCCCACCATCATGTGGGGAGATCACTACAAAATTTGCCCGTTGTTTTGCATATGAGAAGTGTCATGCAGCCACAAAGGACCCTGCGGGCCACAGGGTTGCATGGGCTAGGCTTGGTGAGAGTGTACTCAACATGTGTTCCTCTCGACCAGGAGGCTTGGAAAACAAGGTTGAGAATTGGCGAAAGGCAAACGGTGCGTCCCAAGGAGGCCACCCGTCCAATACCAAGAAGCCCCGACTTACGCCAGTTCGGTAGTATGCCCCCTACACAGAAAGTCCCCCCACAGCGTCATGAGGAGAAGACACCTGATTATATTGCAGACCTTGAAGCTATGGTTGGGAGAGTCTCTTGGACATGTGTTGGGGTAGCCGATAGGCTGAAAGAGCTGACAATGTCTTTGAAGCAGAAGAAGGAAACACTCTTGAGGGCAGAGGGTTCCAATAAACTTGTCAAGCAGATTATGGACGACATCAAGAAATATGAGACCCAACTAGAAACACTGAGAGAGGCCAACACTGGTGATGACGCAGAAATCAATGTGATAGAATTTTATTTGGCTGCCAGTCGAAGGATGCTACGTCGATACGGAATCAGTGAAGATACTTCATTGCTCGACAAGGAGATTCTAGAGCAACACGTGCTGGTAGTTTTGGGAGTTTCTGGTAGAAGTGTTTATGCTTGGTTTGGTGGAATTGGTAGTGTTAGGTACCTTTGGTAGAACTGTTTATGCTTGGTTTGGTGGGATTGGTAGTGTTAGGTACCTTTGATAGAACTGTTTATGCTTGGTTTAGTGGGATTGGTAGTATTAGGTACTCATGGTAGAACTGTTTTTATTCTAGGTAGTTTATGGTTTCCTTCTGTCTTATGGTTTGGTATTTCTGGTACTATGAAGAAGTTTTGGTACTTTAAGGTACTTTTTGAAAGTGCTGCAAAAGGTGTTATGGTAGTTTTATTCTGATAGCTTTGGTAGTTTTGCTAGTTTTGGTACTTTTAGGTACTATTTGAAAGTGCTGCAAAAGTGTAATTGGTAGTTTCATTTTGGCAATTTTGGTAGTTTTGGTAGTTTTTGAAAGTGCTGCAAAAAGTGTTTCTTTGGTAGTCTTGGTAGTTTTGGTTGTTTTGGTACTATTTGAAAGTTTGATTTTGGGAGTTTTGGTACTTTTGGCACTTTTAGGTACTATTAGAAAGTGCTGCAAAAAGTGGCTTCTGTAGTTTGATTTGGTAGTTTTGGTACTTTTAGGTACTATTTGAAAGTGCTGCAAAAAGTGGGTTTGGTAGTTTGATTTTGGTAGTTTTGGTACTTTTTGAAAGTGTTGCAAAAAGCTTGTTTAGTAGTTTGATTTTGGTAGTTTTGGGTACTTTTAGGTACTATTTGAAAGTGATGCAAAAAGTTTGTTTGGTAGTTTTGGTACTTTTAGGTACTATTTGAAAGTGCTGCAAAAAGTGTCTTTTGGTAGTTTTGATAAGGTTTGGGTAGTTTAGTTCTGCATTGAGGATATTTATATGTTTTTGGTACTATATGATTCCCGAGTTTGGTAGTTTTTGGTAGTTTTGGTGGTTTTGGTAGTTTGGGTTCTGTTTCGTAGTACAATACTTAGAAGTACCAGTCTCGGTATGACTTCTTGGTAGTTTTTGAAACTAATTGGGACCGCTGGTTGTCAATAGGCTGAGTATGACACTCTGGAGAAAAAATGAAAGGAAGGTCAAGAGCATACCCTATTTGTGAAGGAGATGTTGTCTGATATCAGGCTTGGGAAGAGGTTCCTACTATATCCTAGGCCTCAGGTTAATTATTCGGTAAATGTGATCCCGGTGTTTGGTATGTGTGTTGCATGCGGTGAGCCCTTGGAGTGTGCAAATGTAGTCGGAACCTTCATGCTAGAGTGCCGAATCCACTATCATCCCTTGTGCTTCAGTGCTCTGTTACAAAGCAGGGATCAGTGTGTCAAGCTGGGTTGTAATATGGTAATCTCTGATTTGGCAAAGTTCTGGGCGAGTGGGCTTCAAGTTGTCAAGAGTAAGTATGTGTGCATTTTTTAATACATATGCGCACTTGCAACTCAGTGAGGTTTTCATACAAGTTAGTATGTGCTGTCTTTCTTTGTGTTTGCAGAGGAGCAGGATGCTGCAGTTGCTGACCAGCACGCCACAAAGTCGACTGCAAGTCGAATATGGGACGTGGATGAGGTGACAAGGGAGATATCAGATGTTCTCCACGATCTGAAGCAAGGTAATTCTATAGGGAAAGACAATGTGACGGGGCAAAGATGTGAGGCAACATGTGACAACAAAAGTAAAAGTGAGGAGGAGGCCAGAGATGATAAAAAGACAGGTGACAGCGAAAGTAAAAGTGAGGAGGAGGCCAAAGATGGTAAAAAGACTAAGGACAAGGAGGAAGGTAAAGTCCCTATTGTTGTGGAGCTGGATGCGGAGGAAAGCCAGGATGCTGCCAACACAAATCTCGATGAAGCAACGGCCAAGAAGGGAGAGGAAGAACCCACAAAGGGGGGTGTTGGGGAGGGGGTGGAAACCACAAAGAGGAGTGAAGGGGAGGTCAAAGAGGGGTCGGAAGGCAACAAAGATCGGAGGGAGGCCGAGGATGAGCACGAAGAAGTACTTGCGAACGATACTGTTGTGGACAGCACCGACGGGGGCGTTGACTCTACTGCTGCCGATGCTGTTTCGAAGCGGAGAGGTGATTCCCCTGATTCTGTGACCCTGCAGGAACTTTTCCGTTTGCAGAGAAAGAAGCGCAATCGCGCCCATGATCAATTATCCCGTGCATGAAAACTGTAGCCAGTGAGAATCTATTGTATTCCGCACTTTGTGCTTTTTAGGACTGAGTCAACTTGATTTTTTGGCCCTGAGCTTTATCTGTTCTCTCTATCTAGTTTTGTGTTGGTATGTTACCTTTCGTTACATTACTGTTCTAGTTGTCCTCACTATATGTGCATTACAGTACCAAATTTGGTACTTTTTGGTACTGTTGAACTTGGGTGCACGTCTGTCCACTATTACAGTACCAATTTTGTACTTCTTGAACTTGCGATTTGGGATAGTCCTTCTCACTTGTGCAATACAGTACCAAATTTGGTAGTTTTTGGACCAGTTTTTTGTTTTAGATATGATGTTTGCGCTGTGTATTTGTCCCCACTCATTATGTTTGTTGGTGCTGGAGTAAGTTGGTGGATAGACGAGACACCGGCAAGCACATTGTTGCAGCCTGATGTGGCTGCTAGACGCGGGCGGATGATTGTGCTTGATCTTAATGGCGTGCTACTAACCAGATACTGTGCAGCGAAATCCCTGAGGAACTTGAGTGCCTGCCAAAGGAGCACACGCCACGGGTAGTCTATCTCCAAAAGAATGTAATTGGTCTTGTAAGGCCGAATGCAGAGCAGTTCATCCTACGGCTTAAACAGAAAGCCAGCCTAGTATTGTGGTCCTGCTGTAGAAGGGAAAAAATGTTACACATGGTGAACGCGTGCTTCCCCAACCATAGAAGGCAAAAATATTTTGCAGGTAAAGCATGCCCGCTTTGAATGTTGCAGGACATAAGTTATGCATACCTCTAACCTCGTTTTTTGGCATTAGTAGATATTCTCTCCCAAGAGGACTGTGAAATATGGTGGCCCCGTATGTCGGAGGTGGCGGTTGTGCCCAAACACATGGGCGATAAGCCCGTTTTCCTGAAGAAACTACGGACGCTGTGGGCAAGGCACCCGAAGTACGATGCCAGCAACACTAGTCTTGTAGATGATTGTAGATACAATTCTCTTTAAAATGACTATGAAAATTGTATGGAAATCCGATCATACGATCCCATGGTAGTAGGAACCGATTACCCGTTTTACTTGCTGGATTTTGTTTTGCCTTGGTTGCTCGGGTGGATAAGGGATCGGTACCCAACAGCGTACACTCGCAAAAACCCAGTCTTTGACACTGAAGACAATATTTATGGGTACATTACTGATTACTTCATACAGATGGAGGGGTACTCCTATAAATTTGATCCCCTGAGGTAGGAGATTTCCATAATCATGTAAATAGTGGAATTTTGTAACCCGATACTATACATAATGGAAAACCACTTCTCTTGTTCAGACTGTCTTGGTATCTTGATCTCTACTGTTGAAACCTCTGACTAATTCTGTTGAAACCTCTTGGAGCTAACCAGGTTGCCCAACATTTTAATTTTTGAGGCAGATAACATCTATGTTTGGCATACCTTTCATGTTATCAAGTAGTTCTAGACATTGCTCAAGGTGGTCGTATCAAATACGAATAGACAAACTGAAAAATACCAAGAAATAAAGTTAACCATAAGTGATACAACAAGTTCAAGGAGTACCAAATTGTACCAAATTTGGTACTGTAATAGTGGACATGAGTGCACCCAAGTTCAACACAGTACCAAAAAGTACCAAATTTGGTACTGTAATAGTGGACCGACACAGTACGAGAAAGTAGAGATATAGTGAGGACAACTGAAACAGTAATGTAATGAAAGGTAACATACCAACACAGAACCAGATAGAGCAATAAAGTAAACCATAAGTGATACAGCAAGTTCAAGTAGTTCCAATTTGGTACTGTAATAGTGGACAAACGTGCACCCAAGTTCAATAGTACCAAAAAGTACCAAATTTGGTATTGCACCCAAGTTCAACAGTACCAAAATGTACCAAATGCACATATAGTGAGGACAACTGAAACAGTAATGTAATGAAAGGTAACATACCAATACAGAACTATATAGAGAGAACAGATAAAGCTCAGGGCCAAAAAATCAAGTTGACTCAGTCACTAAAAAGCACATAGTGCGGAATACACTTGGTACTGTTGACTACCAGATTTGGTACTATTGACTACCAGATTCAGTTGTTCAATCAGGGCTTCTCATTGCACTCAAGTAACATGGACGCACCTTCGTCGCTCTCATCATCATGATATGGCATGCTATTGTATATCCTCTCATATACTTCAGTAGACAACTTGTATTGTAAAATTTGACCTAGGGATCCTGCAATAGGCTCCATCGGGAAACGTATGGCCCTAACAACATGTGAGTAGATCATTACCGGAGATGTGTGATCCAATAGCCGGTATGTATCAGCTTTTCCTTCAACTTGGCCATAAAAAAGCCTTCAACAACCTTCCCTCCTCTAACAATTTTGTTATGCCACTTATCCTTTTGTGCTTTCACCATTTGGCACAACACTTCTGTGCATTTGATAATGTAGAAGTCTTCGTTTTCCTCAGCTGCTTTTACTGCAAAATTATCCCCTATGGACAACATGCCACTTAACATTTCAAGGCATCCTTCATATAGTGGCAGGTTGGAAACTTGGCTCATTGGAATCGATGTTGAATCTCCACCCTCCTCCTCGTCATCTGATTCGTCATCCCTAATTGTATCCCCGAACTCTGGCAATGGTTTGATGCAAACATATTTCCATTCTTCAATGTGCATTCTGTTCCTGCATTTCTTAAATAAGTGATGTGCACAAGTATTGTGACTTGGGTAGACCACCAATGCATTGACTGAATTTCATTCTGAACTTTAAAGGAATAATTCTCCGCAAAGTCAATAACAGATACTACAACGTTGCTAGGAAAATTTTGCAAACAGTCCTTGAATTGTTGTGCTTGCCAGCGGAAGACAAAGTTGTGCCTGATGAAGCCTATCAGATGGGCTGAAAATAGGCTAAGAAAAGTCCCACTTTTCATCAGTTGCACAATCAAGTCCTTTCTCTTCTTCTCACTCCCACCTTCGTGAACCTGTCCTGTTCCAACCTCCATGAAAACCTTCACAGACACCTCCTTGCTATCCTCTGCTATCTCATCGGGACAAAATGTCAACCTCCGTACTCCACATTGTGAGCAGTCCCCCATCAAGCATTTCTTTGCATGGTATTCACAATTTGGAGGCTTTGGGCACATGATGGATTCCCACATAACGGTGATGTGCTAACACACTACTTGGTTTGCAAAACACATTCCTCTCTCATCACCTTTGCAACAAATGGAGCAAGTGCAAAGGTGACCTTTCCCGTGGTTCCCGAACTTGTTCTTCCGCATTTGATTAAGGGCCTCTTTGAAATAGAGCATCTGCACATAAACCACACAGCAACAAGTATTTCTGTCCTTCAACTTTCGTACAAAGTATGGCTTCAATGCCTCGAAGCATCTAAGAGACACTACCACTGTTGGGTGAGCCTTCTTGAATCTTTGGTACAACTCAACCTATGGCACAAAAACAAAACGATTCAGAAAAAAACCAACATCATGGTACTGGTAAAATTTCACTACTGCAGTATTGCCAAAACTGGATTTCGACAGTTCCAAATATGGTGCTATAATAGTGGACAGACGTGCACCCAAGTTCAACAGTACCCAAAAGTACCAAATTTGGTATTGTAATAGTGGACAGACATGCACCCAAGTTCAACAGTACCAAAAAGTTCCAAATATGGTACCGTAGATTTGGTACTGTCGGTAGGCTTTGGTACTCTATAGATATTATTTGGTACTCTTCATATAGGCTTTGGTACTATCAAAAGTGTGGGGTACCCTGTAAATATACTTTGGTCCTATAGTGGTAGGCTTTGGTACTCTACAGATAGGATCTCGTACTCTTCAGAGAGGATTTGGTACTCTACAGATAGTCTTTGGTGGTGTCCGTTGATTTTGGTACTCTACATATAGTCTTTGGTACTATCAGAAGTGTGGGGTACCCTATAAATAGACTTTGGTCCTATAGTGGTAGGCTTTGGTACTCTACAGATAGGATCTGGTACTCTTCAGAGAGGATTTGGTACTCTACAAATAGTCTTTGGTGGTATCCGATGAGTTTGGTACTCTGTAAATACACTTTGGTTCTCTATACATAGGCATTGGTACTAGACAAATAGGTTTTGGTACTCTGTTGAGAGGATTTGAAACTCTATGGATAGGCTTTGGCACTCGATTGCTAGGATTTTGTACTCGATATACCGGATTTGGTACTCTAAAGATCTGAGTTGGTACTCCATAGATAGGCTTTGGTACTTGATATACCGGACTTGGTACCCTACATATGTGCTTTGGTACTTTATAGATAGCCTTTGGTACTCAATAGACAATATTTGGTACTCTACATATAGGCTTTGGTACTATCAGAAGTGTGGGGTACCTTGTAAATAGACTTTGTTCCTATAGTGATAGGCTTTGGTACTCTACAGATAGGATTTGGTACTCTACAGAGAATATTTGGTACTCTACAGATAGTCTTTGGTGGTATCCGATGAGTTTGGTACTCTGTAAATAGTTTTTGGTTCTCTATACATAGGCATTGGTACTGGATAAATAGGTATTGGTACTCTATCGAGAGGGTTTGAAACTCTATGGATAGGCTTTAGCACTCGATAGCTAGGATTTTGTACTCTATATACCGGATTTGGTACTCTACAGATCTGCTTTGGTACTCCATACATATGCTTTGGTACTAGATACTCCGGATTTGGTACTCTACAGATGTGCTTTGGTACTCCATAGATAGCCTTTGGTACTCGATAGACATGATTTGGTGCTCTACATATAGGCTTTCGTACTATCAGAAGTGTGGGTACCTTGCAAATAGATCCTGGTCCTATAGTGATAGGATTTGGTACTCTACAGAGAGGCTTTGGTGGTATCCGTTGAGTTTGGTACTCTGTAAATAGACTTTTGGTTCTCTATACATAGGCATTGGTACTGGATAATTAGGTTTTGGTACTCTATAGAGAGAGTTTTAAACTCTATGGATAGGCTTTGGCAGCCGATATCTACGATTTGGTACTTTATAGATATTCTTTGGTACTGTAAACACCCTCTGCCGTACATCAGACTACCAAATTTGGTATTGTCTGGACCAAATAAGCCTTAAGTAGCACCAAACAAGATAAACAATTACTAGAAGTTGTTGGTACCTGAGATTCGTCGAGTAGATGTATAGGATGTTTGACGACACTTTTACTTCCAATTCTCATCTTGCATATGTCTTTCTTGTTGGGTGAAACTCTGCTCTCTGATGTCCAAAAGGCATATACCAAATCTCTTGTTTCATTGGTAATAACGGTTCCTCGTGGAAATTGTCTCTCACAAGCACTCAATGGCAACACTTCATCTTCATCTTTATTCTCTAGCCGTGAGCTTGCTGCAGCTATATTCCTTCGATGGATCCCCAAGATACTAGCCATTCTGGATTGGTTTACTGATTGTGAGTTTGTACTATTGTTCAGAATCAATGCCAAAGAGCTTCTCTTTACAAAAAGTTCACTTGCTGAATGAGGGACCTTGATTTGAGTCAAAGTGTTGCGCACACCCGATACAACAGTGTCTTCAACTTTGCTGAAATTTGATGGTTGCAGTAAGGAAAATGTTTGGTGGTCCAGGAGTTGTCAAAATATTTCCTTCTGCTCATTCTTTGCAATCCCTACTGTTTGCTTGCGCCAACATCGAGCCACCGCTGCACAAATGTTCTTTCTTGACCTGGCTTCCCGTAATCCAAGAGCAGACGTAGGATGTCTTTCCTTGCTTCTCTGTGTGTGTTTCTTTGCAGCCCAATAATCACGAAAAAAAGCCTGATTACCGACTGGAATACTAGTGCTAATGGAATGCATCTGTCGAACATTGCTTGGGCCACCTTGTACCTCGTCAAAAGAGAGGAACTGTGCCTCACCTTCCATCTCGTTGATAGAGAGGAGTTGTGCATCACCTTCTACCTCGTTGAAAGAGAGGTCCTGAGCATCACCTTCTATGTCATCGAAAGAAAGGTCCTGAGCATCACCAAGACAGTAATCTCCTGCACTACTATCCATTTGCAGAGAGAGAGAGAGAGAGAGAGAGAGAGAGAGAGAGAGAGAGAGAGAGAGAGAGAGAGAGAGAGAGAGAGAGAGAGAGAGAGAGAGAGAGAGAGAGCTCAAACACAGTAGCTCGGTGGCTATGGAGGCGGCAAGGAAGGCGAGAAGGTTCAAAACTGAGAGAGACACACAGGGAGAGGGACGTGCGAGGGAGGGAGGGAGAGAGAGAGAGAGGTGGTGGAGTGAAAGCTCCCAACCGTAACCCCACCCCCCGGCCCCGCCGTCACCCCCACCTCTTCTTAGGATTGCATGCTTCTAAAGTTAAAAAAACGTCCACTTAAAAAAGAAGTTTATTTGCCCTCCCCAATTCCAAAAAAATGCCCATGGTTTTTATACACAAGAATCACCAAGCATATGTTGTGTCAAGGACACTACTTTTTGTACCACCAAACCATGCTTTGACCCTAAGGTGTATATGCTAGAATGCTTTCATCCATTTTGCTTGTTAGAGATATGACAAGGTCATGTAAGTGCAAAGCATTTTGGGACAATAGTGTACAAGATATATTTTTGCACCCTACACTTATAAACGTACATGGTAAGGGTTTTTTTGGTACATGTTGATAGTCACAAGGTGTGCACCATGGTTTAGAAACTCATATAGTTCAATTTAGGTTGTGTGGAGCAAGGTGTATGGGGTCTCTCTCATGTTGCTAAGTGTTTACACTTACCTCCACACAAAATAACATCTTGTACTTGATGGATGTTTTATTTATTGACATCAATATTTGAGACATATTCCACATGTGGAGAATTTGAGTCTCTAGGATTGAAAATGGTGCATGTTTCTCTAATTATGTGTCGTGATAGAGTCCTTAAATATTGGTCATATCTGTTTCTCAAACCATTTTGAGCACGTAGTATCAAGAACAATTTTAGTGGCGTGAAATTGTTGGATACTTAGAAAGACTTGAAGGTTACAAGTACTATTAAACAACAATAAAAGTTGATTTTTTATGCATATAGCAAGGTTATGTATTGTTAATGAAAATGTTTCATCATTTGTACCTAGATGTGATTTACTTTTCACATTATATTATGGCTCAAATGTTTTAGCAAGGCCTTCAAGTGATTGTAGTGGAAAGCATTTAGTTCTTTTCATAGAACTATTTACCCTCTTCTATGTGTTCTATGAGGATACATCCACCATAAGTATTGACAACTATAGTCATGAAAATGCATGTTTGGATAAATTTTTGCTAAATGCATGCACACTAGGTGTTATGGGTCCTAGTTTTTAGCAAAAGTAGGTTTGGAGACGCATGCAAATTCATGGAATTGATAGCTTATGAAGCATCTCACACTATAGGTGTAGTATATTTATGAGGTTTATTGTGGGTCTACCAATCACCATATGAGGTCATGGCTCGATATGGATGCTTGTAGATGACTAAAATTTCTATTCAGTTCACTATTCAATATCTCATGCTAACCAACTTGATTATTTATAATCTGTATTGATTCTATAGAGTCACTCAGAATTGGGAGAGATTGTGACCCACATTTACGAGCCATTTCTAGCAAACTATCTGCTAAATGGTTGGGGAGAAACGACTCAATCTTAATATTGACACTCATTTAGAGACGGATGGGTAGCTTGAAAGTTTAATATAGTTTCAAAAGATATGCTAAGAGAATATGTTAGTAGAGCAGTCCAACAAAAAATATGACTTCTCTACTTTAGAGTTGCTTATCATGATGTGAAGCATGATGCTACTAGGTCTAGTCCCTTCATGTTAATGTAAGGTTTTCAACTTTAATCACTAGTTATAGTGGGATTATCTACAAACGAGAAATGATAGCAAGTCAAGGACTTAATCTTTGATGATGAGTTATGTCAACCTATCACTTTCATAGAAAATTGAGAATAGGTATTTTTACATGTTCCAACACCTTCTGAAAATCTGACACACCTGGTTATTTATTTAGACACCTTTTAGTTGTGGTAACTCATTAAAAATACTCAAGTGAGTCATAAATAAAGTCTACATACTAATTTGATATAAGCCAATTATAAAAACTGTTGAAACAGGACAACAATGTGGAAAATCAAGATGTTATCCTTTGTTTCATTGAACCTCCTATTGAACCGTGTATTGGTCAAATGGATAGCTGGATTTGTGAGCAATGCTATTGTGGAAAACATTAGTGTTCTTAAAAAGATATCACCACTTTTTTATGACAAAAATGCTTCTCCAAGGGGGAAGTAATGTCAAGCCTAAAGTAGGACTAGGTAGGCCAAGGGCCAGGACATACATGTGGTAAAGGGGGGTCCTGTAAATAGCATGGACAAGGGCCTATACGGGGCATGGTTGGGTGAAGAAGATAATGTAGTTATATCCATGGTCTTACAATTCTTCTCTACTTATTCTCGTGCAACAAAACAACTTGGGTTTGTCACTGTGCCTTGGAAACCCCCCAACCATGTCATGATGCCTTGAAAACCCCCTTAACCATGTGCATATTCTCTAGTGAATAAGGGCCAACCTTTTTTGGGATGCACTCACCAAAGCACCACCCAGTGATCATTGCCACCATTGGCCCATCAATAATGACACTTGCTATCAACCCAACACCAACTTACTATCAGGAAGTATACATAGTGCAACTAGGAAAACATCGGGCCTCTGTCTGTGAGAGTTTGTAGGAAAATCAAGAGAATCATGGAAGCTTTGAACCAAAATACACACTAAAAAAGAAAAAACTCCAACCATGAAAGCCTCAATATTAAATAGAACCAAGATCAACTCAAAACTCTTGAATGTGTGATGATTTGGTGTAGCCTCGCTCCCAATTGCACAGATACAGTGCCTATTTTCCCTATTGTAAACAATGTCTTCCTTCTCCAATTATTTGTTGATGCCATTTCATAGAAGCTGAAGCACCTCCAAAGGCCAGCCCACAAACCTTTCTAAAGAGATAAAACCTTAATTGGAACCCTCACACACTCAAATACAAGGTAGGAACAGCGCGGGACTAAGGCTAGCACACCATAGAGGAAGCCATTGTATCCCTTCTCAAAGAGGCTTAAAGTGCTGATAGAAGCTCCCTCCTTACTTAGAGTCATGATGCTATGATTGATGTGACCCATTATTTTCCAAATATGGATATTCTTTTGACCATTTCATGGCCTTTATGGCCATTTTTAGCCCAAATATGACCCATTTTTCCACTGAAAAGCCCAAACAGGCTAGGAAAAATCCCTAAAATTGTGGAAATCAATTAGATACATATGGGACAATGACTCATGTTTGTAAGTTTTTATTCCTACTTTCTTTTTCATTGTCAGAGGCTTGTTTAGATTGTGACCTTGAGGCTTGATAGGGTAGATTTATGCATCTGGCATTGCAGGTTGTATGGTTGTGACCATGGAGGATATTGATGAGATTTGACAGCGACCGTTGAGGGATTTAATCCACCTACCTCTGTTCATTCATATCACCCATTGTATTATCTCACTCATTGTATCCCCCCCCCCCAAACCCCATTTCAGTTCTTTGTACTCCTTTTTTTTTTTGGTACTCAGACATTGTATCACACTAGCTATTATTTTGTGGGATCGAGGGTGATCCGTGCAAGAGAAGAGCTTGGAGAGTCAGGGAAGCATCAAGCTTGAAGATCGTGAGCAACTTGACATTGAAGGCATCTGCAACATACAATCAAGCAAGGAGCTTAGGCAAGCCCTGAAGGCTTAAGCAAGGCAAGGCTAGGAGCAGTGAATCCAAACCAGTGTACAAAATCAGGCAGCCAAGAAAATTGGAGCATTAAATGGGCAAGCATGTCAATTTGAAAGAAAGGAGGGAAAGTCGGCAGCAATTGGGTAGGCCTGCAGTGAGAATGCAAGGGAAATCTTGCAATTGGAAGCAAATCAGGGAAGCAAAGCAAGCTTGAGAGCCAAGTGAACATCGTGCATGACCAAAGCCAAGTTGAAGGCAAGCAATCAAAGGCTTGTAGAGTCAAGCAGCAAAGATTCGGCAAGCATTGAAGCTTGGAGCATAAACACACACACTCTCTGCAAGTGTTCAGCAGGAAGCAAGGCCAAGCAAAGCCAGCAACTCAAGCTAGCAGAATCTTGAGCAAGTCGGGCCCGTCAACAAAATTTGAGCAAGGAGAGTAGAACCTGGGAGCTTGGGACTCTGTGTAGTGTGCAAGCTATTGAAGGGAAAACTTTGAAATTCGGGGCATAAGAGGCAGCCATTAGTCAAAGGCTTATTCACCAAATCAAACAACAGTAGCTAGAGAAAGCTCAACATTGCAAGAAACTCGTGCAAGCCTTTCTTTGTCGTGTGTTGGTTACACACACACACACACACACACACACACACACATCGTTTCTTGTTGGCAAAGCTCACGGGCATTGCAAGCCTAGATAAATGGTGGTGTTTTGAACACACACACACATGGTCAGGAAGGTTGGCACCAAGGGGCTGTAGTGAACCAAATGCAAAGGATTGCCAATTGGGGCTTGAGGAGTGAAGCCAAGCAAGCTTCAGAGCTTGCAAGTGAATCGACCAATTATGGAAGCACTTAAGAGTCAAGAAATCGAGGAGGAATCCAATTTCTCGGGCTTCTGTACTCACACACACTGTGTTTGAAGCTCTATAGGGCTAGGCAATAGAGCTCCATTGCTAAATTGACAACAATGAGTCAAGCAAGGCAAGGGAAACCTGCAAGCAGCAGGTCGGCACACCGAGTGTAGGCCTTAGAGCTTGCAAAGCTTGAAGGAATCGGGTACGAAAAAGCCGAGCAGCTAGGAAGGAAGCTAGTTGAGAAAGAAGGCTTGATGCATTGCGGTGAAAATCGAGGGGGATCCAAGCCAGCTAAATCAAAAGCAAGTGTGGCGTGTGGTACACACACACACACACACACACACACACACACACACACACACTTACGGCTAGTTCTGGCATGATTGAATTTTTCTTGGTATATTTTGATGGGGCTGTTGGCCGGGGGTGCCCTTGGTGTATAACCGGCTTGAATTGACTTGGATATTTTTTTAATTAAAAAAAGTGGTACCTAATGGTATCTAAACGTTGGTGTTAAACGGGGTGTACGTTTTGCCTTGCTAGATTCTTGGTTTGATTGGCTAAGCTTTGAACCCTGGGTGAACCGATGGCTTGAATTTACTAGAGGGTGGTACCTTGATGTTACCTAGCCCTTGTAGTTAATAGGGGCTATGTGCTTGTGGGGGTTTCATGGCTCTGCATACCCTATCACATTTCATCTAAACTCATGGTGGCTCCCTCCTGGCAGGTGTGTGTTACTATTCTATCTCATCCCCCCCCCCCCCTCTCTCTCTCTCTCTCTCTCTCTATGTACAAGACAACACTGCTAGTTACCTCTACCTCTTGATGTTGGGCCCGCCTTACACAGGAGGTGGAAGGTTGACACTAGCTCCAAATGTGCTCTCTCTCTCTCTCTCTCTCTCTCTCTCTCTCTCTCTCTCTCTCTCTCTCTCTCTCTCTCTCTCTCTCTCCCCCCCCCCCCCCCACTTCTCCCTCTGTACTTGGCGGTGGTGTTGCACCATTCACCTAATGAGGTCGGGCTCTAAACCCAATAAAAAGGTGAGCTTTACATTCTCACTTAGCATTGGTAGTGTGTGTGTGTGTGTGTATTTGGGTGTAGTAGTTTTTACATTAGGACTGTATACGTCTTTTCCTACTAAGGGGTAGTGTTAAGTATTGGGTCTATAGAATGTTGGGATCGGAGAGCACACACACAGAGAGCCAGCACGAAGAAGGAGATAGACGCAGTGTGTGGCGGGGCGGTACTCACACTACAATGTGTAGTTATGAGTATAGTTATTATGAATGAGTAAATGAATGGCTGTACATGGGCGGCTGAACAACGGGCAGCCGGGCACACAGGCCTTTAACCCAACAATCTCCCACTTAAAGGCAGTGTGCCTTTAAAGTGGCCAAAATACAGCAAAAGAAGTCAAGCCATACCCATCAGCGATCTGCAGTGTGCAAACCGCTGTGAGGCTAACGACTTCGTGAGTAGATCAGCAGGGTTATCGTCAGTGTGTACCTTGACAAGCTCTATGCGCTTGTCCTCTAGCACCTCTCGTATGAAGTGATACCTCACCTCAATGTGCTTTGTCTTCGCATGGAAGACAGGATTCCGTGCCAATGCTATGGCACTCTGGCTATCACAATGTAGAATCGGAGCATCACAAGCCATACCAAGATCTCCCACTAGTCGTGAGAGCCATACGGCCTCCTTGGCAGCCTCAGTGGCAGCCATATATTCAGCCTCTGTAGTGCTCAAAGCAACGCATGGCTGTAAACGTGATGCCCACGAAACCGGTCCACCTGCAACTGTGAACACATAGCCGCTAGTAGACTTCCTCGAGTCCACTGACCCTGCATAGTCTGAATCTGTATATCCGCAAACAGACATATCCTTCTCACCATAACATAGGGACAACTCTGAAGTCCCTCTCAAGTATCTGAGAATACCTCTCACTCCATCCCAATGAAGCTTGCCCGGGTTAGACATGTACCTGCTAACCACACCAACTGCATGAGCAAGATCTGGACGCGTAGCCACCATGGCATACATCAAGGAACCAACAGCTGACGCATAGGGAATCTGAGACATCTCTGTAGTCTCCAAATCTGTCTGAGGGCAGTCATCATGGCTGAGTTTTACATATGGAGGCAACGGGGTACTAATGGCCTTCCCCCCTTCCATATGAAAACGCTCAAGCACCCTGTCAATGTACTCTTTCTGACTAAGAAAGATCATCTTGCGAGAACGATCACGAGTGATCCGCATACCCAAAATATGACTGGCATCCCCAAGATCCTTCATGGAAAAGGTCTCATGTAGCCTATGTTTCAAGGCATCCACATCAGAAATACACTTCCCTGCGATCAGCATGTCATCCACATACAAAACCAAAACAATAAGACTACCATCTGCAGCCTTGCGAGTATAGAGGCATGGGTCCTCATAACTGCGTACATAACCCAATGAACTCATGAATGCATCAAACTTACGATACCATTCACGAGATGATTGCTTCAGCCCATACAAGGTCTTAAGAAGCCGGCATACCATCTTCTTTGAACCATGAATAACAAACCCACTTGGTTGCTCCATGTACAAATCCTCGTGCATCCATTTGCTTCAACTCCATGTCTTCTGTAGCTACCAAGGCAAACAACATACGCAAAGTAGACATCTTCACCACTGGGGAGAAGATCTCGTCAAAATCAATGCCCTTCTGTTGCTTGAATCCTTTAGCCACAAGCCTTGCTTTGTACCTAGGCTTTGCATCCATTGAACACAATTTTATCTTGTAAACCCACTGGCATGGTAGTGCCTTCTTACCCTTTGGCAAAGGAGTAAGCTCCCACGTTTTATTTTGGATCAACGAATCCATCTCTGACTGCATAGCCTACTCCCACTTGAGCTTGTCAACACTAGACATGGCCTCATCATAACATGATGGCTCCCCGCAATCAGTCAACAATACATAATCCATAGAAGGCACAAAACGCTGAGGCTGTCTTGCACGCCGCTCTGAACGCCTCAAAGACTGTGCAGGAGGTGCATCTGGCTGTCCCACATCTACATGATCTCCCAACAAGGGCTGATCTCCCACTTGAGGGTCAATGGGCTGCCCACGAGCAGCCATGGGACCATCATACCGATGACCATCCTCCTCAAATATCACACGCCAAACCTCAACTGTTCGCGGTGATGCTCTATACATAGAGTCCTCATGAAAAAAAACATCATGGCTGCGCACAATCTTCCTGTCAATAGGATCCCACAATCGATAACCCATCTCACCAGAGCTACCATAACCCAAGAAGATACATCTCTTGCTCTTTGGATCCAATTTGTTGCGTTTTGCCTTAGGTACATGTACATAAGCTTCACAGCCAAAAACACGAAGGTGACCATACGAAGGTGGCAAACCTGTCCATACCTCTTCAGGCACTTTGAAGCCCAAAGGAACACTAGGTGAACGATTTATCAAATGCACAGAAGTGGCAACAGCTTCAGCCCAAAATCCATTTGACAAACCAGCCATAGAAAGCATACTACGGACTTTTTCCTGTATAGTCCTGTTCATGCGCTCTGCCACACCATTTTGAGGAGGTGTATAGGGAGCACTAAGCTCGCGCCGTATACCCTTCTCAACACATAATGTTGTGAAAGCATGAGACATAAATTCACCCCCATTGTCCGTACGTAAGCACTTCAACTTACAACCTGATTGGTTCTCAACAAGAGCCAACCATTGCTTAAATATATCAAACACCATATCCTTCTTACGAATGGGGTATGCCCATACCTTCCTGCTAGCATCATCAATGAACATAACAAAGTACATAGCACCTCCAAGAGAAGCATTGGGCATCGGCCCACATACATCACTATGCACCAAAGCTAGCTTTTCCAAAGATCTGTGTGGAACACTTTTCTTATGAGAAGACCGAGCATGTAGACCATAAAGGCAATTCTCACAAAACTCAAAACCACCAAAATCTGAAACGGGAATGTAATCCGCACGTGCCAACAACTTCAAACCTTTTAGTGACATATGCCCCAAACGCTGATGCCATAAAGAAGCAGGAGGTTTCTCAGTGATCCCCACAATGTGATCAGCCACACTAGCTACACAAAGGGAATACAACGTATTCCTCTTAGCACCTTTAACCAAAACAAGGCTGCCCTTAGTGATCTTCCAACCTCCATCACCAAAAGATACATTGAAACCAAGTGAATCCAACTGACCCACACTAATCAAGCTTTTTGCAAGAGCCGGCACATGACGCACACGCTGCAAGACAAACGTAGTAGAGTTTGGCATAGCCAAATGAGTATCCCCAATGCCATGAATCTGCATAGAACGCCCATCGGCAATCCTGACAGTACCTGTGCTCGAAGCATCGTAGTCATGAAACCACGACCTATGAGGCGTAACGTGAAAAGAAGCACCACTGTCAATGACCCAATCCATAGGCATACTACGCTCACGAGTGAGAAGAAAAGCGTCATCAAAATAGGATGCAAGCAACACATCACCAAGCTCTTCACTAGTAGCACTAGTCGGAGCACATACATGGTCATCTTGAGAGCTACACTCTCCTTGTGTTGCATTTAACTCCTCAATCTTGACATTGGATTTAGGCTTGTCCTTAGCATCATGGTCTTTCTTCTTACCATCTCCATTTTCCCTTTTCCACTTGTAACAATCCTTTTTGAAATGGCCTTTTCTACCACAATGAAAACATTCCACATCCTTTTTACTTGTGCCTGCACGGGACTTGCTTCTAGATTTACCCCTGTTGGACTTATACTTGTCCATAGTCCTGCCTCTGACAACCATTGCACTAGAAGACTTACTACCTGCATTATTCTTTCAATTAATCTCTTCCGTGAGAAGACTAGACTCCACATTAGTACTTGTCAACTCATTCGCAGGAACCGAGTTACTTATGGCTGTCCTAAATGTGTCCCATGACTCAGGCAACGTGACAAGTAAAAACATAGCTTTTACATTTTCCTCAAACGTAATTTCCTGCGTAGCAAGTTGGCTGAAAATTGTATTGAACTCATTCAAATGCGCATTCATGGAAGCACCTTCCTCCATTCGCAAATCAATAAGCTTTTTAATCCAATACACCATATAAGCAGCCGAATGCTTATCATACATATCGCAAATCCGTTGCCATAGCTCATAAGCTCCACCCTGTGCATCTTTCACATTGTAATAAACAGACTTTGAAAGGGAAAGCCTAATGGTAGACCTGCACATCTCATCCAACTCCTCCCAATCATCCCTCTCCATGTTCTCTGGCTTAACTCCCTGCAACTTTAGAGGTCGAATCTGTTTCTTCTGCACCAAGACATCCCAAATCTGATCTTTCCAATATGAGAAGTTAGCACCATCCAACTTCTCAATATTGAAAACTGTGTCCTCTTTAGTGCCCATTACAACAAGAATGCAACAATGAGAAACCTGTAACCAACCAACAAACTGCCACAACAAAGTAGTGTTGCAAATCTGACAACACCTGCTGCTCAATCAAAAAGCAAACGCATAGAGTATAAATCAGCCCATAATATGGTCAAAAAACGTACGTAGAAATCCACAAACAAATGCATAAACCCGTGACACCTGTAACTCAACCGGCCTAGGCAAACTGTGCCACAAAATGCATCAACAATGAGCTGTCATAGAGGCATAAACATACTCCATGTCTGAATAACCACAATAGAGACATAAGCTGACCAAGCTTACACAAATCCGTGAGCATAAATGGATCCAAGTGAGCATATAACCAATGCACAAGCTCAACGAAGTCCAATCTCTACTGTCAACCAAGTACCTATCCGTACTCAAACCGCAACACTGCAAGCAAGAGCAAACCCGCTCTATGTATAAGTGAACCAAATCTCCACAATATCATGCATAAAGAGTGTCTGTCAAACTGCCATATCCACATCCATCAACATACATAGATGATGTAAACCTGTAGCTCAAGAACACGCATAAACAGACTGCCGAGAAGAGTAGAAGCTCCCACTCAAACCATAACCATATACATGGCTGTCCCACAGTCAAAATACATGTTTTGTAACCACAGAAGAGACCTGTATCCAAAGCTCCCTGTAACCTGTAACCTGTACCCGTACCTGTACCTGTACCTGCACCTGTACCTGTACCTGTAGTCGAAGAAGACAATGTCGCCAAAACTCCCACTCTTTCGGTGTGTATGAGGCCACTCCAAGAAGAGGATACACACTCTCAAATGAGCTGTGGGCTCACGTAAGTGGAAGACACTACAACAATGGCACCTGTAATGGCTATGGAAGCTCTGGCAGCAAAGAACTACCAAAGAGAGATGAAAAACGCAGCTCCTAGTCTGTAGCTCGGATGGGATTTCTAATGGCACGAATGGCTCCGAAAGGGGGGTTAAACCCCAGGACGCTGACGCCTGATGAAAATACTCGCGGAGTGCTGAACCTTCCAATGCCAAGCTCAGAAAAACCTTCTGCTCTTTAGAAATGCGCGCGTGCGCGAAACCGAAAAACGGCAATGAAACAACAGCAAGTTTCAACACACTCAACAATGATGATGAAGCTCTCAATGCTCTCACTACCAAGCTCTGATACCACTTGTTGGGATCGGAGAGCACACACACAGAGAGCCAGCACGAAGAAGGAGATAGACGCAGTGTGTGGCGGGGCGGTACTCACACTACAATGTGTAGTTATGAGTATAGTTATTATGAATGAGTAAATGAATGGCTGTACATGGGCGGCTGAACAACGGGCAGCCGGGCACACGGGCCTTTAACCCAACATAGAAAAGGGCAAGGAGAAGCAGCCCATTGTGGAACTGGCCGCTTCGAATCAATCTCAGGTGATTTTTGGCATTAAAATGGAATGCTCTTTGACCATTTTCTACCTGCTCCAAACCCTATAAAAAGGTGAGATTTACATTCTCACTTAGCATTGGTAGTGTGTGTGTGTGTGTGTACTTGGGTGTAGTGATCTGTACATTAGGACTGTATACGTCTTTTCCTACTAAGGGGTAGTGTTAAGTATTGGATCTATGGCAAGGGGCAAGGAGAAGTAGCCCATTGTGGAACTGGCCGCTCTGACTCAATCTCAGGTTATTTTTGGCATTAAAATGGAAGGCTCTTTGACCATTTGATGGGTTGTAATTCTCTA
The DNA here is from genome assembly GCF_014529385.1 of Adiantum capillus-veneris. Classification (NCBI taxonomy): domain Eukaryota; kingdom Viridiplantae; phylum Streptophyta; class Polypodiopsida; order Polypodiales; family Pteridaceae; genus Adiantum; species Adiantum capillus-veneris. The sequence goes on from NC_140941.1 coordinate 120,056,625, forward strand.
GTTGGTATTCCTTATGCGTATGCCGATAGAGATACTTGAATGGCAGCTCATGCTGTACCATTTTAGTAATTTTTGCTTTCCAAATGGTGTGGTGTGACTCACTTGATGTTATGGTACTATTCCTCATGCATAAATTGTAATGTTACTTTACTAAGCCTTTTATGTTTATGGCACAATTGGTTTATTCACCTTTAGGGAATGCTTTCAACTTATTGATGAATCATAAAGAAGTGAAACTATTTGTATCTGCGGCCTTGGTTTGTGGTTTCCTTTCAAAGTGTAGGGTTTTTTGTTGATGCAAATATATTGTCCTGTCATTGGCTTGGGTGTAGCCTCTTCTTTTGCTGAGTCTTATGGAGGGAGAGGGAAAGCAAGAAGCCTGATTAGAGGGAGAGGCAGAGGGTATCTTGTCAAACACTTGTTGGATTTGTAATGCATCTTATAATTCATGAAGAAAATGGGTACATAATTTTTGTTCATTGCGTCTTTGCAAACAAAATTTTAGAATTCTTTTTACCTCGTTTTATATTTAACAAATGCTTTCTCTCTACCTTTGGTAATTTGGTTCTACTAAGAGAAGTTAGGATAGGATGGAGATTTATTGAATCTTTACTACATCTGGTATACTCTACTGAGTTTCTTAGGAAGGGGAAACCCTTGGCATGTGATTATCATTTATGGGGTAGGTTTACAATGGATTTTGGCATTCTTGGAAAGCATGTATGTACCATGGATCTATCTATTATTGAGAATAGCTTTGTAAGATGCCTCCTTTCCAAAGGCCTCAATCACATACCTCATCTACCACTTGATCCTCACATTGATTTAAAAGCACTTACTAAATTTTTGGCCGATTTGGTCAGTAAACTCCAATTGGAGTTTTCAATTCAACATGAATTGAACAAAACATTGGAGGTGGTCTTTACCAAACTAGTTTCACAACTCCCACGTGAGTGGTTACATATTGAGTCTACATGGCTTTCCACTGATCTTTCTCTAGCCTTTTGCAAGCTTAAATCAAAATGGTTCATTGTTGGTTTAGATAAAGTATCTAACACAGCATCGGTCATCTGCAAAAAGCTTGCCTTTGAAGCAGCTGGAAACCGCCTTAAAAGTGACAAGTTCTGCTACATTGAAGAAGACCTGGATATTATTATCTTGAGGACATGCAAAAGTATGACTAAATTAGGATTTTAGGGGGATAATACCAAACTTCCCATCCTATTTCCAACTTTTAAAAGTCATAAAAGTAAATTTTGATGGATCTCACATACTTCCAATTGCCTTTTCTTTGATATTACAAAACATGTCACCGAAGGACTCAATTTGATATGTGATGAGCTCAAAGACATATGTGCTATTAAAATAAAAGATGTTAGGTGCTCTCAAAGGTGGACATCCAACCTTTTGTCTAATGTAATCATAAACCTCTCATCTGCCATTTATTCATTATATACTGCTGATATTACACATTGCTACAAAAATATCCCTCTAGTAGGTGAATATGGTTTGATAAATTATGGATGGCTTTCCTAACCTCACTTTTATCTTATTGCAAACATAACGAGAACCACAAACATAATTGTCAATCCATGGGACGAAGCTAACTCGACTAGTGCGGAGAGGCTACAAGAGGGTGTCAATCTCTTGAAAAACAATAGACAACTTGCATCTAACACAAGCTACACTCAAATGACCTAAGTCTTCAAAAGATAGTCACTAATTGGCAAAAAAAACATGACCGTTACAACATCAAATGTTACAAAACTTATAGGACAAGTATATAAGACCTAAGCACACATGCTTAACCTCACTTTTGATGAGTTATACAAATTGACGAGCGAGTATTTTTTAGCATTAAAATAATTGAGCAAGTTCATTGAGAAAATATTTACTTCTTAAAGTGAATTGTAAAAGTGCAAAAGGGTGAATATACATTGTTGAAAACTAAACAACATGACAATGGAAGAGACAATCCGGTTTGTGGCTGACATTAACTATGATCTCTGGTTCATGATCATGAAAATGAGTATTTGCAAGTTTCATACAGATTGCAAGATGGATATTGTTTTTTTCTTATTGTACATGCAAGAAAATTACACTCTTTGAGTTGCGTTAGGATGTGGCTAATCTAGGGCATTAGGGGTTGAAGTGGGACATGGTTTATATGCCAGCCACAAACCGGTCATAACTTGGTTTTCTATGAGGAGTATATCTATTCCACAAACCGAGCAACAAACACCAATTTCCAATTAATTATGGTTATTAGATAGTATAATAGATTATGGAACTTATGAGGTTTTCTTATACTACATATTCTCTAGGCAAAGGAGAACCTTTAATAGAGTAGTAGATATCCAACACCGTGTAAATTACTAGCATAAGGTAAATCAACTACAGAAATAGGCTTATTCTCAAGCTAATAAGCTTGAAAAATTAAAGTAGCATATGGACCTAGAGCTAAATGAGATTCACTAAATAACTATCGATCAAGACAATATGACCAAAAAAGCATGCAAAAAAAGCACCCCTAGCTTGCTGATGAGCGGGCAACATGCAAAAAACTAGAAAAATTACCAAAATACAAAAATATCCCTCTAATATATGGAAATTTCCATAATACCCCTCAAATTTAAATAATTCCCAAAATAACCCCAATATTTTGGTATAAATTCCCATAATTTTCCAAAATTCCTAAAATACCTCTAGTCGTGAGATTAAATTTCTCATCAGATAAAACAACTTCTAGATTTTCATATGAATTGTCTATCAATACAAGATGCTAACACAAGAATTTGAGTTGGTTATGTAGGCTTTGTAGATGAATCGCTTCATTATTTTTAGACATAATTGCCTTTTTTGCGAGGTTATTTGTGGCAAATTATGTGCTAAGCACTAAAAAACAAATCTCAATTGTCAAAAAGGAACAAAGATTAGAAAATCTTGAACAATTTGACCAAAATAGATTCAAGGATATTTTGGGAATTTCCAAAAATTAGAGTGGTATTTTGATAATTTTCCCAAAAAAAAATGCGCCATTGGCTTGCTGATGGCGTCAGACAGATGTCAAAACCTGGCGCAAAACAATTGTGATAGCTGTCTACCATTATCAACAACCCGAGGGTGATTTTTTTGCATGATTCCCTGATGCATTATAATATTTGAATTAATTCTTGTTTTTCATGATCACATAAGGCTACTCATGCGCAATTTAGTAGCTCAAAGGGCATTCAAAGCAAATGATAGTTGTGCTCCTTACTATATCGCACCTGCTGGCTCGTCCTTCTACTTATTCAATAATCACAAATATTCTCTCTCATTATGAAGGTAGTTCCCTCCTCCAACAGGACATAAAACAATGGATATCGTGAAGATAACAACTCCCGCTGTTCATAGACCAAAATCTTTGCTCAAAGCCGTCCAGGCATTTGGCCTGCATGATGACCGCTGCACTGAATAGAATATATAAAAAGCTACCCCCCCCCCCCCCCCCCCCCCCCCCCGCATTCGTGGCCAGCCTTGCTCCCCCCCCCCCCTTTTTGCTCCTTCCTTCTTGGTTGCCCCACCACTTGGCTGCACAAGTCTTTTCCTCACTGCTTTGCCATCTAGAGCCTCATGTATGCCATCAAGACTGCTGAAGGAAGTGGTATCAAGATCAGCAGAGGTTAATTCTGATGTTCTTAGAGAGAAAGAAGCAGTTCAGAAGTGTCTTCTCGTCGCACAGGTGTTGTCTTGGCTGCCCCGCTATCTACGAGTATTACTAATTAAGCGCTCTTCAAAATGAGTCCGACTTACTATTTTTAAAAAGTTCTCCGCTACTTGCTCCATTGATGCGTGGTTTGCTGCTGCAACTAGTCCGCGCCGGTGCGGACTGGTTGCAGCAGCAAACCACAAGCTGGTGCTATAGGTAGTGTTGCCAACGAAGCAAGTAGTGGAGCATTGTGAAATTTTGTCTATCTAGTGGTCAATGATGTCGTGGCGGCATTAATGCCGAGTCGAACAACAACAAGTGAATGAAAATTAACACCTATGAGAGCAACCAAGACACGTTTTTTGTGTACTTATGTCCGAAATGTGGAAAATGATAGAGCCTACCTGAGGCTGGCCGAAGACAAAGCGAAGGGTAGGCTGAGCTTGTGCAAGGCCACATTATGACATGATACATCGATTCAACTTGGCGTGAGCTGTGGTGCCATCAAGGACAACAATTTGCTTAACAATGCAGATTCCACAGAGACACTCACTTCCCCTTAGTATTTGATTTAAACAAGGACGGGAGACAAAGTATTAAACTAGAGTATGGAGGGGCATTGCATTCGCAATCTATCTCTCTTTGTGGCCGATCGATGATATATATGATGACCTGAACACACGAACAACGACTCGACTTTCAAGGATGTTCTCTAGAGAAAAATAATGAAAGAATATTTTTTGTTCTCATGACAAAATCAAACACTGTCTATTACATCAACAACATTTAAAGTAGTTGCTCAGACATTATTTACATTAATACTATGTATTATATGCAAGTATAATCTTATCTTTTTTTCCCTATATCCCCCCTATTGGCCTGCACAAATACTTTACCTTAGCATTTTCCAAGACTTAGATTCTTTTATGTTCCACAAACAATGATCAGACATATTAATATATTTGGACCTCAATGAAGTCAAAAGCTGGTTCTCCTATTTGACAGTCAATTTCAAGAGATCAAGGTTGACACACTTAAACTACCTTTTTGATATTTAGAATAGAGATTTTTTTCTATGTCTTCTCACATTGTCTGGAGAAAATGGTCAACTTGAATGTGGAGAAAACAATATTGGTGACCTTGTTTACATCCTTGAGCACGAAGTCTCATATTTTCACAAAATTGGTGTCACTTCTAGTTTGGTCCGAGACATTGTTGGCTCAAACGTTTCAACGATATTGATCAAAGAGAAAATTATGACTCAATGTGTCCATGGGTAGAGTCATTGAAATCATTAGAAACCTTCCCTGGCTCTATGTCAAGTGCAAAAGGTTGTGCAAGTCTCTGAGCTCCCATTGCAATGTGAAGGGATGTCGCTTTTGAACTGCCACCACAATCTGAAAGCTCAGGTATGAATGGTAGGGGAAATGGTATGGAATGATGTTTTGATGGACACTCTTGGGTAGAGTATGTGACTTGCAACAATGATTTCTTTGAAGGTGTGGTGCACTTTAGTAGATGATGTGGCCATTTATGCCCTTGGACTTGCTCAAAATGTGTCTTTGCTCGGTTTCTTTTTCTCGGTGGTTAGAAAGGCTCACTTTTGATGAAGTGCAAAAAACACAATTATTAATAGTAGTGAGTTTTTTATCTAGTCATTTTTCACCCCGAATGCATCTAAATGCTTAGCAATGATGCCCCAATACCCCACCTATGCTTACTTTGTAATATTCTAGCTTTAATTCCTACTTATGATGAAGTTAGTCCGCGGATTGGAGATGCCAAAAGCTACAGTTTACCATGATATGTTTACATCAATGCGTAGAGCTGTTACCTACGGTTGCAACACAGCAGACGGCACTGCAATGTGACAACCAACAAGGGAATAGGAAGCATGAGAAGGAGATAAATGAGCACCATTAGCTCACGCTGTGTATTTCTTATCCAAAAACTTAATAAAAACTTTACAAAGTTGGCTTTTATACCTTAGCCAATGTTTAAAATGTGTAATGTCCCGGTGCCCAAGATCTTTGAGGCTTCGCACTTACTGTATCTACAACATAGGTACACTAACTGACGTATTCTTTGCATCTTGGAACTCTTATTGAGTCCGTAACACATTACAATTGTCACAATGGCTAAATAAAATCATGAAATCACAATACATGGCCATTTTGGAAAAATGTGAGAAGTGCGTAACTCCTACCTTCACTTCTTCTTCATATTCATCTTTAATGTGCATTCATAAGGCTTTGATCTTTAGCAGATCCTATTAACTAATGTCGGCTCAGTTAACATTCCCCCCTTCCGATTTTAGTCCCCGTCCTTGGGCACTATTGAGAAGTATCTGTGGAGGCAATGGAAGGTTCTGATTGATTGCAGTTGATGGGCTGATTGTCTTCATTTGTCATTGAACTTGTTGATAAGGTTCATTTTTGTCATAATAACCAATATCTAATTCTCCTAAATGATTTTCTCATATTAAACTAATCATTTAATGTGGGGAAGGCCAGGGGAGAAAAAGCTAGAATATAGGTTAAGCTAGCAGACCGGCCACAGTAGGGATCCAAAGGGGGGGCCATCTGCAAAAGAGCCATGTGCAACAATGGGCTAAAAAGACCCTAAGGTTCAGCCCATTAAGACTTCCAAAATGCTAAGGTTCCAAAATTCAAAGGTTGTGTCCAAAGGTCAACCCTAGGAAAAATTGGATGCTTTGTGTGTGCCCTAAAAGTCTTTGCACATCCCTACATGGGAGGGGGCGAGCCCTAAAGGTAGGGGATGAGAGAGAAAGCCACACACACACACAGGCTCCCTTTACACAAAGGGAATGAGGGACACATGTCAGCTCCCTAGGCGAGATGCCCACAAGGTGTGCCCAATTTCTATTGGATGACCCTTGAAGTGGACCAATGAGAATTAAGCTAGAGTAAATCTAGTTTAATTAATTTAAAAACATTTAATAAAAGAAACCAATGAGAATTAAGTCTCCTAGAAGACTATTGGGCAGTCTCCCAAGGGGTCCAATGAGCATTGAGGAGCCCCATGGATTGTCTGATTCCTATTGGCCAGGAGGCAAAGGGGTCCAATGAGAGTTTAGTTTAATTATTTAATTACCTAAAGCTCTCACAAAAGGGGAAAGGGGGACACATGTCAGAAGGCTATCACTTATGCTGCTTAATTGTAATTGGCTTGACTTGGGGAGGGCCAATGAGGCTTCAGCAAGAGCAAGTAGCAAGAGGGCTCGCCCAAGAGAGAGAGGGGGCTGATTTTTGCAAGGCATTATCACACACACACACACACTCACACAAGCTCATGTGTGAAGAAAGAGAAGACTATCTCTTCCCAAGCTTTAATGGAGAACTCATCACCTACTCCAAGCTTGTGAGATAGAAGCCTACATCAACACTCTCTTGGCATGTGGATGCAAATCCAACCAAGAGCCAAGCTTCAATGCATGCTCATCTCCTCTACCAAGCTAATTACTAAGCTAAGCTATGCTACATATGAGTGATTATGTGAGGAGATGTACATCTTTCTCGTAAGATACTCCTTCTTCCTCTCAATCTACTCTCATACCCTGCTAGCTCTCACCATCTTCAAAGGTGTGTGAGGTCTTGGGTCTGAGAACGGGGATAATTCAAGTTGTGTTTGTTAAGTGTTTTGCTTAGTGCATGAAGTTTCCATCTTCATTGCACTAGCTAGTCTTGAAGGAACACAAAGAATTGTATTGTACAATGTCTCTCTTGATGGGAGAAACCATAATACAAAGCCTTTTGGAGGGGGGACCGGCTCCATGAAAATCCGGTCCTCAACTGTTGTCAATAGCTTAATTTCTCTCTCTTTTGAAAGTATTGTCGATGCTATCTAACTAGGTGTTATGCTTTTTGTTGCTCTCTCCACCCAAGCACTCTTGTAATTCTCATTAGGAATCTATTCTAATGAAATGCCCACTATGTTCATGCTAATTTCTGCTACACATAAGTTATTAGGCCATTTAATGTTACATTGGTATCAGAGCTCAAGGTTTCTATTTTCTTGCTCAAGAAGGGAGGTGGTCAAGCTAGCTACAAATGGTTGGTATTATTAATTGCCTGTGAGTAAGTAGAATAGGGATTTTTGAGCCTTGCAGTGCGCCTGCCTTCATGCAGTTAGCGGGGCATCATCGTCGAGAGCTATGGTCTTAATAGTGGAGTCCTACGAGGCTTGCCTACGGCTTAACCACTATTGAGCTATTAGAAGCTTGACAGGAGCCGGTGCTGTTTTGGTGTCGAAAGACTCTCTCTTCTATTCCTTGCAATTAATGGTATTCGAGCCGCGGGTACAGTAGCTTGAGTGCTTTTTCTAAAGGGGTAAAGAGGAGTAGCAACTAGGGCTTGAAGTGCCAAAGTACACCTAAAAAGTTTACACCTAAAAGTTGTTAGAATGGCTGACAATAGTAAAGAGAGTGAAATTAATGTTGATAACTTTGATTTTGCTCATGAGCAAGCTACTAATGATGCTTCAATGCTTGTTAACTATCTTGTTTCTAAGCTTCAACAAGCCATGGGCAATCCATCTCTCCAAAGTGAAGTGCAACGGCAGCTCCGTGCTCACGGGATTCTCCAAGCTCATCACCATGACAAGAGAACACCTAGGAAGCCTCCTTGTGAGACTACCAAAAGAGGTCTCTCTCCGATTCGGGAAGAAGAAGAGAATCCATATGAAGGGCTCAAGAATTTACTTCTTGATGATGCATCTCCTTCCCAAAGGAGAACTCAAGAGCCTCCACCGAAGGAACGAGAAAGAAGCGAGTCTCCCGCCACCTCAGCGGAGATGGCTCCACGAAGACGGCTGGCTAAACGCTCTCCATCACCACCAAATTGGAGAAGACCATCACACTCTTGTCCACGCCATAATTCAAAGAGGGATGATAAAAAGCAAGAGAAGAAAAAGGCGAGAAAGAGGACACCCTCTTCTCCATCTTCTTCATCCTCTTCCTCTTATGAAAGATATGGTGAAGACGACAAAGATCAAGACAAGAAAAAGGCGAGAAAGAGGTCACCCTCTTCTCCACCTTCTTCAAATTCTTCACCTTCTGAAGAAAGTTATGGTGCAACCTTTGAACCATCAAAAAGAAGAGGCCATAGGAAATCCTATGCCGCATGGAAGAGGTCGTCCAAGTTGAAGAAATTCAAAGAGGGAGGAAAGAGCATCTCTTTCCTTACCTATGATGGTACCTTTGGTGCTACAGACAAAGTCTTGGCCTTTATCCAACAATTCGATGCGGCGTTTGGAGATGAGGGCTTCACGGAGTCCTCTAAGCTACGCCATGTAGCTATGCACTTTCAAAAGTCCGCCAGACAATGGTGGTCTAGCCTACGAGCCAACGGTGAAGCTCCACGAACATGGAAAGCTTTAAGAGCTTCCATTATGAAGCAGTTTTTGGCCACCGATGCCAAAGACAAAGTACTCACCGAATGGCGAAGCTTAAAGCTCTCTCCCAATGAATCTATCCACAAATATGTAGACAAGTTTTGGGACCTACAACTCAAAGCCACTGTCTTCAAAAAGTTGGATTTTGGAGAGCAAAAGCAACAATTTTGTGTGGGCTTAACCAAAGAAATGGCGGAGTATGTCAACTCCCAAAGACCACGTACCATATCGGCGGTAATACACCACACTATGGTCGCCTCTCGAATCAATTTCCAAACGGGGGCAAAAAGAAATAATAAGCCCCCGGAAAACAAGGGTTCCAATGAGCCTAAGGGGAAGGACAATGTCCAAAAGTCTCCTAAGGGAAACTCCAACAAAGATAAAGAGAAGGGAATTTACAAAGGTAAGAATAAACTCTCTCCTGAAGAGCTTGAGCGTTATCGTAAGGATAACCGGTGTTTCAAGTGCGGCGAACAAGGGCATGCGTACCGCGCTTGTCCCCAAAAGAACAACCGCCAAGATCCTCCTAGAGCTTCCTTGGTTGAAATCCAAGAGGAGGAGACTCACCAAACTCACCACAAAGGACCTCCTCTATGCCATGCTTGGGGAAAGGTAAGAGAACATGATGCTTTTATTCTCTTTGACCCTGGTTCTACTCACAATTTTATATCTATAGAGTTGGTCACCAAGCTAGGAATACAATCCTACGAGATGGGAGATGTCCTACCCGCAGACAGTGCCTTCAAGGGGCAAGAAGCTTCAGTCACTCCCTTAATCGGGAAATTGAGGCTTCATGTCCAAAGCTATGTGGACAAAGAGGACTTCTTTATCTCTCCTCTCAAGCATGAGGATGTAATCCTAGGGGCACCATGGTTTGACCGCCTGGCTGCCGATGTTAAATTTCCTTAAAGGAGAATCTCCTTTAAGTTTAGGGAAAAAGACATGTATATAGATGCTAAGGAAATGGGTAACACCATCCCCATTGTACATACACCAACTTTCAACAAGTCAATAAAGAGCTCTATTTCCGTGTACATGATTTTTGTTCAAGACTCTCAAAATGAACCTAATGCTTTAGCAAAAGAAAATAAAAGCAACCAAAAGGAATTAGAGTTATCCAATTTTCTCAAGGGGTTTCAAGATGTTTTTATTGACGACATCCCTTGTGAGCTACCTCCTAAACGAGGTAATGATGACCATGCAATTGAACTTCTTCCAGGAAGTTCACCGCCTAATAAACGTCCTTATAGAGTTTCTCAAGCTCAACAAGAGGAGATTATGCGGCAAGTGCATGAGTTGGTTGAGAAGGGTATGGTTAGGCCAATCTCATCTCCATTTTGCTCACCTGTGCTATTAGTGCAAAAGAAAGACGGCACATATCGTATGTGTGTCGACTATAGAGCACTAAATAGGATCACTATCAAGAATAGGTTTCCTGTTCCACGGGTAGAAGACCTATTTGATAAGCTACAAGGATCGACCTACTTCAGTAGGGTTGACCTAAAAAGTGGATATCATCAAATAAGGATAGTTGATCAAGACATTGTAAAGACCACATTTCGTACTACATTTGGTCTTTACAAATACATTGTCATGCCTTTTGGCTTGACCAATGCACCAGCCACATTCAACCGCTTGATGGAGAAGCTGTTTAGGCCTCATCGAACCTTCACTGGAGTGTTCTTTGATGATATTATCATCTACTCTAATTCATTGGAGGAACACAAGCAACACCTCCAGGTAATATTTCAAGTTTTAAGAGAGAATAAACTTTATGTTAATCGAAAGAAAAGCGAATTTTTCTTTTAAGAGATTCAGTATTTAGGTCACATTATCTCTCAAGATGGCATCCAAATGGATCCATCCAAGTTAGAGGTAATAAAAGGATGGCCTAAACCAAGGAATCTTCATGAACTAAGAAGCTTCATAGGTATGTGTGCATACTATAGACGCTTCATAGAAAAGTTCTCACAAATTGCGGGACCATTACATGACCTAACAAAGAAAAGCGTTAGGTATACATGGTCTGCTAAGGAGAACAATGCTTTCGAAAAGCTTATCTCTCAACCTGTGCTTACACTACCGGATCTCTCAAAACCATTTGAGGTCCAATGAGATGCTTGTGGTGATTGCCTTGGAGCTGTTTTGCTCCAAGAAGGGCACGCCATAGGCTATGAGAGTCGAAGGCTCGACCATGTTGAGCAAGCTCTAGGCATATACGAAAAGGAACTCCTTGCAGTTCTACATGCCTTAGACTCATGGAAGCACTATTTATTGGGTACTCCTTTCATTCTGCGAACGGATCACCAAAGTCTTAAGTACTTCATGACGCAGACCAAGCTCTCCGACAAACAAATGAGGTGGGAAAATTTCCTCATTGCTCTCATTGCTGGCAAGCATAATCAAGTAGCTGATGCACTCTCAAGACGGCCGAGAGTGAATGCGGTTTCCATAGCAACTCACAATGATCTATCTTCAATGATAGATGAGTATGCTATTGATCCCGATTTTAGAGATGTGATTTCAGCCCTTGCATTAGGGAAGAAAGAAGAACCATTTACTTTACAAGATGGTTATCTTCTCTATGGCAAAAGACTATGCGTTACTAACTCACTACGTGAGAAAGTAATGTATGAATCTCATGCTCCACCTTATGCGGGGCATAGAGGGATTCAGTCTACCTTAAAGGGAATTGAAACATATTTCTATTGGCCTACCATGAAAGTGAACATACAAGAGTATGTTTCCAAATGTGTGGTATGCCAAAAGACAAAATTTGATAGAGGGAAGCAACTTGGATTGCTTCAACCCTTGCCAATCCCTAATTCACCATGGGAGAGCATATCCATGGATTTTATCTTTGGATTGCCTAAGTCTATCCATGGGAATACGGGAATATGGACGATAGTAGACAGGTTTAGTAAACAAGCTCATTTTATACCTGTCAAAAAGACTATCAAAGCCCATCAAATGGCAATCCTCTTTATTTCACAAATTTTCAAGTACCATGGCTTGCCCATGTCCATAGTGTCGGATAGAGATCCTAGAATGACCAGTAATTTCTGGAAGGGTCTCTTTGAGAATTTAGGAACAAGGCTAAACTTCTCTTCGGCCTATCATCCACAAAATGATGGCCAAAGTGAAATAGCTAACCTAACCATTCTCGATCTACTAAAAGCCTATGTAACGGAAGTAGATCAAAGATCCCAATGGGAGAAGTACTTACCCTTAGTGGAGTATGCTTACAATAACATTGTACATACTTCCACGGGAAAAGCACCTTTCGAGGTAATTGAGAGAAGATCAAAAAGTCCCTTGTTACTTAAGGTACATGGGAAGATCTTCGCTGCAGATGAGCATAGCAGAGACCTACAAGAATCTTTCCAAAAGATTAAGGATGCTATCTCTATCTCACAGCAAAGGCAAAAGGCTGCTGCGGACAAGCACAGAAGAGCCCAAGCCTTTAAAGAAAACGATTGGGTCTTGTTAAAGTTTCCCAAGGCTCGATTAAGGCACACAACGGGCAAGAATCCTACGGGTCACCAAAAGTACTATGCTAAACTAGCAAAAAGGTACTATGGTCCCTTTTAGATTCTTAGGCCAATCAATGAGATGGCCTATCAACTCAAGTTGCCCAATCATTGGCTCATACACAATGCTTTTCATGTGAGCCTATTAAAGCCTTACAAAGGAGAGCCACCTCAAGAACCAACTATTGAAGACCCATCGGAGATCGAGGACCAAGAAGAGGTGCTGCAGCCCGAGTCCATTCTCTGACATGAAGACAAGGTACGAAGAGGCGGTAAGACTATCCGACGATATCTTATTAAGTTTAAGAATTATCCTTTTGAAGATGCTAGATGGATGCAAGGCATACAATTAAAGGATAACCTAAACCTTGTCAATGCTTACAATGCTTCCCAAGAGTAAGCAAATGTACAAAATGTTAAAAATGAACAAAATTTTTGTCTTATAAGACTCTCTTTTTCTTTATTTGTGCACAAAAATGAAGTAGTATGCATGCTTAGATCAAGTTTGCGGAGACGAAGTCTCCCAAACACCAAGTAGAGCATGTCACTCTACTATGGAAGACTGATAGGACTAATGTGTAGACATGCTTGCGGCAACCTCAGGCTCTCAAGCGCCAAATGGACTAGTCATCCATTGTGGAATGATGTCGTAGGGTAACATAGGGATCCTCTACCCACTAAGAAAAGGACTCATGAACATGCTTTATCTTCTCTACACCATAGTCGAGGACGACTATGATTTCAAGAGAGAGGTAATGTCATAATAATCAATATCTAATTCTCCTAAATGATTTTCTCATATTAAAATGATCATTTAATGTGGGGAAGGCCAAGGGAGAAAAAACTAGAATATTGGTTAAGCTAGCAGACCGGCCACAGTAGGGATCCAAAGGAGGGAAAATAGGGATCCAAAGGGGAGGGCATCTGCAAAAGAGCCATGTGCAACAATGGGCTAAAAAGACCCTAAGGTTCAGCCCATTAAGACTTCCAAAATGCTAAGGTTCCAAAATTCAAAGGTTGTGTCCAAAGGTCGACCCTAGGAAAAATTGGATGCTTTGTGGGTGCGCTAAAAGTTTTTGCACATCCCTACATGGGAGGGGGAGAGCCCTAAAGGTAGGGGATGAGAGAGAAAGCCACACACACACACACACAGGCTCCCTTTACACAAAGGGAATGAGGGACACATGTCAGCTCCCTAGGCGAGATGCCCACAAGGTGTGCCCAATTTCTATTGGATGACCCTTGAAGTGGACCAATGAGAATTAAGCTAGAGTAAATCTAGTTTAATTAATTTAAAAACATTTAATAAAAGAAACCAATGAGAATTAAGTCTCCTAGAAGACTATTGGGCAGTCTCCCAAGGGGTCCAATGAGCATTGAGGAGCCCCATGGATTGTCTGATTCCTATTGGCCAGGAGGCAAAGGGGTCCAATGAGAGTTTAGTTTAATTATTTAATTACCTAAAGCTCTCACAAAAGGGGAAAGGGGGACACATGTCAGAAGGCTATCACTTATGCTGCTTAATTGTAATTGGCTTGACTTGGGGAGGGCCAATGAGGCTTCAACAAGAGCAATTAGCAAGAGGGCTTGCCCAAGAGAGAGAGGGGGCTGATTTTTGCAAGGCATTATCACACACACACACACACTCACACAAGCTCATGTGTGAAGAAAGAGAAGACTATCTCTTCCCAAGATTTAATGGAGAACTCATCACCTACTCCAAGCTTGTGAGATAGAAGCCTACATCAACACTCTCTTGGCATGTGGATGCAAATCCAACCAAGAGCCAAGCTTCAATGCATGCTCATCTCCTCTACCAAGCTAATTACTAAGCTAAGCTATGCTACATATGAGTGATTATGTGAGGAGATGTACATCTTTCTCGTAAGATACTCCTTCTTCCTCTCAATCTACTCTCATACCCTGCTACCTCTCACCATCTTCGAAGGTGTGTGAGGTCTTGGGTCTGAGAACGGGGATAATTCAAGTTGTGTTTGTTAAGTGTTTTGCTTAGTGCATGAAGTTTCCATCTTCATTGCACTAGCTAGTCTTGAAGGAACACAAAGAATTGTATTGTACAATGTCTCTCTTGATGGGAGAAACCATAATACAAAGCCTTTTGGAGGGGGGACTGGCTCCATGAAAATCCGGTCCTCAACTGTTGTCAATAGCTTAATTTCTCTCTCTTTTGAAAGTATTGTCGATGCTATCTAACTAGGCGTTATGCTTTTTATTGCTCTCTCCACCCAAGCACTCTTGTAATTCTCATTAGGAATCTATTCTAATGAAATGCCCACTATGTTCATGCTAATTTCCGCTACACATAAGTTATTAGGCCATTAAATGTTACAATTTTGATGTAGCATCTTCATTGATGTAAGAGATGATGTTGCATTTGTCCATTGTAGCAGCATAATGACAAGGCTGTTGTTTATTTATTATGAGTATGTACAAGAGAAGTATAATGATGAGGATGTAAATTAGGGTCTAATACCTGGATGACCAAAGGGAAAAAAACCTAGTGGGAAAAAAGTGCCTTTGGGATAAGCGCATTAGCAAGTACTGATTAGCATGGGTAATAAAGTACTGGAGGGATTATTTACTGATAGATACTAAAATAAGAGGCCAACAAATATATGAAGGTAGCATGATGGAACATTGGTTTGCTTGTTGTTGTCCACTTAAGGTGCATAGGTGGAAGAAAAAAAGAGTGTTTAATGCATATGTCCGATATGATGGGACATTCTATATGCATACATATAGAAATGCATGGAAAACAATATGCTATGCAAGAAAGATTTTGAGGGGTTCTTTAGAAAGATGGTGTAGCTATAAAAGCATATTCATGACATGGATTTTCAAGTTGGCACCCCTTTAACACTAGAATGGTAACAGGACACTTTCATGTCCTTGGACACTTTTGTGTCCTGTTAAGTGACCATTTTGCTCGAATTATTTGAAGAGTATGAGAATGAATTTTGAGGTGCTATATATCCACAAAGTTGCCTTATGAGCTGAAAAAAACTTAGCATTTTTTTTTGAGTATCGATCTCACCATTAACCTTACTCTTGCACAACATTTTTGAACCTAAACTGTGTGAAAAAACGGGTCCTGTTTTTGGCTTTTTTTCAATTTTTGGCAACTATACCACTCTAAACTTCATGTTTGTGAGGTTTAGATGGCTAGAGGTTAGGCCTTCATAGTTCTCAACATGTTTTGATTCTTGTAGGGAGAGCTAAGTGTTAAAATTGAAAGTTATGACCAATTTACAAGAATTACATAATCCTGTTTTTTGGCCAAAATTAGCACTTTTATGATTTTTTTGGTGGCTTTCTTGATATCCAAATTTAATTTTGATTGTGTAAGTGTAATGTATAACATAAAGCTAATCTTCCTTGAGTTTTGGGGGACCTACTATGCTATATAGCATATTATATGATGATGGTTGAGTTTTTTGATTGCTGAAGAATACGATACATTTTAGAGTAGCAAGTATAACTTTCTCAATATTGCTAGTTTCTTAGGCCAATTGTGTGTATTTTGTAGGTAGTATCCATATCTAATCATAGACTGCAAACTTAGCTAGATATTTAGTAGTTTCTATGGGTTTCTAGAGGTCATAATGCTAAACCCAGTTTTTTCGTGTTTGCTGTATTTAACACTTTATCATTGCCCCCAAGGTTCCAATTGTAAGAGATCCATTATCCTTTTGACATGCTCCATGGCTCCTTTTGAATCCAAAGGCCCAAAGAGAACTAAGAAAACATATATATGGTATCTGTATTGAGCGTGACTATAGAAACTTTGATTATAGGTCAGCAGAATGGCAAAAATGCAACTTTTTTGTACCTATTTTTTATGCCCAAAAAAAAAAATAGTGAGGTAAAAGCAACCATACGTTTTGGTCACCAACCCATTGAAGTTAACGGGGCATTTTATCTAATGTCCTACAAAAATCTCCACTCTTATTTATATGCAATCAACCGCAAGAAATTGTTGTTTTGGGCAAAATGCATTGGTCCATCAACTTTGGATGCTTGTAGTGACCAAGGGATGAGAAAAATTACAAGTTTCTCATTTTTTCCGTATGTAGTAGTTATTGAACTATAAGCTCATGAAAGGATTTTCCAAAATGAGTGGATCTACTATGGTTTTGGAAATTTTTCCCAAAACCCTGAAAGGACACTTTTATGTCCTATTAGGTTACCATTCTAGTGTTAAGAATGGTTTTCTTTGTCGAGGATATGTGATTCTCATCTTACTGTGCACTGTGTGTGAGTGTTGGACTCTACAACACCCTACCATGACTAAGTTAATAGACTTTGACTCTTATGCTCATCTCATCCAGCATGAGCGGCACAACTTAGATATGCTTAACTCTTCTAGCTTGAGCATAAGCCTAATAACTATGACTCTTAGCATAGAGTTTATTACAATTTGAAGCTTTGGGACTAATGCTTTGCTCATTTTATGGCTCATTAGTCCGACTCTGACTATGCCAAAGCGTTTTTTTTTCACCCTGACGACTTGAGTTTTTAGATTCTTGTGCTTACTACAAAAATTTCTTCAAGTAAAAGTAAGCTTGAATCCTCAAAAAGAGGATTAGTGAAGGACCAAGTTGGCATTGAAGGTTTCTTTTGCCATACCTGTTTTATCATCTTTGAATCAAAAGCTTTGTTGGTTCCTTCTTTGACTGTGAAGCCCCCATTATCTGTTTGATTCTCCAATTAGGCTTGTTTATAGGAGTCTTTGGTTTTGTTGTAGGCCTCTGTTCACTGTCAACATTTGGATTTGCCTAGGAGTCCAAATCTCTTGATGACCTTTTTATCTCCTTTGTCAACTTTGCTTTGCTCTAGGTCTTATTGAGTTCTTGAGATCTTAATGTAGGTCTGGTGTAGTTGCAATTTAACTTATGGTTGACTGGTAGCCAAATCTTTGTATAACCTGTGTAGAATCCTTGTCCAAGAGGAATATTCTTTGAGATCCGTCTTTGTTTTGTATCCCTTTAAGATTTGTGATAGACTTAGCATCTTTTGATGTTGTTATATTGTACATCTGCTTCTTAGGTATCCTAGGATATTTTTGAAGTTGATACCTTGTGGGCGTTCTTTCTTGGGAGGGACTTGATGTTATTTCAAATTCCCTTATCTAAAGTTTCGGTATCCATATCTGTCTGTTACTTCTATAGTACTCCTGTTCCTTTAAGCTCCATTGTGATGCTATCCATCCCATGTGTTTGTTTTTTTGTGTTGATTTTCTCTCTTTAATCCAAACCGGATCATTGACTTTGACCAAATTTCTTGGAACAAACACTTGCTTAATGACTATCTTTTGCTTCCTTGAGTACTTTGGCTGAAATATTTTTGTTTTGCTGGGTATCTTCCTAGAGGTTTCAATTGGGTCAACAATTGACTTGAAGTTTTGAAAGCCTTACTTGCTTGAAGAAGATGATCCATGAGGGTTTTTTGATCTAGAGGTATATGTTTTCACACCTTTTGTGTTAATTGGTGGAAGGTCTATTTTAGCTTTCCCTTTGTATGCAAGATTTGTCTTTGATTCCTGTGACTTTTGCAACTCTAAATCTATCATCAATGGTATCTGTATTTGTTGCTTGCTAACACTTAGGAAAGAGAGTATCAACATTGTATCTTCTTTGTAGGCCTTGTGTTGGTCTAACCACTTATGTCCAAGGATGACATCTGCATGCATGTCTTTTGTAGGATTCCTTTGAAACTTTACTTGCTCGTCATGCTTTTGGATGCTAAGAATAGCAACCATGTATTTTTGACATGTATACATACCTAACATTGTTTTGCTATCATGTTTACATGGAGTGAGTTGGAGGATCCTTTGGATGTTCTCTACAGTCATATTGCAGTCTACTGCTTCATCCAATAGAGCACTTCATATGACACTCACTCCTTTTGTACTGTTAAGAACTACAACTATTCTCATTGGAGGTTCTCTTGAAGATCTATATCCTGCTTTTGTCACGGTCTCATCTTGATCTAAATGTGTCTCTATGGAGGGTGGCTTGAGACTCTATTTTTCAATTTGACTTTCATCAGCTAATTTAGTTGGCAATGTTTGGATCTTTGGCCTTCCTATTGCTTCCTGGGTGTCTGCAATTTTGATATTCTTTACTTCTTATCTTGGTGGCATTCTCTGCTCAATAGCTTTTGTGGTTGCTCTTTTCTCTATTTGATCTGCACTTGCTATTGCTTGATTTATTTTAAGCTCTTTTGAAGTTCTGTTTGATGGAGATAAATCATCTTCAATAAGATCTGCTTTGATATCAATCTCCATTTTAAATGTGCTTGAGTACTTTGTGTTGTCGTCCACGGGTGACCAGTCCTGGTCTTCATTCTTTGTTGTCTGTGACGAATCTATCATGTTCGAACTCTGTATCTCTAGGAAATTTTGGGCCATTGAAATTCCCACTATGATGTTGTCTAGTATGTCCTTTTTGTCTGGTATGTCCTTTGTTGTGATCACATGAAATTGGGCTGTGATGATTTGAGAACAAATTTGAATGACGGTGGAGATGATTCCCCAGCATTCTGCTCATTTGTTTCCAGATTTTCTCACAAATTTAGGAGAATCTTCCAGCTGTGGTTGGCCACATCTTTTCCAAGTGCAAAAAGACATGAGGTTCTTGTCTAGCTGAAAATCTAACTTTACTTCGCTTGAGAGTTTTTCTTCAATCTCACCAACAATGTTGCACTTGATCATCTCAGGATCTTTTTCTGTATTGAGTGATTTTGTGGTGATGGTGTCTGTGGGTTGAACTTTTTCTACATTCACTTCTAACTGGTGCATATAGATGGTTTTTCTTGGGATTCTAACTGGTGTAGCATTTCTTGGTACTAGAGCTGAGCTTGATGGATTTGCAGGTCTCCCCTTCCTAGGGTGATCACTATAGCCTACTCCATTATGAGAGTTCAAAACTGTTTGGCTCTGGTTTTCTCTCACTTTTAGGATTGTGAAGGTACACTTTGGGTAGCACTGTTGACGTTTGGTATCTATAAACCTTCTACATAGTTTCCTATGTATCTCTATGAAACATGACAAATTATTCCCCAAGTCAAGCTGTAGATAGCGTTATCTTTGCTCTGATATTTTCTATCCCATGGGTCTCCTATGATATGAGCTTCTATGGTTTCAGGACCCAAGTCATCATAGATATTAGACTCTTGCCTATATCTACGACTATTTTGGTCAAAGTATATGCTCGTTTGATCACAACATTGAAGCTTTTGATGGAGGAGAGTTTGGCTGTGAAACGATTTCTGGGTTCACTGGGTAATATCCTTCAACTCTAGAGAGGATGGGCTAAAATAGATTCTATCCTCTAAAATGAACCATCCTTTCCGATCTATCACTGGATGCACTTCTATGAGCTGGGATGTGGGCCGGTTAAAAACTGGTTTATCCTTTTTGTACAGTTGCCCTTTTTGGTCTACATAGTGTGCATATGAATTATGTGTACCATACAATGCTAATATCATTCTGTTTGATGTGTCCCTTAGACTCGTGAATGATTGCGCACTTGTGACAGTGGATGCAGAATCATTTTTAAACCTTACACTCTTTTTGACCTTTGGTGCTAAATCGGGATTCATGTTTCCAGTTTGCTCCATGCTTTGCTTGGCAGTTGATGTGTCCCTGTTGTTTGGATTTTTTGGACAATTTTCATGAAAATATCCACTTTTTCTTCCACAATCTGAGCAATACACCATGACTGCTAGTACTTCATTTGGTTCTGTCATGTCAAGATCTAGCTGAGAAGTTTCAGCTTCTGTACTCGCCAAGTTATCGGCATCTTCTTTTAGAACACTAAGCATCAAGCTGTAGACTGCTCCATCTTGACCTTTGTACTGTTTTTGACTCAGTTCTCCATTTAGAAGAGCTTCAATGGGCTAATCTGTTGGATCTCTTGTTACTCGCTCTCGATTGTAAATTTGACCAATGTAATCCATGTACAATGATCCTGATTTTATATGCACTAAATGGATGCTTTGCGGGCTTGTGCAAGTTTTTGGATCCATCTTTTGTACTTCTATCTACACCTCATCTTTGAGCTTGCAATACCTAGCTCCAATGAAGTCTGTGAACATCTGGGAGTTCTCTAAATTTTTCTTTACTTTGATCAATAGGATCTTGACTTCTGTGTTGAATTTTTTGCTCATAAGATACCTATGGCCTTCCGAATCTATATATGAAACTTTATCTCCAATGTAGCCATAGAGCTATAAAATCTGGTCCGTTGTAGTTGTGAATTTGGTGCTACTGCTACTGGTTAGCTTTGGTTTTTATGCATTTGAACTCTCATCTTGACTTGACTCCATGTTGTCTTGGTCTCTAAGAACTATCTCTTAGAAAATCTTGGTATTGATTAGCAAAATTACTCTTGCTCAAATTTGATTAGACTGATTGTGCCAAAGCAGTTCTGGCAGTTAATTGCTCTTAGACTCACAAGAGTTTATTAACTCTAGCTTGAAATTGTCAAAAATAATTGTAATTTTGATTCAATGAAAATTTGGGCTCTGAATAGCCTAATCTGCAATCCAATGCGATTTTTTCCCCGGTCATCTGACAAAGTCAAATAGGAAGACATTACATATGTTCAGTCAGAATAAGTGTTTGGGACTTTATAAAGATAGTGCCCAATCGATCACCTTGAATCACACTCTCTTCAATGGATACCCTACTAGCGGTCTGTCTAAGTACGCCTTGATTTGCTATTGTATGACCAGATCTAAGGTTCATATAAACTTGTTAAGCCCTAGATAGAGTACTTACCTGCAGATTGGACTATTGTTCATTTTTCCACTTGACTTGAATTCAGCTCCTCTCAAGATCCCAATTCTTTGCTTGCAACCTGGTTCTTCAATCTGAGCTAAGTGAGTCAGCAAATGAGATTTTCAATATCCTTGCAAAGAGCTAAAGGACTAATCTGCAACCTAGAAACTGAGTTATCATGTATTAATTTTGATCCGCTGGAACCCAAACTTGACCAATGACCTTGTATTATGTTGTTCTAACACTATACAAAATCAAAAGTTCAAAATCTTGTCTTTGGGCTCAAAAGTAAATAATCGGATTATTTACTTTTCTAAGTTTTTCTCACTTTTTAGAATTGTTTTTCCATATAGACACCTTGTTGAAGTCTCTAGACAAGCTTCACTGATTTTGAACAAGATTTGTCCAAGTTATCAATTGTTTAGTGTCCGTAGAATCAGTTTTTGAGAATCTGGCTTAAGTCTCATTTTTGTGATCCAAATTTCACCAAACTTGATAGGTGGAGTCTACTCAATATGCTTGACCTTGTGGTATACTCAGTTGTGCAAAAATTCTTAAATCTAGGGAAAATGTAAACAACCCAATAATTTATCTTTCTCAATTTTTCTTATTTTCTAGAATTGTTTGTCATATAGACACCTTGTTGAAGTCTCTGACAAGTTTCATTGAGTTTGAACAAGATTTCTCCAAGTTATCAAATGTTTAGTGTCCGTAGACTCAGTTTTTGAGAATCTAGCTTAAGTCTCAGTTTTGTGATCCAAGTTTCACCAAACTTGATATGTAGAGTCTACTTGATATACTTGACCTTGTGGCATACTCAGTTGTGCAAAAAATCTCAATTCTAGAGAAAATATAAATAATCTGATTATTTACTTTTCTCAGTTTTCCTCATTTTTTTAAATTGTTTTATCATATAGACACCTTGTCGAAGTCTCGAGACAAGTTTCATTGAGCTTGAACAAGATTTGTCCAAGTTATCAACTGTTTAGTGTCCGTAGACTCAATTTTTGAGTATCTTGCTTAAGTCTCACTTTTGTGATCCAAATTTCACCAAACTGGATATGTGTGCTCAATACAACATGATAGAACTTGTGGTATACTTGGTTGGCCAAAAAGTTTGAAAATTAGACAAAAATAAGTAATCAAGTTTATTTACTTATGGCAAATTTTAGCATAATATTGATCATCTGAGCATATGTACATGTTAAACACTTTAAACTAAGCTTTTGAGTCAAGTCTCACTAAATTTGAGCAAGATCTTATCTAGTCAAACTCAATTTCTCGACAATCAGCTAGATTTCAAATTTTATCAAGTTTTTTGTTTGTTTTGTGATCCAAATTCTATGAGCCTTCACAAAAGATGTTTGTAATCATGCATAGAGTCTCTGGTATCAATTCTGATCAATTTTAATTTGAGCTGAAATTAAATAATCACAATTATTTACTTTTGGCCTAAAATGAACACTTTTTGCAATTTTTTCAATGGTCAGTCTTTTTGTGACATGTTTTAAGCCCCTGAGTCAAGTTTCACAAAATTTAAACAAGATTTATGAAGTTAAACTCAATTTCTCAGTTTTTTCAAGTTTTTGGTATGTTTTGTGATTCAAATTCTATGAGCCTTCACAAAAGATGTTTGTAATCATGCATAGAGTCTCTGGTATCAACCTTGGTCATTTTGGAGCTAAAAGTAAATAATCACGATTATTTACTTTTGGCCTAAAATGAACACTTTTTGCAATTTTTTCACTAGTCAGTCTTTTTATGACATGTTTTAACCCTTTGAGTCAAGTCAAAACTTAATTTGGCCTAAATTCTCAAGAAAATATAAATAGTATGAGTTTTTGCAGACTCTTGAAAATTTACCGCAAATGCATCTTTAAGCTTACCCACTGGTTCATACAAATTTTATTAGCATAATCTCCAGCCGGTTTCAATGGTTGACAGTCTTTTGGTGTTGTTTCATGTTGTAGACTTGAAAGTTTTCAACTTCACATAAACAACTCACAAATGATTCTTTTGGAGTGAGCAATGATTTGAGATCGACCTTGGATTCTACTTACCCTACTCTTACGCTCTGCTGCAATTGGGTTATGGAAGGTGTCCACAAACACTTGTTTTCTTGTTTTTATGGTTTTCTAAGCATTGATCTCAAGACTTCTCTTGTCCATCAATCATTCTCAAAATCCTAAACTAATCCTACAATCCTACAAGGTACTTAGCAAGTATTCCAAGCTACCTCCACACAACAAAAGACAACACTCTTAAGCTATGCAATTTTAAAGAGAAAGTCTATCTCTAGGTGAACCTAGAGAAATTAAAGGACAATTACACAATCGTTCGTGTTTTCCCTAGTTGAGGTCTACTTGTCCCCGGTAGTGGCACCAAATGTGGATGGGTTTCCTAACCTCACTCTTATCTTATTACAGACATAGCGAGAACCACAAACATAATTGTCAATTCATGGGATGCGGCTGACTTGATTAGTGCATAGAGGCTACAAGAGGATGTCAATCTCTTGGAAAACAACAAACAACTTGCATCTAACACAAGCTACACTCAAATGACCTAAGTCATCAAAAGCCAGTCACTAATCGATAAAAAAAACATGACCGTTACAGCATCAAAGGACATCTCAATGTTACGAAACTTATAGGAAAAGTATATAAGACCTAAGCATACATGCTTATGGTTTCAAACCTCACATTTGATGAAGTGAAAAAAATGCGACTATTAATAACAATGAGTTTTTGACCTTATTGTTTTTGACCCCGAATGCATCTAAATGCTTAGCCATGATGCCCCAATACCCCGCCTATGGTTACTTTGTGATTTCCTAGCTTAAATTCCTACTTATGATGAAATTAGAGTGTGGGAGGTTGGCGATTCCGAAAGCTACAGTTTACCATGATATGCTTATGTCAATGCGTAGAGCTCTTACTTGCAGTTGTAACGCAACAGACGGCACTGCAATGTGACAACCGACAAGGGAGTAGGAAGCATGAGAAGGAGAGAAGTGAGTGCCATTAGCTCACGCTGACGCCCAAGACCTTTGAGGCTCCACACTTACTGTATCTACAACCTAGGTACACTAATGGACCTATTCTTTACATCTTACATCTTGGAACTCTTATTGAGCTCGTAACATGTCACAATTATCACAATGGCTAAATAAAATTGAGAAAATACAATACATGGCCATTTTGAAAAAATGTGAGAAGTGTGTAACTCCAACCTTCACTGCTTCTTTTTATTCATCTTTGATGTGCATTCATTAGGGCTTCGATCTTTAGTAGCTCTTGGTAATTGACGTCGGCTTAGTTAACATAAATGTATTGAATTTTCTCATAGACTTGGACTTCTCCAATAAAGCCAAAGAAGGGTTTTTTGGCCTTTCCTTTGTTAAGACAGCTAGGTGGGTAAAGAAAGTAAGCAAGGCAACTCCTCTTCACATGAATAGTATGCAGTTTCAAATTATCATTCAATGGGTTCCGAACCACTGCTATTTAGTATTTGGTAATTGTTGCTTTCATCAAATGTGTGGCATTCTTATGGGATTCTCTTGTTCTCTTGCTATGTGTAACCTTTCTTTGCTATATTTTGAATATAAATGGATTATCATGCATACTTCCCATGCGGATGGGCTATCGTTGCTTATAAAGTGTAATCACAATTTTAGATTTATGGATGACATATTAAGTATCAATAATCCCAACTTTGCCCAATAGGTGTTGGATATCTATCCTCATTGTCTAGCAATTGAACCCACCTTTTTAGAACAAGAAACTGTCAATGGTATTTCCTTCACTGTTATTATCTGTCTATTGAACTGAATATTGACACTTACTCTATTGGTAACTTTTCCACTAGTTTTTTGGAAACGGGATCACCTTAATCTTGCTGCTGCTGAGTTTGTAATGAAAAAAAGTAACAGGCCATTCAAAATTGCATACCTATTTAAGTATTATTCATTTAATTATTTACTCATCCTCTAATGTATTTTCAGTCCTAGAAGAAACGGGGGTCCGTATTAGAAAGTTTCAAGCTAATGGCTTCCATAAAAGAGTCTTGATTTCTACCATAACGATGGCTTGGGATAAAAAAGAATGGGTTGGAGTCAAGTTTGATGTTGCATTACTTAGTCTTTTACTGAGGAAGTAGGCCCATATCTAATGAGCCTACTAGACTCATTAGTTATGGTTCCTGGGTAAGAGTGGGCACACACACACACACGCACACATCTCTACATGGGCATACTGACATTTTTGTTGGATGTTGAGACACACACACACACACACACATTTTCAAAGACTTCAAAATATATATGGTTAGTTAACTACAAATTTTTATTGTTGATCTCTCTCTCTCTCTCTCTCTCTCTCTCTCTCTCTCTCTCACACACACACACACACACACACACACACACACACACACACACACACTATGGTTAACACTATAGAGTTATATATATTTTCCCCCTCATAGGGTTTCTTCATAAAAAAGAAAAACACCCCCCCCCCCCCCCCCCCCCCCCCCACTCTTGAAAAAATAGGGCCTTCATTGCTACACTGTGCCACCGACTTGGGTATGGGACAAAATAAAGGACTCTTAAAAAATCCTCAAACTATCATTACAATGGGAAGGTGGCTCCTTCCACCCTCGGACTCTGTAATGGTGCTCTCCCCATGCAGTAATGGCTTCTGACGCGTGAGGGGCTCTCACAGCAAGGGGCGGATCTGCTCTTTCACTTCAGACACTCAGGAAGCGTGCAAACCAACCTATAAATTCTAAGGTGAGGGCAATCCTTAGCCCTCACTTAGCTTGAGATTCAGTGTTTTTTGGTTAAAACCCGCTTTGTGTTATTTCTACTTGAACTTCCGAAAGCAATGGAGCTTGCAGCTCAGACTCCACAGGTACTATGGTTTACCTTAACTTTCTTTTGCCTTCGTTATCAGAGACCGACTGTGTTTTTTTGCGATTAAAATGCTCCTCTTAAGCCAAGCAATAAAAAGAAATACCTTCCACACTATGGGGTTTTTGTTTCTTTTGCATAAACTGTCGTAAACCTGTAGATACGGTAGCAAAGTATTCTCTCACTAAATGGACACCTGATGAAGACTTAGGTAAAGGTTTGAGGGATCTGTTGTCGACTGTGTACAGATGCTATATTTTTTTCTCTATTGGTAAGCGTTTACAAAGCCTGATATGGTTATACTAAAGGGTATTATACCCCCGCCTTGGATAGCACTAGGTGCTCCCTGAATAGCACTATGTGCTTCTGGCTTTGACATCTTGCTAAACATAGTAGGAAAGGATGTTTTTGATGGTTCTGATTGACGAGTTTTTTTTTTACAATCAACCACTGTGGTTCTTAAGATTTTTTAGCATGGCATATGGTTGCTAATTACTACATAAGCTCTCAATTGCTTTGGTAATCACTGAACTGACTGCAGGCTTTGTTAGGCATTACACTAGTTCTTTTTTTTGGAGTGTTCTGCTTAAACGGATTTTTTTTTTATAATCGCATACTATGGTTCCTAGAGATATATTGTAGTAGCATGACATATGGGTGATGCTACTACCTTAGCTCTCAAATGGGGTTTGACAACGTTGAACTGTCTGCAGACTGTCGGCATTTTATTGGTTTTTTTGGGGGGTTGTCTTATTCGTAGTCTTGACTAATGTATTCGTTTACTATGGGGACTAACATAAAAAAATGGACTTTTTGTATCTCTAAAGCTCTGTATGATGGGGTTTGTTTTTGCCTCTCTTTGCTCTCTCTTCTGATGGTAATTATATGGCAATTTCTGGTTTTTTTTGGGGGGCCCATCTTAAGCAGTTGCAAGTTATCTCGATTTCATAAGGGGAAAAGGTGTTAAAGCTATCTAGTACCAAGGACAATGGAGGTAGCTTGGAGAAAAACAGGGCTGAAATTTGCGGAACTGTATTGAATACTTAAAACTTGAAGCTTTTTAAGGTAACTATATACTCTCAGCAAAATAGCCAGCCTTTTTGGCTCATGACATGAAAATCCACTTGATTGGTAAGTATTTGGTGGCTAAGGGCTTAATACTAAGAGCTTAATGAGAAACTACAAGGTAAGTATATATGGGGATTACTCTCAGCATTGGCGTGAAAAATTGGCCTTTGACTCATGACATAAAGCTCCATTTGAATAGGTTTCTCATTGATACTCTCTTTTTTTTGGTAAGTAAATGGTTGCTACTGTTAATCTAAGCTATGGAGAAATCTTGTGAAGTTAAAGGTAAGTATATGGTTGGTACTCTCAAACTTGGCATAAGTACCGAGATATGGCTCGGGAAATGCAGTCTCACTTGGTAAAAATGGAGGTTTACGATACTCTACTGATTAGTAAGTATATGGCTGTTGCTATGGGCTCAATCATAGCTACCAAGCTATGGCTTAAACAAGTGAACCTCACTATTCTTTAACAAAACCTAATAACCTAGCTTGTCTAAAGTAATTAAATTCTGTAAGATGGACATGGATAACAACTGATATAGTCCATTGATACCTGTAAAACACATCCAAGGATAACTGAATTGTTGTCTTGTTTGGATGGATGCAGGTAAAGACTCTATCTTATCTTGGAGGGTTTCTTTTCTTTGGCAAGCAACATTACTGTTATGAAATATCCATTGAAGAACGGGGAAGTTTTTTTACTACCAACCACATTGAAAGAGGATATCTTTCTTACAATCATTGTACTTAGATAATTATGATACTGAGTTATTTTTGTACAAATCAGTTCATTGATCCTTGGCGAGTTGTCTTTTGAATGTAAAAGTTCAATTATGTCTTATTAAGTAAGAGTTAATACAGCTATACACACATCCTAGACATAGGGTCTCCCCTCTGGGGAAACTGGGATGCTGGCCTAGGAAATTCTCATTAGATTAGAGCTGTAAAATTGGGCCCACAGTCGATAAATCCTTCATTGGTAGGCTGGTGTCAGGTGGCCCCTTTTTAGGCTCTCTTCTGGTTCCTTGCTCACGGCTACAATAGTCCGTTGACTCAGCCGGTTGAAGGGTTGTAGGACCAAAAAACGACTTTACCTCGAAGACACTTTTTCTAATCTTTATATCAACTGTGTTTCAGGACTGCTCACAGTATAGATTGACAGCTCACATGAGTACAAATCACAACCCTAAGATTCACGCAAAGATCCTTGACCAGATCAAGCTCTTCATAAAAGACCATGCACCAAAAGATACCATAGCTGCTAGAACTAGACCTTTCCTTGCTAGGAAATCCAAATCATGTATCACATACTATGGCAAGAAATAATCTACCTGACCTCAACTTTTTTTGCAGACTCTTGCCCTATCTCAAGGTTTGGAACTCACCTCGGAGCCCCTCTCTGTGGCCTCTTCTCTAGTCCTCAGATGTATTAGTAGTCTGGATGCTTCACAACTTATTTATGATTCTACTCTAATTTTGGACAAAAAACTTTCAGTCTTACATATGTTATCGTTTAATGATTGGGTAAAAATTCTAGCATCTTTGGACAAAGACCCCCTAGAAGGTGTTAATTTGCTGGCCCATTACATTGCCCAGCTTCCCATCCTTGCTTCACAATATCAACAAGAGCTTGCCGTGTTCTCTTCGTCTGGTGCTGAGCTGTCAAATTTCCTTAGAAAACTCTGTGGACTTAATCCATCATTTATTTGCACCCCAAATACCCCTGCTATCCCTTCAACATGCGGCATCTTCTGTCGGGATAGTGCTACTCTAGAGGCAGTAAAAGAGTTTCAATCTAACCTCTGCTCTCTCAATGATGTCAATCTCCTTGAGATGGTCCCTAAAATCTCAAAAGTCTTTCCTGTCTTACCATTAAGACAAATAGAAATTGGATCTCTCAGTGTAGACCATCAACTCTGGGTTCTACCAAACAAAGCCTTCTTGGCTCCAATTCTTAGTGAAACCTGGGTATACTTGGCCAACCTCCTTGCATCAATAGTGGAAGACTGCAAACTTAAAATTCTAAAAGGTGGACATTTCTTGGACAAAGGTGAACTAATTAAAGCCCCTTTTAACCTACACCTGATGGATCACTCCAAATGCCCATCTAATACTGGATTGTACATTCGTACTAAGGGTAGCATGGAGTTTGCTAAAAGTAATATGGACTTCTACATAGAGTCCATCTGGAACATCTTCGGCCCCTATGTAAAATGTGCTTGTAGATTTCTAGACCCCAAAGATTCCTGTGAATCAAGCATTATGTGGTTTGACCATGCTGTATGGTTTATCCTCAACCATTTGGAACTTTTATTCCCAGAGAAACCAGTAGACTTTCATCTATCCCTCATCTGCTCTTGGCTAGGTGGACAGGCCAAGCAGATTGTGATTGCTCAAATTGCCTTTAACATCTTCCGAGGACTGATGCATGATATTCTGAAAGAACTAAAAGCTGAGGAACCCGGTCTTTACCTCACCACATATGCAAATTACAAAGGATTCAAATTCATCACTAATCTGCTAAAACCGTGTATTGAAGAGGATGAATCTCTTGCTTTTAAAAGAGCTAACTCTTTAGCTACTCCCAACTCCTTTACCTCCTTTTTTACACCTAGCTCCTCATCAAATCGAGGAAAGTCCCATAGCATTACTAGAGGGAGAGACAAATTCCCGGCTATCAGAAACTTCCCTGAAATCTAACCCTTAAATATATTGCAGGTGTCTACAAATCCATGTGGAAGAAAAGTTCTCAGCAAAGTTGATTCGAATTTTGGTGCTACCTACATACACTGTCTTTATCACAACATTCTCCTTGATTGGATCCCACCTAAGATTCTCTTTTTGGTGAGTGTTTTGACATATTTTTTGGTAATCATAAACTACTTGACAACATTCTCATTGGATGGAGATATCACCATCCTTTAAAAGGATTAGTTCTTAACAATGACTTTCTTAGACAAGAAACAATCCCTCATTGTACTTGCATTCATTTTTCCTCATTTTGTAGGAATTTTCAAGAATGTGGGAACCATGTCTGTACTCAAAACCTCAACATTATCAACAATGCTACAGTACGTAAGCTCCTCGCCAAAGGACTCAATCACATTCCAAACTATCCAAAAAACCCTTACCTTGCCTTAGCAGCTTTACTTAGCTGCCTCACTGACCTTGTTAGTACTCTCCGACTGGAGATGATAGTCCTACCAGACTTAAAGGAGTTAGTTAAGGAATGCTTCCTTAACAAAATTTCTCTACTTCCCAGAAAGTGGCTTTCTTCTGATAATTCTTGGCTTACACCTCAGTTAGCCGTCGACTTTCAACTAATCTCAGATAATTGGTTAGTAGTAGGGCTTGACAAAAGCTCGAACTACCCTACTATTATGTGTAAACAACTCACTTGGAAAGCTGCACGGGAACGAGTTGCAGGAAAAAAATTCTATCATACCAACAAATCACCACAAGATATCTCCAATAAGATCTCTGAACATCTCGGACAACTAGGCTACACTATCAGTAACACCAAGTTACCAATACTATTTCCGACTTATAAAATCCACAAACATAAATTCACGTGGATATCTGGTGCCTCCAATTGTATCTTCACAGATATCACCAAAGATATTACTCTTTGCCTTGATCTTATTCTCACAGAATTTGAAATCATCTGTGCAGAAAAAAATAAATTTGTAAGGATTTCCTTAATATCCGATGCAATCCCTTCTGGCTTACGAAAAATGCCACAGAAGTTACACTCAACCTTCCTCAACATACTTTTCACATCTTTACAGCTGATATCACACAGTGCTACGAAAACATCCCACTTAATGGAGATCTTGGCCTTAAAACAGTACTTGCCAAGGTCATTAACTTAGCATTTACCAATGCCAAAAAAAGAAAGCATCTCTTTATCTCTCTTGCCAAGAAACCGAGATGGACTCTAGCATCTCAATCCATTAACCCTTTACACTTTGATGAAGCAAAACTTTGCTCCTACATTTTCTGGTTGTTAAACAATTGTACTATTATAGCAGGTGGTGACTGCTATAATCAGTGCCTTGGAATCCCAATGAGTTTCTCTTGCTCACCACTTATGTGTAACATCTACTTAGCTTTCTTTGAGTACAAATGGTGCCTGAAAAACATGGAAACTAAGCATAAAACTATCCCACTATTCAAACACACCTTTAGGTATATGGACGACATACTTAGTATCAACAACAGATTGTTCTCATCTGAGATTGATCAAATATACCCCCATTGCCTAAAAATTGAGCCGACTTCTATCCCGGAGGACTCAACTCTTGGGAGCTTCTCCAAAACAGCCCACTTTCTTAACCTTTCGATATCCCTTCACTCCCCATCTACAGGTGGATATGACTTGAGATTTATCTGGGAAAAGGATCTTCTTAAACTACCACACATAGAATTCATCAAAAGAAATAGCAATAGGCCCTACAAATCCTCTATTTGCTCTTGTATTGGGCTTCTGTACTTAATCTGGTACTCTTCTTCTTCACCTTCCCTAGCTTGGGAGGAAATTAAAGTACTTATTAAAAAATACTGCCTGAATGGATTTAATCGCAAGCAGATCCGTAATACCATCACTCAAGCTCTCATTAGGCACAATTTGCCTGGATTGTTATTCCAAAAAGAGAGTCTTATCCCTCTCATAAGGTAGTAGGCCCATACACAATGGGCCTACTACTAACCCATTGTGTGTGGTGCGTGGGTTAGGGCGGGTACACACACACACACACACACTATATGGTTAACACTATGGAGTTATAAAAAAGAAAAACAGCCCCCCCCCCCCCCCCTATTGACAAAATAGGGCCTTCATTGCTACACTGTGCCACCGACTTGGGTATGGGACAAAATAAAGGACTCTTAAAAAATCCTCAAACTATCATTACAATGGGAAGGCGGCTCCTTCCACCCTCGGACCGTGTAATGGCGCTCTCTCCCCAGGCAGTAATGGCTTCTGCTGACACGTGAGGGGCTCTCACAGCAAGGGGTGGCTCTGCTCTTTCACTTCAGACACTCAGGAAGCGTGCAAACCAACCTATCAATTCTAAGGTGAGGGCACTCCTTAGCCCTCACTTAGCTTGAGATTCAGTGTTTTTTGGTTAAAACCCGCTCTGTGTTATTTCTACTTGAACTTCCGAAAGCAATGGAGCTTGCAACTCAGGATCCGCAGGTACTATGGTTTACCTTAACTTTCTTTTGCCTTCGTTATCAGAGACCGACTGTGTTTTTTTGCGATTAAAAGGCTACTCTTAATCCAAGCAATAAAAAGAAATACCTTCCACACTGTGGGGTTTTTGTTTCTTTTGCATAAACTGTCGTAAACCCTTAGATACGGCAGCAAAGTATTCTCTCACTAAATGGACACCTGATGAAGACTTAGGTAAAGGTTTGAGGGATCTGTTGTCGACTGTGTACAGATGCTATATTTTTTTCTCTGTTGGTAAGCGTTTACAAAGCCTGATATGGTTATACTAAAGGGTATTATACCCCCACCTTGGATAGCACTAGGTGCTCCCTGAATAGCACTATGTGCTTCTGGCTTTGACATCTTGCTAAACATAGTAGGAAAGGATGTTTTTGATGGTTCTTCTTGACGATTTGTTTTTTGACAATCAACCACTGTGGTTCTTAAGATTTTTTAGCATGGCATATGGTTGCTAATTACTACATAAGCTCTCAAATGCTTTGGTAATCGCTCGCTGAATTGACTGCAAATTTTGTTAGGCATTACACTGGTTCTTTTTTTTTGAAGTGTTTTGCTTAAACGGATTTTTTTTTAATAATCGCATACTATGGTTCCTAGAGATATATTGTAGTAGCATGACATATGGGTGATGCTACCTACCTTAGCTCTCAAATGGGGTTTGACAGCGTTGAACTGACTGCAGACTGTCGGCATTTTACTGGTTTTTTTGGGGGGTTGTCTTATTCGTAGTCTTGACTAATGCATTCGTTTACTATGGGGACTTACATTAAAAAATGGACTTTTTGTATCTCTAAAGCTCTGTATGATGGGGTTTGTTTTTGCCTCTCTTTGCTCTCTCTTCTGATGGTAATTATATGGCAATTTCTGGTTTTTTTTAGGGGGGCCCTCTTAAGCAGTTGCAAGTTATCTCGATTTCATAAGGAGAAAAGGTGTTAAAGCTATCTAACACCAAGGACAATGGAGGTAGCTTGGAGAAAAACAGGGCTGAAATTTGCCGAACTGTATTAAATACTTAAAACTTGAAGCTTTTTAAGGTAAGTATATACTCTCAACAAAAAAGCTGGCCTTTTTGGCTCATAACATGAAAATCCACTTGATTGGTAAGTATTTGGTGGCTAAGGGCTTAATACTAAGAGCTTAATGAGAAACTACAAGGTAAGTATATATGGGGATTACTCTCAGCATTGGCGTGAAAAATTGGCCTTTGACTCATGACATAAAGATCCATTTGAATAGGTTTCTCATTGATACTCTCTTTTTTTTTGTAAGTAAATGGTTGCTACTGTTAATCTAAGCATAGCTACCGAGCTATGGAGAAATCTTGTGAAGTTAAAGGTAAGTATATGGTTGGTACTCTCAAACTTGGCATAAATACCGAGATATGGCTCGGGAAATGCAGTCTCACTTGGTAAAAATGGAGGTTTACGATACTCTACTGATTAGTAAGTATATGGCTGTTGCTATGGGCTCAATCATAGCTACCAAGCTATGGCTTAAACAAGTGAACCTCACTATTCTTTAACAAAACCTAATAACCTAGCTTGTCTAAAGTAATTAAATTCTGTAAGATGGACATGGATAACAACTGATATAGTCCATTGATACCTGTAAAACACATCCAAGGCTAACTGAATTGTTGTCTTGTTTGGATGGATGCAGGTAAAGACTCTATCTTATCTTGGAGGGTTTCTTTTCTTTGGCAAGCAACATTACTGTTATGAAATATCCATTGAAGAACGGGGAAGTTTTTTTACTACCAACCACATTGAAAGAGGATATCTTTCTTACAATCATTGTACTTAGATAATTCTGATACTGAGTTAATTTTGTACAAATCAGTTCATTGGTCCTTGGCCATTGATCCTTGGCGAGTTGTCTTTTGAATGTAAAAGTTCAATTATGTCTTATTGAGTAAGATTTAATACAGCTACACACAAAATCTTATCACTCAAAACTTGTACGTCTAGCCTCGGTTTTTCTCTCTCCTCATTTTCAATTGCAACGGTTAGTGGCTCATGGGCCTATTTGAACATACTCACATCTAGGCAAGTGTAATTGTCAATACACACTATATTCACTCATTTTTTTTGGATTCAAAAAATTATTTGGACCTCCTAGATTTTAAATGAAAAATTAACCCCAAGGAAAGGATTTGGCCTTGAATAAATTTTTGGCTTTTTATGTGAGATAATGTTTGAATAACAAGTGAAAGGGTCACGACGGCTTTCAAAAACAATAGGAAAGTAATAAAATTGTGAGGTCGAATTAAACCGGTATCAGTGTTTGGGAAAGGATTGCCTCAGCTTAGTCTTGAGCCAATTGAAAATCAAAACTAGCTAGCTGCAAAACATGGTAAATGGAAGAAAAATCGACGAAATATATAAGAAAGTCCAAAATTTTTGCAAATCTCAAAATTTTTGCTAGTATTTCCGGTTTTCTTCTTTGTGAAGAGGAAACTCGATCAAGAGCCGCTTAATAAAAGAGACTTTCTCAAATGTTAACACTGACTGGAATCAAGATATTAAATGCAAAAAATGTAAAGCCATGTGAAGTTGTGAAATGAAAGGTGAAATAAAAAGAACTAATTAATATATGTGTGTGTGTGTGTAAAATTTACTAAAATTATGCAAGGTGAAGCTTCACTTTAGCATTCTAAAACAGGAGAATTCAAGAAAAGTAAAGACATGTCATGATGTGAAATGAAAGGTAAGTCTCTATCATACACTGAAAACAATGAAAGTCTCCCTAACCCAAAACAACACTAAGGGTTTCTTTTAGAAATCCAAAAAGATAAAATTGTTTGGAAAAAAAATGATATCCCTAACCCAAAACAACACTACCTAACCCAAAACAACACTAAGGGTTTCGTTTAGAAAGCCAAAAAGATAAAATTGTTTGGAAAAAAAACGCTTGAGAACGCTAATAAATAAACGCTTGAGAACGCTTGAGAACGCTAATAAATAAACACTTAGAGTTAATTCACCATGTCCACATTTTCTTCATATATATCTTTTCATAAGTAATGGCCTTATTATACCCCTTTAGAGTCTTTCAATTACCTCATACTTTATGTTGACTTGCATTTATGTGGATGCATGTTATATCTATACAGCTGCACATGTTCCACCTAAGAGACCTCTTTCATGAATAACCAATTCAGTAATTCAAATGTGTATTGGGTGGAAAGTTATGGATATTAGCACGACATGCTTATCCCACAATGACGACTTCATCCAGGTTTTCTCTTTTTTATTCAAAG
This sequence comes from Adiantum capillus-veneris, assembly GCF_014529385.1. Classification (NCBI taxonomy): domain Eukaryota; kingdom Viridiplantae; phylum Streptophyta; class Polypodiopsida; order Polypodiales; family Pteridaceae; genus Adiantum; species Adiantum capillus-veneris. Next base: position 120,092,532 of record NC_140941.1, read on the forward strand.
ATGATACTTTAATTACATTCTTTTACTATAAGGGAATACACACACACATACATACACACACACACACACACACACACAATTCTAATAACCTCACATAAAGAAAGTCCTTAGCTTTAATGTAATTTGCTACACACACACACATACACACTTCTACATTAGGAAATTTCGAAGGTCATTTGGAGGGCCTTCTAAGAAAATGTATTTTTTGCACTCTCTCTCTAGAAAAAATGGCAAATAAAAGAGCTGGGTCTTTCATAGTAAAACTTCAAAAAGTGTACTTTAAGTATATTCCTTACTCTTCTGAACATTCGTTCCTAGTGATTGAGGGATAATCCTCTTTTCAGCTGCATTGAATGAACAACGTCAATATGGAGGGAATGAGGCTAACATGGAGGGACGAATCCGCAGCCGCTATTCACTTTCCATTAAACCTGCACATTTGGCTAATGGCGCACTCCTCAAATGGCACAAATGTTACCCAGAAACGAGCCAAATATCACCTTCACATTGATTTGGACAATGAGTACCAACCATTGATTAAGCGCAGTAAAACAAACACACATATACCTCCCGCTTCCATAGACACGCTCAGAGCTCAAGGAGCTAAACACATAGATATCTGGACGAGAGGCTCTCTCTACCCTAAGAATCCAATAACTAATGCGTCTCCACCATTTGTCAATCCTACAAGCTTATTGACCTTTGCTGGTGATGGAGAAAAGGGCCTTCTGGGTTATTGTAAATCACTTACAAGAGAAGCTGAAACTTACAAGAGCATTCTCCAAGCTCAACAATGTGAGATTGTTCGCCTTTCACATTTACATTCTACAGATCAGGTTACCATTTTGCAACATAAAACAGAGGTACAAGAACTGAAAGGAAAGGTGCGAAGTTGTCAAATGAAGGACACCATCTTGGGTGGTCGTATCCGAAAGAAGAAATTGCGCAATCTTGAAACATTGCAGGTTGCATCAGGAGGTCTCAAGAAAAGAATCCGAGCATTAAGGTGATGCTTCTTGGTTGGCTACATTGTCTTAGTTAAGTAATCTTTTTGTTTTTTCTTGTTATGCATTGTTTTCATGTGCCTAAATAGTGTTAGTGAAGCAAATTTTCTGTTATTTACTTATGCATTGTCTTCATGTAGAGATTCAATCTATCCTGACAAGGAAAACATTGACCCCAAAGCCAATATAGGAAAGAGATTGAAGCCACTTATAAGTAGAAGCCTGGCAGCAGATATAGTACATGACAAGAAGTTTAAGGTTCTACAAAGAAATGTAGTGGACCGCTTTATTTCAGAGAACTCAGTGCCTGCAAAAGAGATACAAGGCACACTTGATTCACTTGGTGTAAGCAAAAGAGGATATTCGGCTATCCAAAAGTCTGTCTCATCCATCTTTGTTAGGAAGGGTATAAAATCCAAACTTCTACCATCAGCCTCAAGTGTTTGGAAAGAGAGGCTTCAGCTTAACGAGGAACAGGGAGACTATCTTGGATAGCCCTTTCATATTAAAGCAACTTACAGTGGCCATGGAGCGAACATGGCATATGATGAGTTCAACAATATTTTTATGGACCTGCGGATACTACAGAAGAGAATGGTGGAGTTTTACAACATCACATTTGAAGAGTCACGTGGGCTATTACATTTTGTGTTAAAACTGGATGAGTATGAGCTTGTTAAAGAGAAAAAGCTAGAGCGTGTTACTATTACTTTAATGAATAGAGCCCTCTCAAAGTGTCCCAGTGATGATCCTTTATATTTTAGTGTTCAATCAGAATCTAACATATGGTGGCTTGGTGCATTTGAGGTAAGCGATATTCTCAAGTAAGCTCAAATGTTCAGATCTACTTAAGTCTCATTTATTTTGTGTTGCAGGTAAAGAAAGAAGATCATGAGATTCTATATTGGGTGTTCCATCGAACTAATATTCCGGAGGTGATTGATCGACAGACTAACCAGGGAGAGGTACTACATCTAGATGGAAGGGGAGACTTTCAAGTTCAGTGGCATCTTGCAGGTGACCTTAAAACATTAAAGTGCATGTATAATTGTGAAATGGGTGCAATGGCAAAGTCACCGTGTTTGTTCTGCATGGAGCCTGCAAAGGTCATGGACCCAAAGTGGTGGAGAAAAGCTCCAACACGTCACATTGAGGATCCTGCTTTTCGACCCGTTTTGAAAATACCACTTGTGAATGTCCACATTTGTACAATGCATGCCCTTTGTAGAATTGTGGAGAAATTGGTCTACTTATACATCGGGTTTGCTTGGAAGATTAAGAACTCTGCAGAACGACAAGTAGCCCTGCAGTGCTTAGAAATGGTACTGTCGGATATGGGGCTTCATGGTGGCAATGTGAAAATCCAGCGGGATGAAAAGAGATCAACTGCTGAGAAGGATGTCCCATGCAAACCATCCATCGGTGGGGTGAAGGCACGGAGGTTTTTATCTAAGCCCCAAGGTACAAGAGATCCAAAGCTAACAAAACATGGAAAAATATATAACACATCTTATGTTAGCAAGGTAGAGTATCAGAGGTGGAAAAAGCTACATATTGCAGTCAAAGACCACGAATCAACTACTCGTAACGCGAAGGCTGAGGTTTGGCGATCAATAGACATCCTATTTTTGATGTGCGACAAAGATGACTGGTCACAAGGTGATATGAACAAGTTCAAGGAAAATCTCAACCTTCTGAAAAAATCATTCAAGACAGCATGGACAGACACCCAGATTACTCACTACATGGTATTATAATGTATTTCTTTCTCTCTTATGTGCAAATATGTGACTGTAAAACATTCTAACTAATCTGTTTTCATATCCAGCACATCATCTTCAATCATTTGCCATATTTTATATAGAAGTATGGGAACCCGGCAATATGGAATACCCAAGGGATGGAAAAGTCTCATTACATGGCGAGAAATGCTTATTTTAGGCACACACGACATGGTGGCTCTCGAATCAAGGCTAACAGTTTGAGAGAACTATTTGAATGGTTCTATCGTAGAATCATTCATCGAATGCACGCAAAAGAAGTCTTGGAAAATTCAGCAACAGCACAAGCCATCAGACATTTACAACAACAAAAAGCTAAAAGATCAATGGCATACAACAACTCTGGAGCTCGTGAAAGTCAGCGAAGGTGGAGAGAGACAATGGTGTATGTGAATCACAAGTGGAGAAAGATACTCAGAGTGGATGACATTGTACAAATTTATGTAATACACGATCTTATACAATTGCTACTTGAAGTGTATCAAGATTTTGCAGGTTCAATTTTGTTTTTTGGCACGTCACCCTTGTAACGAATCATGAGATGTTTGCCATACTCTAAAAGTTCATCTGGGTTTTGTCTACCAAGAGCTAGTGCCATTGCTGTGTAGGTGTAGTAATACGCTGCCCGACCACCTGTATAGCCTGGGCAGTAACCAAAACAATCTCTAGCAAACACTTTGTCCACAAGAATGACTTTATCTGCACTTTTGGGCAGCACCGGTCCACCCAAGAAGCGTGATAGTGTCTTGAATGTGTAAGTTTCTATTGAACCCTCTTGTGACATGGAATTGTGAAAAACTACTATCGGCGACTCGCAAAGCTTTGAAAGGTACTGTGCTAGGGCCGCATCCCTTCCTCGATACTCTCTTGTCCGGCGCCGAAGGAAGTCATCCTTGTCAGCAATCCAAGACTGCACATACAATGTCAGAAATGACACAAAGAGAGAGAGAGAGAGAGAGAGAGAGAGAGAGAGAGAGAGAGAGAGAGAGAGTTACCATGAAGCTCTCATCCTGCAGAAAGAGGTTTTCTTGCCACAGGTCTACAGATGTAGTTGACACCTGACCTGAATGGTTAAACCAATCCTCCACTTCTTTGTTACTTTTCGATGGTCTTAGGCTTTGTCTTATTGCTTGGAAGGTGGCTTCATCAGGTAGTGTCTCCTTGTATTTTTCAGCTTTCTCAAAGCATCTTCGAAGGCATTCCATTGGATTGTTGGATGTTTCCATTGCCTCATCATCACTACTATCCTCTGAAACAAATCCACTCCTCTCCTCTTGGACTCTGGAAATAATAGCCAGGGAGAAATCCTCCCTTAAATAAAACACACTTTGCACATCATGTAAGAAGATATAGGTCCTGTCTCCAATCCTGAAGTCAGGCACAACAGGCAACATCATCTGAGCATGCTTCTTAGTGAAGTTACTGACATCCAATGGAAGTTTGATTTCTGTGGTTTTCACAGAGAGCATCTTACTTCTTTGTACTTCAATTGCCTCAACCTCAAGGTCGACCGTGTCTTCAACCTCCTCGACTTCTTGCATATGAGTTGTCTCCTCGCATTCCTCATCTGGTGCTGCATCCTGCTCCTCTAACACCTCATCAAGATTCTGCATGAGGAATCCAAACAGGCTGTTCAGGTAAATCATAAAGCCAAAGGCTTCCTGAATGAGTTTGCATTCTTTTTTATGCAAAGGGCAGGCTGAATGTCGGCAAGAGGGTGGTAATTCCCTATACTTCTTCACTCCCTGTCCCTTTCCACCACAGTCATTTAAATGCACAAGAGTCATAGTAGGCAGAACAACCCTTCCTACCTGCACCATCACTTCAAACTTATCTCTGTAGGACTGCAAGAAATTACTGTGCTGAGCTAACAGGTCTTCAATGTCAAACTTTGGATTAAACATAGAATGAACTAGATCATACTTCTCCCCAGCACCACAAGATGCTGCAAAATCAAACACCCTCTCATCAGTTGCAGCTGGGTCTTCCAGAGAAGACACATCCTCTTTGTCTTTACATTTAGTTGCACAGGGACTTCCTTCTAGCACATCTGTATCATCTGAGAAGTCTATATTCCTCTTTCTTGTATTTCTCTTCAGAAGTACTGTAGAGGGCACCACAGCCTTGTAGGGTGAGGGATCCTCTTGCCCTGGTGACCTCTCTGATTGATCTTCACCAATTGACTTTTCTTCAGATATGTCCTGACAAAAGTCAATAGTTCTTTTGGCAGATACATTAAGCAACTGAGCCTGCAAGGGTTGAAATCCTGGCACAAGCTCTGGATCAGGTTTCAGCCTCTTCTGCTTACTAGACCTTAATCCTATTCATCAGGAAACATGACAAGTCAAAACCATCAGGA